>NC_087203.1:82012403-82017403 GCF_015104395.2 Macrobrachium nipponense | reverse complement strand
CCCCCCAAAATATTTATTTTAAAATATAAAATATTTATATCTTATATAATATTATATATTATATATATATATATATATAATATAATAATATATAGTATATTATAATATGTGCTTGTGTGTATATGTATAATATGTATATGTGTGTATGTATATATATATATATATATATATATATATATATATATAATATATATTATATATATATATAATATATATAAATAATATATATATATATATATATATATATAATGTAATTATAATGTCATATTATATGTATATATATATATTAACTCAATAATATATATAATATTATATATAGATGATGTGTGTGTATGTATATATATATATAATATATATATATTATATATCAATATATATATAATATATATATAATATATATACTATATATAACTATATATATATATATATAATATATATATATATATATCATATCTGTATCTATATATATAATATCGTGAGATGTATATATATAATAACCTATATAAATATATATATATATATATATATATATAAATGACTATATATATATATATATATATGTATATATTATCAAATGTATATAAGTAATTATATATATATATATATATATACTAATATAATAATAGTATATATATATTAAAATATAACGTATAATATATACATATATATATAATACCTGATATGGATATATATATAAATAGTATCATGTAAATATATAGGATAATAGATTAAAATAATAATATATATAATAAATATATAATTATAATAATATATAATATTTATATATATGTATATTAAAATGATATAAATAGTATTAATATAAAAAAATAGAAATATTAAATTATATAATATATGATATATATAATATATATATATATATTATATATATAATAATATATAATTTATATTATATGTGTGGTGTTAAGTGAATGTGTATATATTAATATATTAATAATAATATATTATATATATATATATAATATTATATATATATATACTATTTATATATAGTATATTATAATATATAGTATATATATATATCATATACATATATAAATATATTCATATATAGAATTTATATTATATAATATACTATTATATATATATACTCTATCATTATATATATATACTATAGTCATCATATACTATTTTTTTTCTTTATTATACTCCTCGCGATGATAATACTATATTATAATTAGTAGTATACCATATATATTAATATATTATATAGTTATATACTATCTGACCTACTATATCATATATATATATATAATAAACCTAATCTATATATATATATCATATATATATATATATTCTAGATCTATATTATATATATATTATTATATATAATAATATATATATTATTAATATATATAATATATATAATATATTTGGTTATATATATATTTATATATGTATATATATAATAATATATATATATATATATATATTATATATATATATATAGTATATATGTATATAGATATATTATATTAATATATATATATATATATATATATATATATATATATAGGTACACCAACACACACAAACACACCACTATAGATATAATTATATTTATATTATAATATATATATATATATATATATATATATATATATATATATATATATAATGTATCTATATGCATATATGTACGTATCTAGATATTCGTTTATGCTAACTAGAAGCAAGAGCATTCGCTCAGAATTGCGTTATGGTGAAACAAACTCATATTCGTCAGCTGATTTCAAACCACAACATTGGCCGCTCCGCGGAATACGGGCATAAGTTTGCCATAGTATTTTAAAATACAATAATATGAGAATACATACAATATTCTTGGATACAGTGAAATAATGTACTAAAGGATTTATGGAAAAGATGCATAATCAATAAAATAACACAATGCATTTTTCGGAACTGGCGGACAAGAATGATCATGAAAAAACATCCCCTGACAACGTGGAGCGTAATTACAAGGCTGCCTTAATTTGTATCTTATTTCTGTACAAAAATGAAAATACCTTTACGTAATATATTTTCATACATATTTTAAACATAAAAGCATAAACATTTAAAAAATCGACACATCGATTGCTAAATTTGCATTCTTTTTAACTCTATATTTTCGGAAGAGTGGCAGACGGCGGCATACAAGAACGAACTTGAAAAAACATCTTAGTCGATAACTTGAAGGGCAGTTTCAAAAGCTGCCTTTTTTATCATATTTCTACACAGAAATAAAAATACCCTATTCGTAATACATTTTCATACACATTTTAAACATAAAAGCATAAACATTTATAAAATCGACACATCGATCGCTAATTTGCACTTTTTTAAAATCGATATTTTCGGAAAAGCGGCAGGCGGCGGCTCACGAGAAAGAACATGAAAAAACATCGTATTTGATAACGTGAAGGGCAGTTTCAAAAGCTGCCTTTGTATTATATTTCTGTACAGAAATAAAAATACCTTTCACGTAATACATTTTCATACACATTTTAAATAAAAGCATGAACATTTATAAATCGACACATCCATAGCTAAATTTGCACTTATGTAACTCAATATTTTCGGCATAGAACAGCGTCAGAGGCATATATTTTACCCTAATACCTACGTAATAACTCTCCATAAAATTTTTTAATATAATTTGCATAACCTTTATGGTCTGAACGGCATTTCTACAAATGTATGAACTCTTTAGACAACGGCACTAGCGGCGCTGTTAACTGAAAATTGTGCCGTAAAGATACCTTCAAAATGCTATATTTTTTAAATAAATATTTTTGATGACCGCCGTAAAACCGATTCGCCGTTAACCGCGGGTCGCCTGTACTTTTTGGAGTGTGTCTTATCATAGCATATGGGATATCATCGGGACCAGGAGCCGTGTCTTTAGAATTTTTCAGAGCAGATTCAAATTCTTTCATTGTAAATGGTATGTTATAAGATTCCTCTTTAGTAGGTGTGAAATCTATCCTTTTTTGTTCCTCCCTCCATCGGTATTCTGCTTAAGGTTTATCATCACATTTCTTTGAAACCTCTGCAAAATAACTGGCTAGCTTATCTGCAACAATCTGAGGATCAGCAACCTTGGTATCATTGATTTTTAGTACTGGTGGTTTTGATGGGATGTATTTACCTGCTATTTTTCTTACTTTCTTCCATACTAAAGTAAGAGGAGTTTTGGCATTTATTGAGCTTATGAATATTGTCCAACAGCTTTTTCTGGATCGTTTAATTTTTAGCCTAAACTGGAGAGAATACACTAAAGTCGTCTTACCAACAAGATTAGCTTGCGCATGATTTTGTACAGATAAGTGTGGCATAATTTCTCCAAGGAAACCAATTTTGGTCATCACCCATAGCCTAAGATCTTTTCCGTTTAAGGAAACTATTTGATATTTATGTACAATACTCTAAAAATTTTGATGAAAATAACTGAACCAAAGTAGCTTACTAATTGAATTATACCTCAATACATCCTCCATCACTCGGCCACATTCTTCTTACAATAAGGTTATCAATGATGTAATACCTAATCCACCCATCATCTTTTTCAATGACATCATGCTGCCTTTCTGGCATAGAGGAGACATAATTTCTCACTATATCTGTCTTATCACGAAAGAATTCACATGAAGCCCTTGTGTTGTCAAATAGTTGTTCTGCAGTTTGCTCTATGGCTGCTGGATCCTAGGTGTTTACAATATTAGCCCTTTCTCGTCAGGGCTACCAACACAAACCCTGCCACAAACCCTTCTTGCTCGGAAAACTGGACCCAGTGGAACTTTATAATTTTTAAAAATAGACAAAATTGATGAGACATACCTAGTTCTAACTTTCTTAGTAGCTAAGTGAGCTGCTACTGTAGCACACTTGTCTGCTTCTGTAACTGCCTGAATTAATGTCTGTAAGAGTTCACTGTCTGGGAACCTCTGAGCTTCTGCTTCTTCAACCAACTCCTTCAAGTCACTAAGTTCTGAAAAGAGCATAAAACAAAAACAAAATGAAAGAAATAAATTATTTTCATAAAGTCATTGATGAAAACACTAATAATTAAAACATGATAGCACTGAGGATTGTCTGGTGGGACCTTAAGTTTTGTATTAAAAAGTAAAAAATTAGGGAATATCTAGTAATTCTTAGCTTTCATATCTAACAGGGTGACCCACTTTTAAATATTACTCCCAGCTTATGCACATTAAGGTATTCTAAAGTAAAGGTAATTTAAATAAATCATTACCAACCACAATGTAATCAAAATAATTAATTACCGAAAAAATTAAGTGTACTGCCCATCACAGTAAGGTAGTATTGCATAGCAAGTTATATCCTCATCAAAAATAAAAAGAGAATGGAAGAAGCTTGCTAACTACAAAGTTCAATATACAAAATTGGGATACAATAAAGATTACACATTATACACATGCATAAACCACAAAAGAATTTACAGGTGATGCAATTTTGCCTTTCTACTAGTGTACCTGGCATTCTTTAAGACTTGTATAGCTCTATTGTATCAATATAAGCATAAGTTAATTGACTATGCATAATGTTCATCACAATATGATTCGACTTTAACAGACTAAAAACATTTTATTTATAATAGGAAGTTGACCTAAGCTAGTCCATAGCTCTAAAGAATCGGTATGAACAGGCTACAAAAATGTTATTGGTAACAACTGCACAAACTCTTTCATAAACAATTGCACAAACTCTTTCATAAACAATTACACAAACTCTTTCATAGAATCCTTAAAAAAAGTTTTAACTACATCCCCAAAATACATAAACTTTGGTAACGGCTGACACAGTTGAAAAGAAATCCATTACCAATCATCTTCCCACTAACAAACAAATGTTATAAAGGTGCAATTCTGACAGACACAATACCAAAAAACCACAGTAAGAAAAGAAGATTGGGCTGAATTACTATTTCATTATTACAGATATGTACTGTGAAGTAAAGCCATTAAACTTGTACATCA
>NC_087203.1:81912403-82007403 GCF_015104395.2 Macrobrachium nipponense | reverse complement strand
ATCATACATATTTCAACCAAATTTACCTTTGTGTACTTACCTAATTTATCATCTGGTTTAGCCTCAAGTGCTTCTTTCACTTTCACAGCCCAGTGATCAAAAGACTCTGCTCGTACCTTTAATCGCTGCAATAGGGGAGGAAGTTCATCCAAAGTGTATCTGTACCTGTGGATGGAAACCATTACTGCTTACAATACTTAATTATTAAAAAACACATTTAAGCACTATGTTAATACTAATACAATATTGAAAGAAGTTCCTAGTATATTCGTTTAAAATCTCTCGCAAAGGTAGCAATAAAAGCCCCGAAAAGCGCCAATTTTCAGTTATCTGCATTATTTGCTTATCATCAAGCCGTTGGGACAGAACCCCAGCCGATAACCAGGGACTGCCTGTAATAGCTATTAGCATTGCTCTAAAATATATTTAAAAGGTTCTATTGTTTACTGTATGATATACATGAGTTAAGAGTAAATATCTGTAAGAGTAAATATCTGCACTATCTACAAATTTCATACAATTCAAAGACTGCTCAGTTCCCAGTACACAGGCTAACCAGAATGTATGATTAAGATGAGATTATGTATTGTGCTTTATAATACCAATCAGTTTCAAAAACTACAAACAAATCTCGCATATCTAATATTTATTGATATTTCCTAGATTCTTACATAATTTTCACAGTGCTTTTGATTGATTTGAGCTTCCCACAAAATTTTACATATCACCTGGAAAACATGTTTCATATTTTTTGTTTCCCTTCTATTGCCTACATAAAAAGTTAGTATTTTTCTTTAGAAAAATTACTGCTATAAATCTGGTTAATGGCTAGATGAAATTAAAACTAGCTTACCCAGTTTTTTTTTTTTTTTTTTTTTTTTTTTTTGTTGTTGCTTTTAATTTTTTACGGGTGAATTTATAAAATGTCTGCTTTTACATTACAGTATCAAAATTTTTTACTAGAAAACGATGAAACTTGATATTCATAAGAGGAAAACAGTTAACTGGTACAGTCCATTCTCGACTTACAGGGATTTGATCTTACAGGGCTTTTTCCATGTCGTTAATAGTGGTTCACAGCATCGTAACTTGATGTTGCATCAAGTGACAGTGCTGTAATACCGTTGAACATAAAGTTAACAGCGCTGTAACTTCATGCAACATCAAGTTACAGCACCATAGCTCGAGTTATGGCACCGTGAGCGCTCGAGTTATGGCACCGTGAGCGCTGTTAAAGCATAGTAAACTGCGAAAAACCAACTTACGGCGGAATTCAACCTACAGTGCAAGTTGGAAAGGATCCCCCACCAAAGTCAAGGATGCCATGTATCTGCATAATATTAACAGTTAAGTTCTGTGAGCTTAATTTCCTGAAGGCACTGTATACTTTTACTTTACTATAGTATAATATTTCTGTTTTCATTGTTAAATGGTAGTCACTTGTAATATTTTTCATGCCTAGATAAAAAATCCCCACAGCCATTCCGATCAAGCAAAGATTTCAAACTAAAGAAATGCAGTATACTAGACTGTACACCCTCAACTTTGCCTTCAACCCTCTCCTTACACAAGAGTATACCTACAGCAAACCAATTGTTCACATAAAGAAATATGTAAAGAATATCAGGTATGATTTCGGAAAGTGACAAGAACACTAAGAACAATAAATAAAACTGCATACTGTCAAAATTTACAGACCTTAATGTATGATTTTCTGGAGGACATTCACAGAGTAATTTGTAGTGTCTCAAACAAACCAGACGATCATGAGTGCAGGTACAGGTCACAGCAGAGAGGAAGCACGTAGTCTTGCAAAAGTCACACTGCCTTTCATCGTCAGGAAGCAACTCAAAGGCCTCCCTTTCAGCATTGGTTACTCCCTGTGAATAAATACAGCATAAATTGCAAACACCAAACTGTCTAGTAAAGTATGAAAACTATGGAAATTTTATGTGACTTTACCATAAATAAAACCTTAACTGTTTTATGAATACAAAAAAAGAGCATGCAGAATTAGTTCCTGTTACTAACCCAGTGCAAAAGAGATCGCCTTAGTTTCTTTTCAAGATCCACCATTCTTAGCATATCTTGGTAGGTGGCAGCTGCTACTGTGAGATCCAACTCATCAGGAGTTGAAGCCATTTTACATACCAACTCATCATGAGAGAAGACACAATATCGCTTCAAGTTACTATAATGCAATACACATTCACGACCAATTGCAAGCTGAAAAATACGACACGCCATTAAATTTCAAATAATTGATATCACTTTCATGCATTTTATTAAAAAAAAAAATATCATATAAAAAATGAAGGCAACATTTACTAAACACAATGAAAGGGTTAATAGTAAACCTGAAAATTAAATATTTACCCAGTCAGGGGGAGCAAAGTTAACAGCTTCAGCAAAGTTATATCCCTGATTAAATCCAGCATGGTAGGAACGAGGAAAGGTGATCACAAACTCGCCGGCATGCTGGTTTGTTCTCACAATGGGAACACCTGTAAAATTTAGAGTTAGATACTGTACATATGTTATTTGAAAGCTAATGACATCCACAATTATTGACACTATACAACATACAAAAAATTAAAACACCAAATTATAGCTAAATAACTTACCTGATTTCATTAAAATATTAGGATTCATGATTGTGACTAGCTGATGGAGCAGGTCAGGCTGTGCCTGGAATAATTCTGGTGCTGCACCTTTCATGGCAGCTTCAAACTTTTCTGCCTCGCCTCCTGGGACACCATACCATGTCTTGGGTTCTCCCCTATTATTCAAAGCAAAGGATATATAGCATTACTTCCAAGGAAGCACACCTCATAAGTATTTCAGAGCCCAAAATTTAAAGCTTACTGTCTACTAATTGTAACTTCCATCTTAATTAAGTAAGGGAAAAACAAATGGATATAATTTAAGGTTTACAAAGCACCAAAGAGTTTATCAAAACCAATTCAGCAAATGTTTACCCATGCCATTTAAAATTCCAACACAAAATTTAGTTCACCTAATTTTAGTCACAAGAGAAATCTTCATGATTCATTTATCTAACGCTGAAGTAAACTGCAGAAAGACCATAATAGAGCACAAATGTGCTCATTTATACTTGTAAATCACTTCCTCTTGAGCAAAAAACTTTATTCATGAGACATTTTTATCCATCCCCTCAGGAATAACATTGTAACACTAACACCATCCATCCTATTAAAATCATATTTTGGGTTCTTCCTCTTGACCTTTCTAAATGAATTACATAATGAGTAACTTTAATTACTATCCTTTTATTTCAACCTGAGGTCCTTCAACTTTCTAACCCAAACTTATCCCTCGCCAAACCTTCGCCATATGTACAAAGATAGCAATAATTATCAAAGAACTTTCAATGTTAATAATTTATAAGACTTTTCATCACGTATACTCAGAAAAACAAAACATACAATGAATCCCAGGCAAACACGACCCTTTATATGTACTATACAGGAATATATTACAACAGTCCATTACCAAAGATTCCAAACAGTGCAATAATTACTACTGAATAGTTACCAACCACTACCGTAACTGTAAATTCACATTACAATGTATAAATAATACTATACAAAAAATACCAACACTAACCAATGAAGATAGTTAATGGAGTAACTCCAGTGGTCTTCATTATGCCAGCAAAATGTGGAGAAGCACATGCCAACATACATCCATGGTACCTTCATTCCTGATATATCACAGTTTATGTGACCTAAGACTGATCCTTCCAGAACTGGTAAATTGTTCAAATTCCAGTTACTAATAGCATATTCCTGAAAATCCAACCAACAGTACAGGAATTAGTCATTACAAAAGCAGATTTTGAAACTATGAAAAATATTTTTTTTTATTGTTGTTGCTTGGTTAAACAAATATCAATGCTAGAACAACAAGAGTAAAACCAAGTATTTCCAACAAACAAACTTATATATAAAAACAAATTTCTAATATAGCTCACACAATTCTTTTACCTTTCTGGCAAAATACAATAGGAATTGAGTACTTATATACTTAAAATGCTTTGGTTTTCATCACTGCAAAAGAAAAATTTTAAGTTTTACACTAATGAATATTAAATAGATATTACAAACAAAATAAACATTCAAACAATTTTATAAATGTTAAGTTCCTTTGATGTGTACAAAATCAAAGATCTTTCAAAATACTTAAAATTACAGTGTAGTGAGATAACCATGAATGAACCAAACAAAAACTTTTTTCAGTTTTCTTCTGAAGATTGAAAAAGAAACCCACAAATTCAATTTGTAACTTGTTTACTTGTAAGTATTTACATTTAGTTTTACTCCACACTCTAGAGTGTGGAGTAAAACTAAATGTAAATACTTACAAGTAAACAAGTTACAAATTGAATTTGTGGGTTTCTTTTTCAATAACCATGAATATTGGTTACTCTTATTATATGAAGTACTTTAATTAGATCACTAAGCCTCACTTCCAGCTATCCTAAAGATTTATTCTTGTTAGCATATATGAAAAAAAAACTAAAGATTTATTCTTGTTAGCAAATATGAAAAAAATAAAGACAAAGCTCAAGCAGTTACACTATTAAAAGCAAAGGAACCAAAGGAGAACACAGGGCACATAAATGGACCTAGAATTAGTGATGTTGCAGAGAACCTAGATTAATGAAACACATTTACCTGATCTGCTGGCAAAAGATTCTTGGAGTTCTTGGTGGGAAACCCAGATCCATGATCCATCGTATGTAAATCTGCACCATATTCTACCGTAACATCCTCATCAATAGATGAGACTATTCGCCAAAATTCTCTCTCTGCCATTTCTGTTGGTATCAACTAGGGAGAAAAAAAATTTGTTGTAACATATCAATAACAACTGCATCTATTGTTTCTGCACAAAACCTCAACATCATTGAAATACGAAATGACATGGTATAGCAGTAATTTATATTTGACTTAATAGTCGAACCAAAATGTTGTGGCAGATGACGAGGTGTCATCAGAATGCTTCGTATTTGAATCTAAAAGTTTAGGTCTTTTTCCCTTGTAGACAAAGGGAAAATCTCATCGGTATATTAGTAAAGCCAGAATAACTTCCGTACTGGATGGTGCGAGACCAGTCCCTCCACCCACTTTTGGTTCTTGCTTTTTTTTTCCTTTTTCCTTATTATAAATTATCATAAATAGTTTACATATATCTGGAATACTGGTAGTTCACATGCCAAATTGTAAACTCTCGTCACATCGGTCAAGGGCTCATCCCAGTTTCTTCCACTTTTTCCATTCTGAAGTGGGAAGAACATGTTTGTAAGTACTTTCTTTACAGGGCAAGTCAAGTGAGTGACAGGTACATATACAAAATGCTGTTCTATATACACGAAGATGAATGACCAAACAAATTCTATGGCTGTATAATGTTGAGTTAAATCCTAATCATGCAAGCTGGAATTTCAATCCTTTCAAGACGTGACCCCCATTACTTGATAAATCTTTCAGTAAGATCAACTTGGCTTATAGGGAGTTTGGAGGCAGTCTTATTTTGGGATAGGTAGTGCAATTAAAAGGTTATCTCTTTTCAAATCTCTACATCTGTATGCTGCAAAGAGTCAACCATACCTTACCTTTGTGTTTCTTTGATAGACTATCGTTTTAGATGTTGAAGTATGGAAAAACTTTTTTCAAGATTCTAAGATTGCTAGGGTGGGGCCTGGAAAAGAATGCAGCTCTGCCAGATCCATTTATCCTTTTAAATCTCAGCTCTGTCATTTACTGTACTTGGTTTTCTAAAGAGAGTAAATTTTGGTTGTTCTTGATGATTTTCCTTTCTTTGTGTTTTTTTGGAAATAATAATCAGAGATCTTGTAATAATGTCACAATTTCAAGCCATCTGATTATTGTCCATATTCCACTTTAGCACACACAAAAGGTTACTCGAGGTCAGGTTTAGAAGAAATGAAAACAAATCCGGGATAAATACAGAGCTAACAACGCTCCATCTGCGTTTACTGTTGAGGTTTTAGGTTTAAGTAGGTCAGTTTCCTTATGGGTAAAATGACCAAAATGTTCTTAACTGAGAAGGATATAGTCCGGGAAAAACCTGTCACCCACCACAACATTTTGGTTTGACTATAGTTTTCCCGATTTTACAGCCTTGCTAAAAATTATCACAAATATGGTACACTTACATGTACAGGCATACTGAAATAATCTTGCTTGAACTTGTCTGCCATTTCCCCAAATGACTGAAGTGTATATTCCTTTTGAGCTTGTTCAAAGCCAAATGCCTCAACAGGTTTGCTTACTTCCACTGCCACACATTTTGGGCACCGCCAATCACCTGAAATGAATGGAACAATAGGTGAAACAAGAATTCTTTTGAAGTGTTATAAAAAAAAAGGAAAACAAATTTTATTTAAATGACAGGCTACATACATCACTGAAGAATTATATCATATCCTACAATAACTATGTTAATATTCATACATATTAAAGTTGACAATTTACACCTAAGCTTCTGGTAGACTTTTCAAGTCAAGTGGATACAGAGTTAAAACAAGAAAATTACCTAAAGACCTCCGTTTCTACATCAGGACCTGAAAAAAACCAAGTACTAATGGATAGACAAAGTAGTCACCTTTGGGGATGTCCAGTAGAGGAGGAACTAGGCAAAAAATGTGATAAGAATCATCACAGCCATCACATAAGAGCATCTGGTCCTCGGCATCACCTCGTCCACAATTTAGACAAATGTACTTTGCCAACTGTTAAAGAGAAGTAAAACTAATATAAATTCTTTCCTTAACACCTACTGAATATGTTCTTGTACAAAATATTCAATTATGCAATAATGTTGATAACTTCATCAGCAAAACATTTACCATGCAAGCTAAGTTAGAAATACTGAAAAACAGGAAGCTGAGCAAGACAAATTGCATTAAGAAAAGTTTAATCTGTTACAGGCCCTCTAATGGTTTTAATCCTAAATACTGTTTCTAAGAGTTCAGTCTACTGTCATTATCAGATAACCTGAAGAGCACAGAGTAATTCTGTTGTTATACTGAAGAGGTTAAGTTTAAGCATAAGAAACAATACCAATAAGGATGCAAGTGTTTCAATTTGGCAGTGATTTCTCTTCTGCTGGAGCTGAATGAATGATCCCAACTAGTTATCCCTCTAAATCTTACTAATTTTCAACCCCGCTTGTAAATTTTTTTTAAGATATATATAAAAAAAAAAATTTTAAAAGGCAAAAGAGCTACAGCTTACCGGGTCTAAATCTGAATAGTCAACCTTTTTCCCACGAGTCTTTCCCTTATCCTCTGGGGAGGCCTTCTCAAACCCAGCCATCTTTGGTCCAGCACCATAAAATTGCAACCTCTTCAGTTCCTTGCTGCCTTTTCCTTCCTCCTATAAAAACACAAGGATCATTCATTCTATATGGTACTTTTTTCCTAAAGCAAAGATTTGCTAAGCCACTGCAATGCTATTAGGTTAGGGTTCTTCCTTACCTTTTTGTGCTACAAAGAAAAAGTTGCAACCTAGTATTATGCTTCGTAGATACAAATTACTGTCTTTAACATTAGTCATTATCATCGTTAATTAATGGCAGAGGTCATTTATCACACAAAAGGAAGATGGACAAAGAAACCATC
The DNA here is from genome assembly GCF_015104395.2 of Macrobrachium nipponense. Classification (NCBI taxonomy): domain Eukaryota; kingdom Metazoa; phylum Arthropoda; class Malacostraca; order Decapoda; family Palaemonidae; genus Macrobrachium; species Macrobrachium nipponense. The sequence goes on along the minus strand of NC_087203.1, from coordinate 81,999,734 downwards.
CTCGGATAGGACTTTTACTTGCCTCACCCAAATCAAGTCTTTTTCCTTTTATGAATAAAATAGTCTTAACCACTGAAATACAATATTGTGGTACCTCAATTTAAGGTAAGTACATTATATAAATGTATATAATATACAAACCACTGGCTCAATGCCTAATTTCAACTTGGGAGGGAACGGACTTTCAGTAATGCCCTTGGAATAATGGCCTATTTCTTCAGTTACTCTTATTATCCAAGCTGGTCTTGTCCCAAAAGACAATCTAATTTTTTTTTTGTATCCCTTATGATTGACTTTTATCATTGTTAGATCACAGGTAAACTAGAGGATAAAAAGAAATTGGGACTGAATTGACAGCCCTAGTGGTTAACAATTAGTTAATTCCAGAATCATAACATAGTTGAGAATTCAACAATGAATTCTTTGAACAGAATGGGAAAAAAGATCGAGAAACTACGAGTACTTGCAAACTGGGCAATGAAATTCTTGCAAAGGAGTCTTGGGGAGGGGTGTTGAAAGGAAGGTCCTTTACATATCAACTACTGCCTCAGTACTCTTTCTTGCCATTTCATACTACTTCACAATGATATACTAGTTGCTAGTGTGATTTGCATTAAAGTGGAAGGTTCCTGCAATGTGGTAAAACCTGCTGAAGACCAACGCTCTGATTCAAGGTATATAAAGAAGAACACAATACTTGGAAAACAAGGGCAATAACAGCTTATCAAGGCCTTTAACCCTTACTGGACAGACAATCATGTGAGGCATAATATCTCTAGAGTTGGGAGCAGACTGCCTCAGGTGAGAATCAATATTTCATCCCATATGGTTTGAACAAATTGTGGGAAAATTTTTCATATCACTTCAGTGGGCCATAAATGACTTGTGACAACTCTATTAGCTCAGTACAGGATAGAGGTGAATCAGTGTGACTTGAGATTTCATGGGAAAATGTACGGCAACTCCCTACCCTAGGACACCCTTTTATTCATTTGCTCATAAATTTACCCAGCAATTGCTGTTGGTTGAAGTTCTTATCTTTTATGATAATATGTCAGCTATCATGTAATTTTGCAAAGTAAATTAGAAAAGACGTGTATACCTAACAAAAAGGTTCTGCATCTCCCCATCTCAGTATCTCATAAATATTCTAAAATGATAATAAATATACTCAGAATTTTACTGATTTTAGTTCTTATCTGTTATGATATTGTGTAAGCTTTAATTATAATTTTACATAATAAAAACAATGAGAAAAAACAAGCATAAACTTGGCAAAGTTAGCATATTTTTACGAGCGTCCTTCAAAAAGAGGGCCCACACAGGGTTGGAAATGTTTACTTTCAACTTCTTGTGGAAGGTACAGAAAATGTTTAAGAAATTTTCTTACACCATGTCCATTTGCATATCTTCCTTTTTCCATTATATTTCTTCTTTTTCTTAAATTTACAAATCTTAAAGTTTGCCTGGTCTAGGGGTGTGCTTAATATATATTTTTGCCCGGCCTATAAAGGTTAACAAACCAACCATCAAAGCTTGTAAAGTTTTAGTTAAAGATCAGTTAAATGAAAAGAATTGGAAGCAGTCGCATGGATGAAGCTTATGCTTCACCTTGGATCTGTCCTTGCCAATACCAGAAGCAGCAAGATAGTGTTTATAAAAATTTTAGCCATTCTTTCAATATAAATTTCACTTATATGTTAGAGGTCTATCACACCTGATTCTTTTAATATGAGTATTAAAATCAAAAGGGAACTTCACAATACTACTACATAAAATCTCTTCAACAGTAAGACATTACTTTATTGAGAAAAGACACATCCAGCACCAAGACAAATATGACCAACTGGCACAAAATTAGGATGTGACTCCAAGTAGATGTAAGTGAACTACATCGGTCACACCCTAGTAAACCATTTCAGCTGATGGACAAAACCATTTGAGGGTAGCAGTGTATACAATACTGTGAATAGAGGACATCACCTCTCAGTCCACAGTCTGGAACAGTTGATCTGGCACATGATCCAAAAAGGACACTGGCAGAGAAGGTGTGACAGCAAACTGGCATGGCCCAGTGAAGTGAACCTGACACATAGGAGTGAATTGGTTGCCACCATGGAATGGGACTGGAGATCCAACCATGTACTACATACTCCAAGACAATCATGAACCAAAACCAGACAATTGATCAGGCCAACAGCGTTAATGGGGGCACTGGCAATTGTCAGGTCAGTACAACTTCGCTCGGTAGGGAACGCCAAGATTTGCAGTCTGATCCAGACCGTTATCATGCTACTACAGAGAGAGGGGCATTCAGAAGTAATAAAAGGAACAGAACAGTAAACAACTTGCATAACCTTGGTGGATTTAGGAATACCATGGACCTTGGTTGTTTTAGCAATAATATGGGCTTTAGTGGCTTCAGTGATATAAAGGACTTTAGTGGTTTTGATTATATGAATGATTTCAGTGGTTTTAGCAACCCAAATAATTTTAGTTTTAGAGGATTTAATGTACAAGGAGATATTGGGGATAAGTCAGGGGCAGTGAAAGTTGGTGAAACCTGTGAAGTCCTTGAAGGATTTAATAATTCTCATGACTTCAAGTGGCTTTGTGGTTAGGGATGATCATGGCGCTCTTGGGGATGGCAACGGTGAAGGTAACAATAATGACAGCAGTGAGGATGTTGATGACGTTAGTGGAGAAGAGGACAGTGTTGGTGAATAGGGTGGAAGTGGAGCTAGTTTGGACAATAGGGAGAGGAATAATTTTAACAACAGAAGAAGGATAAGAATAGGCACATGGAATGTGAGGATAATGAGGAGGTCGAGAAGAAAATGCTGCGAATGAATCTGAGTATCCTGGGATTGAATGAAATATGAAAGAGTTTCAGAGGAGCAGGAAGGACAGAGAGTGAAGACCACACCCTTTACTTCTCTGGAAGAGATAGACTTGGAGGGGAGTGGGTATTATGTAGAGTAGACAGTATCAGGGTGTGTCTTGGGATACTGGGCAGTGTCTGACAGAGTAATCATGATGAAAATAAGGGGTCATCCATTCAACATTAACTTCATCAAAGCGAATGCACCAACACTAGAGAGTGCAGAGGAGGAGGCTGATGAATTTTATGATCAAATACCAGAGGTATTGGAGCAATGTAAATCACAGGAAATCACAGTGGTGATGGGAGATTTTAACGTGAAAGTGGGGAGTGACCGATTTGAAGATCTAATTGGACCATTTGGACTGGGTGATCGTAACTTTAGAGGAGAGATTAATTTCATGGTGTGATGCAAATGAGTTGATGTTAACAAACACATGGTTCAAAAAACACTCTAGACTACTCTGGATAGGGAAAAGCCCAATAGGAGGATGTAAAAATCAAATTGACTACATAGCTATAAATAAACATTTTAGAAATGCTGTAATGGACACCAGAACATTCCCAGATACAGATTGTTACAGCGATCATGTTCCAGTAGTGGCAGATATAGCCCTGAAATTGAAGAAAGTAAATAAGAAGAAAAAAGAAGAGACAACAACTGAAACTTCTCATAACAGATGAACAACTTAAAGAACAATACCGAGTGGAAGTGTGTAACATATAAGAAGTTTTAAATAGTGAAGAAAAGTGTGTAACATACAAAGTTTTAAATAGTGAAGAACCTTTAGAAGGGGAAGAGGAACTGGATAGAGATTGGAGAAAGTTAAGAATAGCATTTACTGAACCAGCTAAAGAAATGGTACCCAAACAGGAAAGAAGAGGATAGACAGATGGATCACTGACTCAATATTAGTTAGGATGGAGGAGAGAAGGACAAATAAAGAAAACAACCCTCAGAGATATGAAGAACTAAACTTGGAAATTAGAAGCGTCTGATGTGGCAAAGGAAGATTCGATTAATGAGCAGTGCAGGGAAGTGGAAGAACTGGAAAGACATCACAAGATTGAGAGCATGCATAGAAAGATAAAGGAGGTAGTGGGAAGGAAAAGAGTAGCGAGAGGTAATGTGGTTAAAAGCCACGAAGGAATAATTGTGATGGAAATTGAAGAGGTTTTGAAATATTGGGAAGGATATGTAAAAGACCTTCTTGAAAATAAAAGGGGTGAAAAACCGAGACTACACATCTATGCATGGACCTGATATACTAGACAATGAAATAATCAGTGTAATTAAAAGTTTTAAGAAAGGAAAAAGCCCAGGTAACGAAGTTAGAATTGAAATATTAGCAAGTGGAGATTTTGGATTAAGACACTGCAGAGTTAGCCAGGAAATAAGTGATACAGGTTACACACCAAAAGAGATGTACAAATCCATCTTCATAGCCATACCTAAGAAACCTGGTGCAGTCGAATGTAATCTATATCGGACCATCAGTTTACTGAGCCAGATAAAGATAATTCTAAGTTATTTTAAAAAGAATAAAAAGAAAACTAAAGCGAGAAATTGCAGAGGAACATTACAGATTTTTAAAGGGGAACGGAACAAGAAACGCAATTTTCATCATGTGAATGTTAACAGAAAAGCATGAGGTTCAGAAAGATGTATATATGTATTTTATAGACTATGAAAATGCATTTGATACTGAGTTGGTAGAAATACTAAAAAAAAATAATAAAATATATCAACTTATATAGCAAGGACATCCAACTCATTACCAACTCATACTGGAGTCAAATGGCAGCAGTCAGCATAGACAAATACTTATCAGAATGGGTGGAAATAAAGAGAGGAATTCACCCGGGATGTGTATTACCACCGAATCTGTTTGCAGCATATGGAGAAATCATCTTGAGAAGTATAGAGGATATGGGAGGGATTAAGATCGGAGGAGAAAATATTAACAACATCAGATACGCAGATAATACAGTAATCACTGTGGACACAACTGAAAAACTGCAATCATTAGTAGACATAGTTAACAGGGAGAGTGAAAAAATGAGACTGAAAATTAATGGAAGATAAACAGAAGTTGTAGTTGCATCAAAGAATCAAGATCCACCAAATTGTAATATATTGATAAACAACATAAGAATAAAACAAGCTAACAGTTTTGTTTACCTGGGCAGTCTACTAACACAAGATACGAGAGCAAAACAAGATATTGAGAGGAGGATTCTGATAGCTAAAAACTCTTTTAACAATATGAAAAACCTTTTAACAAATAACAGAATTGGAACTCAAACAACATCAAAAACTCTGAAAATTTGTGTGTGGTCCACCCTCATGTATGGATCAGAGAGCTGGACAATCACCAGGGAATTGAAACCCAAGTTAAATGCAGCAGAAATGTGGTTTAATAGAAGAATGCAGACAATATCATGGACAGATAGAGTGACAAATGAGGTGGTGTTAGCAAGAACTGGAACAGAGAGAGCCCTAGTAAGAGAAATAAGGAAGAGACAAATGAATTTTGTTGGACATTTAATAAGAAGTGAGAAGATAGAGCATTTGTGCCTTACTGGAAGGACAGAGGAGAGGAGAGCGAAAGTAGACAAAGAGTAAAATACTTGGACAGCTTGGTAGGAAACTTGGATGCGGATTAAACTGTATATCAACTAATACAAGTAGCTAGAGATCGAGAGGTCGAGGCAAATGACCGCCAACGTCCAAGACACGGCACTTCGGTAAGGTAATTGTGTAGACCAACGTGTCACCAATATTGTACTGCAATCACGTGGGCAGGGAGGGGCTTAACCAAGAAGAGAAGTATACCTATTTAAAGCAACATCACATGGCAAAACAGAAGATGGTCACAATATACTAAATAAGAAGCTTCGACTTATTTTGCTCCTGAAGCTCAAACAGGAATCCATGGCTGGGTGTTCTAAGCTCAACTGAAACAAATTTTACATGCAAAGGGATTTGACCCCTACTCCCAAACCCCTTATGTGGGCTTGAAACTAGCATGATTATATAAACTCTTATTGCTAGATTTCATACATTAAATCAGACAACCCAAGAGAAATGAGGATCATCCCAAAGTCCCCTTCTGATGTAGGTGTGAAATACATTGGTAATTCCTCCTGCCAGGAACTGAATTTCTGTAAACTCTAAATGACTTGCCATTGGAATTGCAAAGGATATTGGCTCATGTTAAAAGACAATTGTTTGAACTAATTAGGAAACATTAAATTACAGCTAAAATTAAAACTATCTTGGCCAATTATCTGCGTGCGTTAATTGGGGTTAGATTTTTCAATTGAAATAAATACCAACAATATAAAAAAAATTTAAATTTATTCTCTAAAGTAACTTCAAAAACGTTTGGCCTCCTCCACCCTAAATTTAACTGACAGCCCCTTAATCATCATTTAGGACATACTACATAACCTACAAGTAGTAAAGATGGCAGGGTATTAAGCTAAAATGACTAAGTAAGCATAAAGTACAAATATCAATTCACTTCATCAGTGCTAGGAAATGACAAAAATGTAATTCTCACTCTGTTCATCTTTATTCTTCGTGCGCGCAAAAGCAGCCTCTTAATATTCTGGATTAATAATGCTTTAAAAGGATAGCTAGAAAGTATGGTCAAATCATGCACATACATTTGAAACCATGGCCAAGAAACAAAGGAATCTTGCATATATGTATATATATACAGACTTTATATAATCAATTCTACCTCTGGGCTTCAAGCACCTAAAAAAAAAAAAAAAAAAAAAAAAAAAAAAAATCAAGTAGAGTAAGTTTAAGGACCCTAAGCTCCAACCCTTTCAATTTAAGTGACCTGCTACTAGTACAGTACGTCCCCGTTCATTCTCAAGGATGTTAAAAATTACCCTTTAGATTAAGCCTTGAACCCAGCTACATATAAGAAACCTCACAAAATCTCAAGAAGACTAATCCTATGCAAAATGGCAACAGTTCTAGAACTTACCAAACAAATCAAAGCAAAATGCCCTAGAACTTAGTCAGAAACACAGTTTGGGACCAAAGGCTATGAAACAATATTGTAATCAACATGAGGAGGAATCTGGGATATGAGGAAGAACATTACCTACTTTCATTAAGTACCCCAAACCACAACTAAAATTACCAACCTACTATAAGAACTACTAAAGCCAAAATCTTTGAAATAAAAAATGACCAAAGAAGGCATACTTCTAATTCTAAAACCAGGATGATTCCTGAATCCCTTGCATCAAGGAAGAGTGGAGTCATTCAGCTGGAATTAAATCTGAAACAGGTCAGCAACAACCACCTGTATACTCTACTTTCATATAAATACAAGCGGCAAGCAAGTCAAAGAAACTGGCCATGAGTAAATTAAATAAAGCAATCATAAAACAAGCATTAAGAGTTCTCAATTGCAATTATGGAATTTTTTTTAAGGTATTGCTAAAGTATACTGAACAGAGCATAAACTAAAATAGCAGTAGCGCTATTCATTCCATCTAAATTCCATACAGAAAAAATTACATAAGAAAAAGAAAAGCTAGGCAAATTAACTTATCAGGTCCAGTTCTGAGAAGTCCACCTTGCAACTATTATCCCAATACATTCCAAACAGAAAAGCTACAAAAAGTAAAAAACCGTCATATCATCTCCATGCACAAAATTGCCGGACACTTACCTCATCATCAGACCCAAAACCAACCTGGGTGTCGGCTTTGATATCCCCAGCATCTGGGTGACGGCGGGATCGCCTTCCATTCTTCTCACTCTCAGGAATCTTGCCAGCCATACGGCTTGGAATCTTATGAGGTTTGTAGTCCTTGTCACTGACTTCTGTCTTCACTTCACATTTCTAAATAAGAAGTAGTGAAATCTTGAAGTTTGTCAATAGTAAGGCAAAACAATATAATCATCCTAAATTTTTGGCATACAAAAATCTTTCATAAACCCACCCTTATCATCACAATACTTTTTTTTTTCTAAAACACATCTAAAAGTTCTAAAATTTACAAGGTGGGAATGCATTCCAAGTTAACAAACAGACACTGGCGTTAAAAAGTTAAGAAAGTCAACCATTTTGACTAAGCCTGGTTATCCCACATACTTGTAAGGAAGAACAACTTAAGTAACCAAATTTACCAATGTGTTTGAATTAGTTTTAAGCTGTACCCTAACAGCTTCCTGTTAACATGACATTTTAATGATAAAAATAAAATTTTACATATATACTTAGCATACCAAGCAATTACATAGCTAACAGTTTCTAGCACCGGGAGCTAAAATTCAGAATTCGCGGTAGCAATTCTTTGCTTTGGCTATAGGTAACTAGTCCCACCCCCTTTCAGGAAGAAGAGAACAACTGAGCCAGGTAAGGTACTTCAATTTATTTATGACTAACAATCATCTATGTGCGGGGAGGAGGGTGAGCTCCCATTCTGTAATTACTTGGCAAGTATATGTAAAATCTTATTCTATCAAAATTACATTTTTACATAAGCAACTTACCAAGTAATTAAATATTATTAATAGGGCTTAGTTTTTCCAGGCCTCTGAGTCTCATGTAGACTCTTCTCGGGCTGGTTTAAGTAGTTGGTTACACATTGACAGAAGGTGGGATATATGGACTACTCTACCCCAAACTATTATGTGATAATGAATTTGTGAATAGAAAAGGGCTCACATTTCTGAAATACTTGTTGTTTCCTTACTTGTAAGAGAGCTGCTGCAAGAAAATATTGCCTCTGGTTGGCACTCATCTTACGTGGTAGAGGCTGGGTAGTTTGACCTGGGTAGCCTACTACCTTAGTGGGAGCTTTGAAGCAAAGCCTATGGTCTAATTACCTACAATAATTAGGCACATAATGCCCATGGCCAGGGCATAGTACCAACAAACCAACAAGACCAGAACAACAACGTTACCTATACCATAAAACTAAATTCCAAACCTTCACCAAAACAACTGGAGGGTATCCTGCTACAACATACACCCAGACCCCCCCACTGATAAGGGGGCCTAATGTACTGCATTCACTATATGGAGATTCTATCTCTTTTAGATAGTGTGATGCAAACTGACTTGCATCTCCAGAAAGTCATTTGAAGGATCTCCGTCAGGGGAAGTTCCTCTTAAATACCACAGAAGTGCTTTCACCTTGAGAATAGGTTAAAATTCGTAACCTATTTGAGTGTGTGATTCTCTAATCACTTCCCTTAAGAAGAATAACAGGACATTCTTAGAAAGAGGGTGTAAGTGATCCTTAATGGATGCCCATAAATAACTGGAAGGGAGCTCAAGTCTTCTCTGTCCTTTTCAAGTAGAACTTCAGGGCTCTTACTGGGAAGAGGCCCCTCTCCTTTTCTTCAGGCCCTAAAAATTCTCAGACTTAATTACAAAAGAACGAGGCCAGGGTCTACTAGGATTCTCGTTTTTGGCAAGAAAATTCAGATAGTGAACAGATTGCGTCTCCTCCAGAGAACCAATCTCCTTATCATAGCCTGAATTCACTTACTCTTTTTGCTGTCACCAAGGCTATTAAAAAGGGTCTTCTCTGTCAGGTTTCTGAATGAGGCATCCTCCAATGGTTCAAAAGTTCTACTGCCATCAAAAGGAAAGGACTGCAAAAGGGAAGCTACCTTCACACTCAATGGAGTAGCTTCTTTCAGCCATCTCATGGAATGGGCTAACTAATCTTGTGTCGACTTCCTCTCAAGACCCGACACTAGCATATCACTAATCAAGGACAGAGGAAAGAGGGAGTCCTTTACTAAAGGTGAAAATAAAAGAGTGGACTTCTGAACCATGGTGACTCCCATTGCATAAAGGGAGGCTATTTCTCTTGAAGCGTCCCCTTACTCCCTTGTCTGCAAAAAACAGGACATCAAGCAGATCCGATCCTATGTTTGAAGGGAAGTCGGGGTAATCTTGAATCTTCTTTGCCAGCGCTCCTACAGACCAATTAAAAAAGCCGAACTCTCTGAAGAAGCAAAAGATCGATGGGATCCTTCCCTGTCTGTTCCACTAAACAGTGAACAACCTTTGTTTCACTGGGTGTTCCACTGGGAAATCGACTGTGTTCGAGAGCCTGGAAGACGCTGGACGCTTTGGTGCTGACTGGGGCTTGTTAGCGACTGAACGTTTGGGTGCAAACTTTCGCGCTTCTGAAACAGCTGCACTTTTAGGCACAGGCGCACTTCTTGGCTCTTAACTGACGATAAGCTTTCCGAAGAAAACCTCTCTGGGCTATCCCAAAAGCTGCATGAAGGAACAGCTTCTCCAGACTTCTTACACAGAACTGCTGGCACTGCCGAAGTGTCAGCCGCAGACCTTTTCAGTGGTCTGGAAGAATCACTATACCGCCATCTGTGCCTCTTTTTCAGACTGGAAGCCTCAGAACTCAAGGAAAGACAGTGCTCCTCCGCATAGATGCCTTGGGCTTCCGGTAAGACTCTCCATGGTTGTTTACATGGGAGTATATCAGTGACCTTTGCCTAGGAGAATCAGCTGGACGGACAGCCAGCTCCTCCACTTGCACTTCACTTACAACACTTTTGTGCTCCATGAGAGCTTTCACTGAATTACCTAATTGAGTCACTGGTGTTGGAGTTAAGAACCTGGAAGATGGGATCAGGATTAGGAGGAATAGTAGAAGGGCTGGGCATGGGAGAAACAGCGTGGACAGAAACAATCGGAACATCATTAGATTTATCTAACTTGAGACTAGCAGTCAACCTGTCTTGTCTAATACTAGCTTTCCTTTGTCTATCCCTAGCCAATTTAAATAAATAAGTAGTTCAAACTCTTCCACTGCTTTTCATCCCATCCTTCACACTCCATATAAATATTGTCAATTGAGCAGTTTTGTGCTCTACAATTCACACTAATTGAATGAGTCATATTTCATCAAAGTTAATCTTGTCCTGCAGCCCTTGCTGCAAGTCAAGTCAAATTCAGTAACTAAAGTTAATCTTGTCCTGCAGCCCTTGCTGCAAGTCAAGTCAAATTCAGTAACTAAGACTAAATATCTAAATTAACTGGATAATTATCTAATAAAAACACAATTCAAATAAAAACAAATGCTGATTGGCCAATTACAGGAAAAAAGCAAAGAACTCAAATTCCAAATCAGTTGCTGACCCACAAACTTGTCGTAAGGTGGCAGAACCAAACTGAAGTGCCTGGCTCAGTTGTTCCTCTTTTTCCCAAAAGTGGGTGGGACTAGTTACCTATAGCCAAAACAAAGAAGAATTGCGACCGTGATTTCCGAATTTTAGCCACCGGTGATAGAAACTGTTATCTATGTAATTACTTGGGAAGTTACTTCTGTAAAAAATAATTTTTCATAACAAATATTATGGCAACAAATAAACATTTCAAAACCCAACTATTTCAAAAACAGCAAATAAATTTAATGCATTTTTAATGTATAACATCTGCAACTGTGTCCAATAAGCAGTATGTGTAAGTTAAACAATAAATATCTTCATTAACACTTACCAAAGATGGAATTTCTTTTCCTTTGTTAAATATATCAAAGGGCAAAAGTATTCTTTCATAATGAGATTTTAGGAGGGTTCCTAAGTTTTTATTGCTGGGGAAACCAATCTGTGACGCTATCTTATTCCACTTGCGTTCCTTTGTGACCTGGTCAATTCCACCTGCAGACAATGGAACTGAATTATAAATTGCTTAACTAGGAAAAAATATGAAAATAAACCGACAGAAGTCTCATAATTTGTCACTGAACACCATGCAATTATCACTCTATGAAGTTGTATCTGCAAACTGAAAAAGCAACCAAGCAAAAGCTGAAGGACTATTCTAACAGAGAAGTTGCAAATATATTTCATGCTTTTCAAGTTTTCCTTGATGTTCCATTTCTCAGTTAACAGTACTAAACAAACATCAGTATAATCAATGAATTAGAATTTGCTTTGTATTACAAATATACCAGTTACAAACTAAAGCCCACAATGATGAAATGATGGGGAATAGTTTCAGAAAAATAACCTCCGAGGATTTTGGCTTTAAGCAAATGAGTTCACCTTCCAAAGTAGGCACCAAACTTTTTCCTCTTCTCTATGTTCAAGCTATATTCCCAAAAGCAGGGTTTAATGGGTATTCACTAAAACAGTAAAATCACTATTAGTGAAAGTACCGTACATTGCATTTTTCATGGCTACACAAACCAAAGGTCCTTTACTATAGGAATTACTTAAGGCGTAGCCTGGACACAGCCGCTGAATTCTTTAAATAAGGCGGTTAAGTAGTTAACTACCAGTCTGGTCGTTGGTAGTCCCTCTGACTGGACGTAAACAATCCAATTTGCTTTTGGCCCAGGTAGCAGATTGAGGGGTGGCATGAGGTGGGTAGTTAGTGTAAAGGACCTCGGGTTTATGTAGCTAGGAAAAATACAATTTACTTTCAAAGATTATGATTTGTTCCTACGCGATATACAAACCCTCGGTCCTTTACTATAGGAAGACTCATTGATTGGTGGGTGGAATCTGAGTGATCTCCAGTGAACCGACTGGGGTTCAGCCTACCTGAGATTTCCTTCCAGGTTGTAAGAGCAAAGCAAGGAATCCAGCCACTGACTTTTGATCGGAGTTAAAGAACTGCAAGATCACAGCATGGCCATCTAGAGGAGAAGGTCAGGTCATTGGGAGGTTGATGCCAGTGAAGTAGGTAGACTTGGTCGAAGCCCTCAGGCTAACAGGACAACTGACCATCTACACTAGTTTCTTTTCCATGGCTTAATTAGTGCGTTACAACTTTTATTTTTCAGTTTACCCTCCTCTTAAAGTTGATTTTTTAATCATTATTGTCACTAAAATAGTTCTTCTGCCACCTTGCTACTTAGGGTAATTATCTCTTTCTTAAACAGCTACTCACTGTGGTTTAGTTTGGGCATAGTAAATAACTGGAATCATTCTAACATGATTTTATTATAAAAGAAAACTCATTAACAAAAATAGTAAAAATTTAAAGCAATTTCAAACATGCAATTCTTGACACAACTACCCACCCATACCTAACCTTACTGTGTCTTTTCTTTACCAGAAGCATTTGACATTATTTGGTTTTTATATTTTGACTCAATGTTTTCAATTTTCTCTTTTTCCCTTCGCTCATAAGCTTATTTTCTGAGATTGATTGATTGATGCAAAAATGTACCATGGCATCACAACAACTTAGGTCATCGACGCCGGAAATATACTGTTATGTAATTGAAAAAATAAACATAGGTCATCGACGCCAGAAATATAGTTATGAAATTGAAAAATAAACAGATAATAAATAAAAAATAATAAAAATTTTCATCTTATGTACGCTTAAGTTACAAGTATGACATCATTTACACTTTACAATAAAAAGTTACAACTTTTGTAGGAAGCCTGCTACCTCCACAAACCTAAAAATACCACTCATCTGACTAATATTATTCCTTCTAAGTACCCTGGAGAGAAGGCATTCACCCTCCTCATTATGGCACTCTAAAAGGAAATGCTCTCTTATGTCCTGAAGACTGGGACACTCGGCCAGCAAGTCTCACACAGTCAGAGGAACCAGGCTGTCATCACAGAATGGCTGGGGATGTCCAGCAATTAAATAATCAAGAGTCAGGTGTGTGTGTGTGACCAATTCTTAAGCAGCAAAGGGCTGTTTCCCATGTCCTTGACATTTCGCTGTAATTACCGAATTGCTGATCTTGTAATTTCCAACATCTTTTGATTGCTTTCTACCATGAATTGCCCTTTTCACTAGCTTATCAGCCTTTTCGTTTCCAGCTACTCGTGTGTGTGCTGGTACCCAGCAGAAGTATACGGTTTTCCTTTTTCGGTTAACTAAAAACAACCATTCTAAAATCTCTAAGATCAGAGGGTGTTTTGAATAAAACTGGAGCAATAATTAGGTAATGATCTGCAGCGTTCAAAATTTGGAAACACTGCTCCATAGCCAACACTCGTAGTATCATATTTGGAACCATCAGTATATATACAGATATCACTTTCATACCGAGATGCATACTCTAAAAAAGTAAGTCGCATCAGAGGATAAATTGTTTTGTTTTGAGCAGTAGTTGTTTAGGACATTAGTTGCTGTCCATATCAGAATTTTCTCTATTTTTCCTGAATTATGACCAGCATCACATGAATCCATTGGAAGTAGTAGTGCTTCATCATCAGCTAATTTGTTATAAGTCAACACACTCCCCACAACTCTCTAGTTAGCAATTTTGTGAAAAGACTCCTTCTGGTCAATTTTTCCAATACAATGTAACTGTACATAACAATATTTGTGATTACAGGATTTGGGTGCATCAGGAAGCCTTTGCTGATTCCATCAATGTACTTGTAGTTTTCATGCACATCATTTTTAGTGTTGCAAGTTAGCATACCCTTGCAACAATCAGTTCATTTTTGTTAAAACTGCATAACAACAATAGCCTGCTACATAAACTATTACTGGCAAGATATTCCTGCATTTGTCAAAATCTTCCTTTGATACAATTATGTTAAACCTATCAACTTCATCCGAATGTGATATATTTTCCAGTCCTTCCCAATTACTCTGAAAATCCCTTATTACAGTTTCCCTGTCATCGCCAAATTCCTCTCAAACAATGACATGATTCAAATCTTTTTTTTCTTCACACTTGAATATCTGTCTAACAGAAATGTTGTAATTACCAACAGACAGTTGCCTAGACTGACCAAATCTAGATTCTAATTTATCAGTTTGAAATCTGGCAGAAAGTATATCCTACCTCACATTTTTAGCTCTGATGTACAGTAACCACTTAGCTTTTTCACCGCTATTTGGGAATAAAATCACACTCGCTTTCAGTCCATTTCGGTAATTCCCTTTGCAGTTCGGTACACAGCACGTAAACAGCACTATTACTCAGTTCCAGGCGAGTATTATGGGCCCATATACAGTAAAATTTTCCATAACAGCATAAAACTGGAAAGAAATACAGCGCGAACTCTTCATTCAAAGCGTAAACAGCACAAACTTAGCACTACCAAGGCTTCATCACACCACCTTCAACCCCCAAATGACCTGGCCTTCTCATCTAGATGGCCTTGATCATAGTCAGTCTTCTGGGTTTACTCATAAGGGGGAGAATATGCATCCCCCTAAGAGAAAGCTAAGAACCATTATGTCGGAGACATTAAGACAAATCCAAGTTATGAGTCTGTCTTAAGTCCAGGTCCCTCTTCCCTGCCTTGTTAAGGGAAGGGGCGGATATAACTTTATTAACTAATAAACAAAAAATAGATAAGATTACTCCACGGAGGGTTTCACCTGCATTGATCACTCATTCCAGCATGTAACAGTCTGCATTACTCTCTACCCAAAGAGAAAGAGTACGATGAAAGAGATGAAAGCAGAGCCAGTCACTCCACAGTCATGCTCAATCATACTGTACAACGAGGCGGGATGAGATACTGTTCAGTTAAGGAGCTGGGTAAGTTACAATTGTTGAGCAGCCACCACTGGTCCCTAGGAAATGTGAGGGAATGGGGCAATGCCCCTGACCTCATGAATTCTTCAGAGGAAGTGTACCGTCATCATCACCAGCAGAGTAGTATGTCTTCCTGGTCATCTCTCTAAGCCATCATCACCAATGAGGTCACTCAGGGAGGGGATGGTAAAGGACACGAATCTAACATCAGGAACCAATGGATTCTGATTCTTCGGTCCGAAGTTCGGGACAAAGTGGAGTGTAACCGGTCCCCATTCACTGTTACATTATAAAAAAGACCATGTAGCTTGCCAACTCTCTTCGTCGACAACAGGGGAAGCAGAAAGATGGTCTCAAGGATCAGATCCGAGTAGTCTCAAAGGGGGTCAACTGGGGGCAATCAGGCTCTGCAACATGAGATTCACGTCCCACTCAGGAGGTCTGAGATCCCAGGGTGGGTAAGACCTAAGTTCTCCGAGTAATGATATCTTGAAGATGAAGAGATATCAATACCCTTCAGCTTCAAGACTAGGGCCAGTGCAGCTCTGTAGACTTACAGCTCAGATGGGAGAGAGCTTCTCTAGGGAAGGGAGAGGATGAAATCCACAACCTGTTGAAGCGCGGCTCTGACCGGAGAGATACCGTCTACAACACCAACCACTTTTCCTGATATCCTGCAGAGCTACCCGAGGCAAGACAAGTTACTGCTTGGCCTGTGGCTGGCACAGCAGTTCTGCCATGGGGAATCTTTCTCAGTGCCTTGGGAAGAAGAACCAGAGGGTTGGGAATCATATGGCCTCAGTGCCACCAGAGTCCTCCAAAGATTTGGGGTAATCAGCGTGCCGATCCCTGCTCAAATCAGGAAATAACAGGGGAAAGGCTAAGCTTCGAGAATGCCCCATGGATTGGAACACGTCCTCTGTAGCTGCCTTTGGGTCCGGAGCAACGGAAGAGAAGGTCTTTAGTTTTCTGTTGAGCCGGGTGGCAAGCAAGTCTATGACTGGACGCCTCCAAAGGCTGAACAACCTTTCCGCACTATATTGGTGAAAAGGCCAATTGGTCCCTACCACCCGATTCTGGTGGTTGAGCTTGTCTGCCATTACATTCCTTTTGTCTGGAAAGCATATGGTTGACTGCTCTCAAGAGTGCTGTTGCCCACTCAATCACCTGCAGTGACAAGATGAAGCTTGAGAGAGGTATCTCTTGCTTGTTGACACGCGCCACTACTGTAGTGTCGATCATCAATGCCACAGTGTCCTATCACACATTCCTGAAACTCTTGGAGAACCAGAAAGGCTGTCTTGTGTTTCAGGACGTTGATAAGGTGTTTGTTGTGAAGTTCTCGTACCTCTGCAGTCTGCAACTGCTCTCGGTGTGTGACTCCTCCTCAGTTGATGCATCCGACTCTTCAGGGACAACAGGCATACCACAATGAGCCACAGCCGAGCAGGCTGTGGAATATGCTGATACTAGAGTTCAAGGGGAACTCTTGTCAGCATGCACAGGCACCACGTCCTTTGCTTGGGCTGGAAATTGGACTCCTTGCGAATTAGCTGGGTCTTCAGATCCCAGGACAGGAATCAAGGAGTTGATTCCTGTCCTGTAAAGACCTCAAATGGGAGTTCACTAGGACCAGCCAATCGTTGAGATACCTCAAAAGACACCAGCCAACCGTCGAGATACGTCAAAAGACACATCTCATGCAAACGCGCCCAAGCTGAGACCAGGTTGAACACTTGTGAACACCTGGGGAGCGGTCGAGAGTCTGAAACTGTGTTCTGAATTGGTAGACTGTCTCTGGGAAGAAAAAGTGTAGGTGCTTGGGTTAGGATTTGTGGATGGTATTTGGAAATACGCATCCTTCAAGTCCACCATCAGCATGAAGTTGTTCTCCCTGTTAGAGGCAAACATTGTTCGTGTTATCTCTATCTTGAACCGAGCCTGGCTAAGAAACTGTTCAGGAGAGAGAGAAGTCTATGACCAGTCTCTACCCCACTGAGGTCTTCTCTACGAGAAGACCCGGCTGTAGAATCCTGGGGACCAGTCCATTACAACTACAGTGTCTATGCTCAGTGTCTTCTTATACTTCTATTGAAGCTCGAGGAAGTAGAGGGAATATGAGAGGAGTATCGGATGCTCTCATTCCCTCTAACAGTACTGCTGTCAGGGGGAATGAGCCTCACCCTTGTGTCAACCAGCAGTGACAGCAAGGGCGTGGGTCTAGGAGAGCATGATCGCCTTGGCGAGGTGCTTTCCTGATGTACATGTCAAGTTTTCTCCTTGCTGTAGCAGCAACGCGGCTGGCAACGACATGGCTAGAAGCTCTTGGCCACCAGAGCCGTGGCACCAGCGACACTGCTCGTAGGTTGGCAAGGACATGTATCATCTGTATGGCGCATCCCAGCCCTCTTCGAGACTGAAATCTCAAGTAAAGAGGGCCGAACAGATGACCTGTTATTCTCCAGGTGTCTTTCCCCAAGGAACGGCGATAACGACCTTGGCCTCTGTAGAAGAAGCAAGCTTGGTCTCCACAGGTGGGTCCAAGCCACGGCTCAGCCCCTGCTCTCGCCCCGTGTCACTGCCATGGCGAGGAGACACTCCCTTCCTTGACTGTGGACACAGCCTCCCTTAGGTGGTCGTAAATCTGGAGATTCTCGCAAACAAGATTCCGACACAATCCCTGTCCTTGAGCAGCCGCCTTGGGAACAGAGGCTGGATTGTTTGTTTGTATGGTGTTTTTATGTTGAATGGACCCAGTGGTTATTTGGCAATACAACAGGACCAACGGCTTTGCGTGACTTACGAGCCACGTCAAGAGTAAACTTCTATCACCAGAAATACACATCTCAAACTCGCGACCACCGAGGAGGGATGCCAACACCATACCAACCACACAGAGGCTGGAGAACAAACCTTTATTCGATCTCCAAAGCTTCCCCCACCCCCTGCTTAGACCCTGGTCCCTGGGGACAGTGTCTCAGTTCCCCACTTCCAAAGAGGCGGGAGAGCCCTGTGCTTGATTATTGTAGCATCCACCTGGTCTTGATAAGAGAGAGGTGGAATCCATTAGGGGTCTGTTGGTAAAAGCCAGTACTGACTCCAGGCTCAGTTGTTTGCATTTAGCTGGCTGGTGCCAGGTAGGAAAGCCCTACCTCCAGACAAGTACAGTCTCCTGAACGCTGAGTCTTCCTCCAGGACAATGGCCCCGGAAGAAACAGCAACTCTAGACACTGGAAAGGATCACAAGTCTACCCAGGACACTGCCTGAAGAGCTGCCATTATGGTAGTCTCCAGTGTCGCTGCTTCCTGTCGGGAGAGATATTCTTTCGCTTATCAGGTGATGCAGTGACAGGGACCCAGGTTACCTTTTTGTCGATACAGGCTTCTCAGAGTGTGTGTGTTAGCAGGACTGGTAGCAGCGCTGGTAGCATGGTAGCAGTGCCCTTGGTAGCAGCAGCGCTGATGGAGGTAGTAGTGCCACTGCTAGCAGCAGCGCTGCTCCCTGTCTCACTGGATTATGCACAGACTTTACGCCTCTGACAGGTGGAGGAGGGGGAAGTAGCTTGGCCTACTAATTGGGCTTGAGTGAATTCTCTTGTCCAGGAACGAGGTCATTCATCTGTTCCATTACACTTTCGACCTGGCCCGACCATGGCAGCCCCATAGAAAACTTGGGTTCCCTCTTGGGTCCCCACAAGGCATCGAGTCAGTAGAAGAGGCTGTGGTCATTCCCCCAAGATATTTATGCTATTGTATCAGCATTACAATCTCTGAAAAAGTGTCCACTGAATCTCAGGGGTGTCACAGTCGCTGGGTAGGGGACGTTTTGAGTCCTTTGAGAGACTGGTCCTCCCAATCAACTCTCCCCTGGGGGAGAACCTCACCAGATCCCTTAGATCCTAAAACCCCTCCAGAAACATGGGCCCACAAGGTTGAATCCTGAGGAGCCCACTCCAAAGGATTCCTTTGCCTCGCCCTTTTCAGTGTAGTACGAGGAAGTAGGAATAGGAAAGGAGGATCAGATGCTCTCACTTCTCCAAGCAGCGCTGCTGCCAGGGGAGTGAGCTGCACCCTTGCACCAATGGTGACAGGGGTGTGGGTCTATGAGAGTGCAATCGCCTGAACAAAACGCTTTCCCGAGAAATATGCAGCAGTACTCGCCATGCTGTAGCAGAACTGGTAGCAGTGCCTCTGCCAGCAGAGATGTGGTTCCTTGAGTCGAAAACCTCGTGTGAAGAGGGCTGTAAGGGGACCTCCTCTTAGCTTCTCCAGATGCCTTGCTCCAAAAAACAGTGACATCAACACTAGCTCCTCAAGAAGATCCAAGCTGCTTCTTCACAGGTCCAAGCCAGGCTCAGTCCCTACTCTTGCCCCATGCCACTGCCATGGTGAGGAGAGAACTCCCCTTCCTTGACTGTGGATGTACGTTCTCCCTTAGGTGGTCGTACATTCAGATTCTCAGGAACAAGATTCCGACTAAGTCCCTGTCCCTCGAGCAGCGCCCTTGGGAACAAAAACTGGAGAACAAACCTTGGTTAGAGCTCCAGCAGCTCCCAAGACCCTGGTCCCTGGGGACAGCGTCTCGGGCCCGACTTCCGAAGAAGCAGGAGAGCCAGTGAGAGCACCAACTGCTTCCTCCCCGAAGGGAACAGCCCCTTAGGACTGAGAAGCCACCTTCCCCTTCAAATGCCGTGAAGTTTCCGAAGGGAGAGGCGAGGAGGTGGCGACAAAGACGAAGTTGAAGATGACAGCACTCCTTGGATTCTTCATCTTCTTCGCCCTCCTCTTCAACAGCTTCCACAGTAGAGTTGTCAGGGCCCCCAAGGGGCGACAGATGACTCATCAGGGTCCAGAGGCTGGTACATGGGCAGGTCCAGGGACAGGAGCAGGTTTAGGTACAGAGGCAGGAACAAGCGGGAACATCCGGAGGCTGTAGAAGTGGTCTGATCCCCATTACTACTGTAGGCGATACATTCGTCAGATGATGAGACCAGACCAGGTGCACTGCATGCATCTCTACTGAGGTGTAACAGCAATCCTGGATCAATAGCCATCCCATAAAAATTCACGCTAGTTATAAGTGACACCTCACCTGCTAGTTATAAGTGACACCCCCCATTGTGCAAAAATATACTTCAGAGCAAAGTGAGGACCCTAAAGGAGCGATCCCCAGGTCTGGGACCACAGCCATCTCCCCTTCTTCCCTCTCAGACTCATCAGAAAAGGGAAGATGTAGCTTTTCCCAGAGGGGCGACACAGAGCATGCAATGATTGCCGGGAGAGCGGTAAATATACAAAGGAACAGGAGGTTAGTACCTCGATGAAGTGTCTTGCCTTCAACACAGGTCTTCCAATATATTCCTCCTCCCAGCAAACTTCCCCAACTGTGTCATAGACCAAACAGAGCACTCGGAACACAAAAAAATGTTACACTCACGGCCCCAGCAGGATGGGCAAAGGGCATGAAGATTAATCTATCTAGGTGCAGATTTTGCCACACCTCCTACCCTCTATCCTGGGGACAGCGCCCAGGGGCAGGGTACAAGGCTGTTGCAATTCATGGGCTTGCATGATCCAGTACATCATAAACACATTATCACAACAACGATCATAACTCATGAAGAGTTGCAATTCATGGGTTTGCATGATTCAGTACATCACAAACACATGATCACAACAACAATCATAACATAACTTATAATAGAAAAAAAAAAAAAAACCCGGGATTGAAAGAAAACATCAGTTAACAGTCAGGCAGAGAGCAGTGGAGAACACGTCTATCCGCAACGACGGCCGAAAGCAAATTGGAATGTTTACGTCCGGTCGGAGGGACTACCAACGACCGGACGGTAGTTAACTACCTAACCACCTTGTTAAAGAATTCAGCGGCCATGTTCAGGCTACACCTTAAGTAATTCCTTTAGTAAAGGACAGAGGGTTTGTATATTGCACAGTAACAAACAATGATCAACCTTTGTATTCACACCCTTGAGAAAAATAAGCTGATTTAAATAAGCTAAGATAGGTATAAAAGTCACAAGCAAGAAAAATACAGGCCAAAACCAAACTCCATGATATAAGATGAATAAATGCAGCATTAAAAACGGGAGTGAACTGTTAATGCTCACCTTCTCGCCAAACATGTCTGTGCAAGGAGTAAAGGTCAAGAGCTTTCCTCTCAACCACAGGGATCTTCAGAGATGAGCCTTGCAATTCCCAAAATTTAGCAATCTGGTCCAAAAAATTGAGCTTGATGCGTGTATGCGCTTCAAGTTCATTCAGTCTTTGTATACGTGGAGTAAACTTGAAATTATCAACATCAACAGCAAAGGGAGGCTGCCAGTCCTGAAATATTAAGAAAATTATGTATGGCTTCCAAAATACATTTAAAATAAAACTTTTGTAATACAGAAATTACATTAGATTTACACTTTCTACCATGAGAATTAAATGGTATGCATATACCATACAATTAATCTTAATGCCACAACTATTAAAACTATTGTTAAAATAAAAAAAAGACTAATATGGGATTAGTATGCAATTTGGCAATGAGAATACTGTAATATACAAGACTTCCATTTTAGTACTTTAACATACATTTCACCAGTCCTAAAAAATTTGATATAGGTTTTATAATAAAGAACTACAATTACCTCAGCATAACTCAAAATGTATTTTTCAAATAATAACCAAATATTAATACATAGTAGTAGTAAAGTACTGTAGAACATATCTGTTACTTTTGTTACACACTGAAATATGAAGCAAAAACAGAGAGAGCAGTAAGAAAGGTTAACTGCCACATGGACAAAATAGCAAGCTATAGTAGATTCACATCACCTGTACATCCTGTCTAGGCCAGTCCCTAGATTGACTGTTGATAAGCCAATCACAGGGCTGAAAATTCTCAGTCTCTCTCGAAAGTTAACATAGGCAGGATGTATGTTCCACCTCTCCTGAGGGATACTTTTGACAAACATATCCCTCAGGAGAGGTGGAGAATACATCCTGCTTATGTGAACTCTCTCGAGAGACAGTTTCCAGCCCAGTTATTGGCTTATATCAACAGCAAATTGAGAGCGTTGTAAGGGACTGGCCTAGAGATCAGATGCACGGGCGATGTGAATCTACTATAGCTATATTATTACTGGTAAATAATACAGAATCATGGGTTCGTACTGACAAGGAAAATGTTGATTCTGAAAAGGTGTGACCATAGCGTTACAATTCACAGCCCAAGTATAATTGTTAATTGTTTTAAGAACGAAGAACACTTGAAGATGAACAGTGTCTGGAGGCTGGAGAAAAAAGACAAGCTCAAAACAATGATATGGTTTGGACTTGCCAAGAGAAGGGATGTTGATCTGGAGAGCAATGGATAAAAGAAAAACAAAAAGGCCTGTAAAAAAGTATATCTGTTTTACCAGACCACTGAGCAGATTAACAACTCTCCTAAGGCTGACCCGAAGGATTAGATATTTTTATGTGGCTAGGAACCAATTAGTCACATAGCAACAGGACCTAAAGCTTATTGTGGGATCCAAACCACATTATATCGAGAAGCGAATTTCTATCACCAGAAATAAATTCCTCTGATTCTGCATTGGTAGCCGAGCGCGAAACCCACTTGTCCAACGAGGAACTACAAAGGCCTGTAGGACCCAGAAATCATGGAAATGGGCATAAATGAAGACTTAGACCTAGTAAATGTTCAGGCAGAAGAGTAAGAACAATGATCATTACATATATACCTAACCTCACAAAGAGAAAAGCTAACATGTCATATATGGCAAGGAAATGATGAGCAAACCTGGGTTGAACCTAATGCTTAAAAGTTTATAATTCATATTCGCTTTGTGTTCCTGAAATGTACGATCATTCTTTTTGATAAATGTTACTATGGTAGTTTTAACTTCCTTCACATGCATCAAAGATGACAATTTATTGTCAAGTCCACAAGAGAACGTGAATGAATCAAGACATTCATCTGAAAGCATTACATGATAGTAATCCCCAGGATACGGTATCTAAATACACACACACACACATTCACCACAAAATCTTGTACTCTTTTCTAAACTTTTTATTTTCATAGTACAGATACACATTAGATGAGCAATCTTACTTTTGTTCCTCGCCCCAGACTGATAAAAATGATTGAAAGAGGAAAGGTCGAAGAAAGGGATCCACAACTCAATGAGCAGAGATTCCTTTAAACAGGAAATAACAGGAATCAGGGACAGTATAAAATGAAAATGAAAAGGGCATTAAAAAACAAATTGGGAGTGGTAGGGAAACCCTTCAGCATCAAGTTCCACAGTTTATTATCAAAATAATATTGTACTCATGAGATTCTAGTTCAACTTGCAGTTAAGAGAGAAACCCAATGAAGGAAGCATAACTTAGGTTAAAAATAACAATGTATGTATGCAAGAGGGAAACTTAACATGATCACATTTTACATTTTTCAACATGTATTTCAAAAATAGGAATATTTACTTTAAAGAACATGGTTCAGTGAGTTACCTGTGCCCTGAAACATTTTGAAGTAGCCTGGTTCTCAGAAACTTTTGTCTACCATTGCTAAAACTTAACAGGATAGCTTCAACAACAAATTACCTTATACTAATTGAAACAGCGTGAAAAAGAGATCTCTTGTGAAACAATGTTGCATATGGGGATAGTAGTCATGTCTTCACTGTGGGTACTCTCTTCATCTGCCTAAAAAGGTGATTTTTGACAGGCAATGTAATGTGCTTCCCTTGTCAGTTCCATGCAACAAACCGTATACGTACTACATACTATAATTCATCACACAAAGCTTAACTCCCTTCAAGATTGACAAAATGCAAACTGCTCTGAAATGGCTTGATTATGAATAAAAAGCAATTGGCATTACAGACCATCAGGTTATTAGCCACTTAGCCTGTAATGCAGTTTACATTCTACATACTGAGTATGAAGTAATGCAGTTTTCATTCTACATACTGAGTATGAAGTAATGCAGTTTACATTCTACATACTGAGTATGAAGTAATTGCAGTTTCTTCTCCATACTGAGTATGAGTAATCACTTTCATTCTACATACTTGAGTATGAATATGCAGTTTTACATCTACATATTGAGTATGAAGTAAATGCAAGTTGTACTTCGACATACTGAGTAGAAGTAATGCAGTTTTCATTCTACATACTGAGTATGAAGTAATGCAGTTTACATTCTACATACTGAGTATGAAGTAATGCAGTTTACATTCTACATACTGAGTATGAAGTAATGCAGTTTTCATTCTACATACTGAGTATGAAGTAATGCAGTTTTACTTCTACATTACTGGTATGAAGTATGAGTTTACTTCTACATACTGAGTATGAAGTAATGCAGTTTACATTCTACATACCGAGTATGAAGTAATGCAGTTTACATTCTACATAGTACTGAGTATGACGGCTACAGGAGGATCAGGCCACTTACATGATGTGTCCAAAAGAAGTTCACGGACAAAATGGAAATCAGGGAAACCTCCAGCAATGTAACCAGTAAAACAGTATATGTAATCCACAACAAATTACTCAAAACTTGAAAATCTGAAATGCCACAAGGCAAGTCGACTTAGTGTAAGTCTACGGACTAGATATAGCTACTGAGGGAAGATTTAAGATTAACAGTAATTGTGGTAACACTAGTCTTAAAACTACAATGGGCTCAAGATGAAGGTCTAACACATGCATGGCCTGGAAAACCACCACCACTTAAAACTACATTTATTTTCTTGAAAAACTTTTAATAATCAGCACCAAAATGAAGTGTCCAAGCAACACAGGCCTATGCTAAACTAATTCCAAAACCTCAACACATGGTGCTTAGCCTAATAAAGTTGAGTAGTCTTATGTATCTCTCAAGCACCCTATGAATTAGAGGATAAAACTGGGTGGTGAACGTTCCATTCTAAAACTGTGGGTGCCACGAAAAATAATTCATTACCGGCTCCTTTATCAAGCACATGCTACATGGGTAAATTTTTTTTTTTTTTAATCAAAATCAATATATGTACTAGGATGACATTCAACCCTGGTGAAAACTGAAAACATTACAGGATTTCAAAACTGACAGGCTCAGCTCTGAACTATTTTTGATCATAGTTGGAATTAAAGTACCATGTACAATAGTATCCTTGTCTATTATACTGCAAAGTAACAGGAAAAACTGAAGTAAATAGTTTTCTCGTGATGAACTACTTTACTGTACAGCTTAATGACCTCTTAGGCTTCCCTCAGCTTGTGTAGGAACCAAGATGACAACCACAATCTGGAATTCAATGGCCCCCTTTTGTCAAATCCTGCAATATATCCAAGAACTTATGGGATATTAGCCTATCGATCGTTACAGAAATAAGCCAGGCTATGATTAGGCCTAGTACACAAGTAATGATCAATCTTTAGATGGTTAGTAAATCAAGAGGCAGGATTGATTTTAACACTATACTAGGTATGCTTCAATAAATGGAAATAAAACAGAATTAACAAAAGTCACACGTCTTATATAAGAAATGGAATTCGTGACATAGGCTAACCTTTAAAATTATACAAGCCACAAGTTGGGCTCAATCTTTCTATTTAGAAGCATGAACAAACGCCACCACTAATACATCGCCAAAATCACTTAAAATGTTCAAAGAGAAAAATTACTTCCATTAAACTGAAGGTTTAACATGACATTAAACAACTTAAAACCTTGTATTGCCCAGAATTTAGCTTCATAACAAATGAACAAGATTGTGCGATTTCATCCCAAACCAATATCACCAGAACCTGTGTACCTAGTAAATCCTACCTACAAATTTTTCAAGATATCTCGGTTTAAGGAGCGAATAACTAACCCAGTCGCGAGTCTAATTGGTAGCTACTAGCCTAGGCAACGATAATGAATAATGAACTCCTATTCTATTGTGTTAAACCAATAAAAATAACGTTAATAACTACAGGATAAGGATGAAGTCGCCATGTCGCTCACTTAAGCGTGCACGTAATCGGCGACTACGCTGCACAAGCAAATAAACTTATTTGCGTTATTAATAATCAATGCATGACGATAAGGGGTGGGGACATATAGCAAAACATGCTAATACGACTAGAGAAAATTAATATCATCCAGAAACCAAGGCACTCTCCATCCAACTCCTAAAAACGACAAAAATAAAGCTGGGTAGCTCAAGTCATAACGACCAAAAGCTGGCCACGACTTCTGCAGAGCCTATACGCAGTATCAATTAAAAAACAACACTGACATACGGATACTGTTAAAAGCATCGAAATATATTAGTTTAAGGACAAAAGGGGACACCAAATATGTTGACAAACGACAAAATAACAATGCATGACACTAATTACCGGTGGAGGAATAATTTTACAGATGCCCGACTGTTCGGCGATGGGCCGTATCTTGTTAATATAACCGAGGGCGTCCTGAAACTCTTCCCAGGTCGGCTTAAATACAGGAGCCTCGGGAGGAAATATAAACTGAAATTCCGGAGAAGTCATCGCGATGTTTTCACCAACAATGGTATACCACGTTACCGATGCCCGAGGGAGTCATATCCCAGAGAAGATTTTTTTTCTTAAAAGGCGAAGCGTGAAGTCGCGACAGTGTCGAGCGCTACCCGTCTACTTCGACCGTGTTTACTACTGATGATGATGATGTCCTGCTGGGGGAAGAGAAGTGACTCCCTCGCGCATTAATACTCGGCCGCATCACACACTTTCATTTTTTTCTATCTTCCTCTTTCTCTTTCTTTTTTCTGTCACATTTCTCGCAATATCTTGCAAACAAGCTAAGTTTCCGCGAGTATATTGTAAGATTATACATTTACATTAACGTGTTTACGATCTGGAAGTGTTTGTGCAAGTGGAAAACTGCGTTATATCTCTGCTCATGAAATCACTTCTGTCGTTGCGACAAAAAGCATAAAAAGTAGGTCCTTTAGATTTACTTTATCTTTTAAGGAAATTGGTTCGGCTTTTTATTTCTTGTACAGATAATCACTCTAGACATATTATATAACGCATTCTACCTTTTCTGCGTTGTCTGGGTATTTGTATGAGTGTTAGGTACGAAACATAATCATGCACAAGTAATATCGTAAAATTCAAGACTTTCACATGCTTTGACGATGAAATCTCTCACAGTTTACGTAATTCAAATACATATTAATAAAGTTACGCTATTCATTATGGATTAAGCCTATTTTTGCTGGAAACGTAACATGGCCTTGAAACAATTACTTATTATTTAATAGTAAGCATACCTAATCAACCTAAACTGTTTTTATTGTTATTATCTTGACTTCGAAGCGGCAATTGATGAATTGTCGATGTTATAAAATAAAAAATGTCCTTATCCTCAGCCACACGTATTTTGGCATTTACTTGCTAAACAGGTGCTTACATCTCTTGATGTGTTGTCGCGGCAGATTTAAAAATGGCCGCAACAGAAAGGTAAACAAACACATTTGTTGTGGAAACGGTATTCTCATTTGTAAAGTAGAAAATTTACCAAGTTATTTAGACCTATAAGATGGACAGATTCTGTGATTTTAATAGTAGGAAATTAAAGCAATTGTGTTATCAGGATGGTTGTTGGTAGTCAGCTTTGCAGGATGATGTAGACTAGGCTACCTTATGCCCAGGTACTAGGCGAGTTAGGTACTAGCTATACTACTATGTAGGTACCTAGGTAGCTAGTTGCGGAGGCTTAACCAGGTCAGCGTATCGTAGACGACTACGTCAGCGTAATCTTTATTGACATTTCCTGTCATATTGACGATCGAAAATATTTTCATGAAATACTAGGCTACTACCTAGCCTAGGTAGTAGGCAGTACCTAGGTAGCCTAGTAGCTAGTACCTACCTAGGTAGTAGTAACTTTTTCTAAATGCCCAGTCAACTTCCTACACAAAGGGGTAGCCTATTCCAGACCATGTGCTCGATGTTAAGCTAAGTGTTACTTGATGGGGATCAGTACAGCAAAGCTTTCCCCCTCAGGTCAGGGCTCAGTGCCCAAAGCCAGGTTAGGAAGGTAAGATCTGGTAAGGTGAAGGCAGAACACTCTAGAAAAGGTTAGCTTAAGGTTAATTTTTTTAGTTCGTAGCCAGAGCCAGACCACGTTTCTACTGGAAATTTAGGCTGCCCATAGCTACTAGGTAGTAGGGTAATTCTAAAGAATAGTTCTGCATGGACTGCAAGCAACGTAACCGCAGATACGTCATCCACTAGGGATTGGGGCGTCCAGTGTATTTCTCTTGTATAGTACTGGCCCCTGGGGGTTAATTACAGTCGTCCAAATAAATATTACTTAAAATTCTTGTTCAGGAGGTAAAACTGCACAGATAACCGCAACTGCCATAGTATAGGCTGCTGCGGAATAGTAGTCCGGTCAATTTCAATTTCCGATATCCAGTTTTACTTTGGGGCGAGGGTGCAAAACCCCATCAGCCAGGTCACGGTACTTTATCCAAAGTCAGGTTAGGAAGGTAAGGACGCGGTATTCAAGGAAAGGTTAGGTTTGGCCGTTTTCCACTGTTGGATTTCGCACACCTTCTCCTGTCACCCCACTCGGCATTCGCTCCTAGCTTTCCTCAAAGGTTAGGTAGTAGGCATCTCAGTGTATAGTAGAGCATCAAGAGTTAGGTATATTACAGCAGATGTGTGTATATTTTCTGCTGTGCACAATGGTATGGGAGGAAGTTAAGTCCAGGAGGCAAAGCCTCCAGTTCAGGTCATAACATGGTAGATACTGTAAGATTGAATAGGTTCACGGATTAGTGTCATGGATCTGTTTTCAAACAGGCTGCAGTGTGTGTAAATATTTTGCACTTACTGTATCATTTCTTCCCTTGCTACTTTCATTCAAGTGATTAAATTATGTATCAGTACTGGGTGTAACTTTGTCCTAGCCTAATATGTTAGTCACTTGCCACAAGCCATTCATATTTGGTACTGTGCATTCCTTTTACAAGGAAGCGGTAGAAATTTTACCAGCATGTTGGATTTTATTTTTTTCCTTATGTTATCAGGTTAGGCTTAATGACTCCCTTCCATAAAGATATGAAGAAGCTTTTTTTTCCTTATGTTATCAGGTTAAGCTTAATGACTCCCATCCAAAAAGATGTGAAGAATTTTTTTTCTATCTTATGATATCAGATTAGGCTTAATAACCTTTCCATAAAGATAAGAATCATAAGTCATACCCAATATATTTTCGTGCAGAAAGATTTTTTTTGCTTCCTTAAAATATTTTAAAAGTACCTGCTGTAATGGAGCACTGAAAGTGAGCTTTTGTCTTAAGTTAATTGCTAAACCCTTTTCTTTAGTCTGCCATCACAACAGTAATGGGTAGCAACTTTGAAATTAGACTCTTCAAAGAGAACTGGTGGACTGCATATGCAGTTTGTACTGTATTTAGTGAGAAGGTTACTGTAAGACTATTATACATGAGTGGGAATTTAATATTGGTATTTAGTTACGGTACTGTAATATGCATTTTAATTTTCAGACTTGCCAGTTCCCTCAGAAGGTTGCAGAAACCAAGACCCAATAATGTACACTACAGATGTACTGGAGACCATGTAAGTCATTATCTATATGGATTTCATTAGAAATATTATAACTTAGTTTCAAAGGGCATTTTCATTGTTTATATAAAAGTATAGTGCCAGTATATTGTCAGTACAAGCTTTAATCCGAGTGAAATCAATAAACTTCTTCAAAGGTAGCTTTTCAGTTCTCCCAAGCTTAAGCCTGTCCATACATTTTTTTTTTTATAATTTCTAGGAAATCAATGTTGACGAAGAGCTGGCTAAGCTGCAGCCCTCTGAACGGCTTTTGGATTACTACAGAGCCAAGATGACAAAGTTTGATAAGGACAATCGGGATATGCGGGATTTGATTGAAAAGTGAGGATGCACCCGGTTTGTAAATTTGTAGATTTGCATGGTGATGGTGTGATGGGGTCAGCTTGTTTTTCATAATATGATATAACAGTGAATATTACCCATTTGGCATTAGATCCAGAGGCAAAAACCTTCTAATTGATATTTTCATTTTGCACCGTTGTATCCAGAAATACTATACGTATACTATAGTCCGTTATCTCGGTGCACTTCTGTATATTCATAAGTCTGAAGTGTCCATCATATTAGAGGACAAGAGAAAAATCTTGTTATACTTAAATCATGAAACCAAAATCATAGAAATGCCAGTACCTCAACTAGCCATAGAAAATTGTTTTAACCTGCATGTGATCATGAAAACAACTGAGACAGCTTCCAACAACAACAATGAAAAAGATTGAACTGGGAACACTACCTGGTAGATGACACTGTAACTACTGTTTCTCCATGGCATCAACTTGCTTGTGTAACTTACCGTTGAAAATAAAGGCTGTGTCCAGCACAGCCAAGCTTAAAAGAGTCTTAAAAAACGTACGGTTAAAACCACTAAAAACTGATTCAGGTTCGGGAAAAGCCTATTTAAAATGGTACTGATAGTTTCCTTCACGGGTACATTAGTAAGCAAGGATTCTACATCAAAGCTGGTCATGAACAGGTCTGAATCTTGCAACAAAATCTTTTCTTTAAATTGACTAGAAATTTTTAAGGTGTAATTATTTGTTGTTAATGGCTCAAGCTAATTTGTAATTGGGGGCATTGTATGATGCAAGAATTGGTCATAAAGGAACACCTTCTTTATGAATATTCGGTAGCCCCTAGAGGATGCCATAAGACGAGCCCGTGACAAACAAATCTTGTTAAGTTTCATTATTGATAATATTTTCACTTGTTCCGATACAAATACAAACCATTGGTCCTTTAACAATAGGAATGTAACTTGCGGCAGCTGGAGCCGGTTTTAAGCTTCGAACAAGGGAGTTCGGTAGTTTTTACGCCTGAGTTCGCTCGGCGCCAGGACCGAGGCACGGAGCAGAAGACTGGTGAGAGCCGCTCAGGTGACTCTCGCCAGGCCAGCGGCCGCTCTTGCAGCGACCAGCTGGTAACTCGGGTTGACGTGACGGTCTCTGACCGGCCATGGGTTGAGGCTGGGAAGAGGTCCCCCCGACCTTTGGCGCCAGCCTTGGCTGGTACCAGCGGTTCGACGCGCCGCGAGGACGCGCACCGGTCTCACCGCGACAGTGATCTCTGCAGGTCCCCTGACCGCCACTCCCACAGGGACCGGGCAGATAGGGGGACTAGCAGCAGCTCATCTGACGCACGGGACCGAGGTCGCCGTGCTCAGTCGAGCCGCTCGCCACAGGTGAGCGGCGCGACCAGGCCTGCAGACCGATCCCAACCGCGGGTTGGTGATCGGCTGCAGCCCTCCAAGCACACTGGTTCTGCCAGTGAGCGAGAGGGGAGTGTCAGGTCTGCCTCTCCTATACCTTCAACTTCCTCGTGATACGCCGGGAAGAGTGAGGTATCCAGGAGTGATCGTGAGGGGCGCGCCCCTCGCGATCCCTTCACGACGCCGTACGCACCAGGCATGGTCCTAGGATCGGCCAGGATGTATGAGCAAGTGGCAGGAGGAGACCGAGAGGGGTCTGTCGCTGTTCCTCCTCCTGAAGGAGGAGGGTCTCGGGAGCTGCTCTTGTTGGAGGGACTGGACGGTCCTACTCCTCAAGACGCTGTCACTCCTGAGATCCAGAGGAACTTTGCCGAGGTCATTGCGCTGATTCGTCAGCACAACGGCCTTGGGTAAGGATCGCCGCTCCCACCATCCGAGCCCACGTCCCGGCTCGAGTCGTTTTAGGGCCCGAAGAGGGAACCCAAACCGACGGTGGGTCTGCCGCGGTCAGAGCTGGTTGACTCTGTCCTTGACCAAATGGAGTCTCTCGTTTCCGGACGAGAGGATTCGCTGAAATCAGGTAGGTCATCGAAGCTACTTCCTCCTCCTCTACAGCGTCAGCGGCGATTCTACGTGCCATCAGAAGATCCGATGCCGCCCAAACAGGTTAACCCGGAACTAGCAAGGCTAACTCCGGGTGTGTCCCTGCAGCAGCTCCTGTCGGAGAACCTCTGGTTCTCGCAGCAGGAGGCACTTGCCCTGGAATCAACTGCTATGGTGGCATTCCAGGCAGTCTCTTGGTTGGATCTGTGGTCCCTCACAGTATCCAAAGTCGCGGCCGACTCCGGGAGTTCTGCTCTCGAGGAAGACCCGGCTTTCAGGAGACTGTGCCAGTCTGGAGGTAGAGCCATCTCCTACCTCGCCCATCAGACGGCAAACCTGTGGGCCAACCTGGTGCTTCGTCGTAGGGACGCAGTCCTTACACGAGTAACCAGGGGGGCTGGGCGCGAGGCGGCACTCGGACTTCGCAACGGACCCATTAGGAGTTCCTCCTCTCTCTTTCCTGGAGAGATGGTGGACGCTGCGGTGGAGAGGCGGTGCACTGATGACAGTGACCGCCTTGTTCACCAGGCAGTCTCGAAGGCTTCTGGGCAGCCTCGAGCTACTGTGGCTAAACCAAAGAGTTTAGCTAGCGCTTCCTCGGCTGCTAAGACGGTTGCCCCGTCTAAGCCCCGAGGAAAGACTCCTGCTGCTTCAACTTCTGCTAAGGGAGGCCGACATCAGCCCTTCTCCCAGCCCTACTTTCTCCGAGGAGGTGCAAGGAAGAAGTTGAAGCGAGGTGGGAAACGCTAGGGACGGTGTTCCCCCTCACCTGCTGCCGGAAGTGGGGGGGTGCCTGGCGAGCCATTGGGCAACTTAGTAGCGCTATGGCGCCGAGACCTGGATAGTAGACGTCCTTCGGGAGGGATATCTACTACCCTTCGAATCTCGGCCACCCCTCACCTCCAACCCGGTCCATCTTCAAACCTACGTCCAAGGTTCATCAAAGGACATCGCTCTTCGACAGGAGATAAAGACCATGCTGACCAAACGAGCTGTAGAAATCGTCAAGGATCGGTCACCGGGCTTTTACAGCCGCCTTTTCCTGGTGGAAAAGGCCTCGGGGGGCTGGCGCCCGGTGATAGATCTCTCTCCCCTGAACCGATTTGTTCGCCAGACTCGGTTCACGATGGAGACGGCACGCTCCGTGCTCGACTCCATCATGGAGAACGATTTCATGCTTTCAGTGGATCTGAAGGACGCGTATTTTCAAATACCCGTCCATCAATCCTCCAGAAAGTACCTCCGCTTCATCTTCGACGGGACGGTGTACCAATTCAGGGCACTTTGCTTCGGTCTCTCAACCGCCCCACAGGTGTTCATGCGAGTGTTCACTCTGGTGTCTGCTTGGGCTCATTCGCACGGGATACATCTTCTGAGGTATCTCGACGATTGGTTAGTCTTGGCGAGCTCCCGCTCACGGTTGCTACAGGACAGGGATCGACTTCTGAAGTTTTGCCGCGATCAGG
Organism: Macrobrachium nipponense; assembly: GCF_015104395.2. NCBI lineage: Eukaryota > Metazoa > Arthropoda > Malacostraca > Decapoda > Palaemonidae > Macrobrachium > Macrobrachium nipponense. The sequence continues at coordinate 81,965,954 of NC_087203.1, read as the reverse complement.
GGATCGTAGTAAACTTCGAGAAGTCCGATCTCGAACCCAAGCAGAAGATTAAGCACCTGGGTATGCTGATTGACACGGTAGCAGGGCAAGTCTTCCCCACGGACTTGCGGATCAGCAAATTCAGGGAGGCAGCCGGCCAGTTCCTGTCTCGGCAGGAACAGGCAGCTCAGCAATGGCAAGTTGTGATCGGCCACCTGTTGTCACTCGAGAAGTTAGTTCCTCACGGACGTCTTCACCTGCGGTCTCTCCAGTGGAGACTAAAGGAGAGTTGGTCACAGGCAACGGATCCACCTTACTTCCCCGTGTCCCTCACGGAGAAAGTGAGGCAGGACCTAGCTTGGTGGCTCGACAACAGGAACCCCTTAAGAGGAGTGCCTCTCCGCACTCCAACCCCCCCCCCCCCCCCCCCCCCCCCCCCTCCCCCCCCCCCCCCCCCCCCCCCCCTCCGGAGATGTTGCTGTTCTCAGATGCATCCACCGAGGGATGGGGCACACACCTGGAGGAGTTGCTGACTGCAGGTGAGTGGGATCATCACGACAAGCACCTTCACATCAATGTCCTGGAACTCAAGGCGGCGTTCTACGCTCTCCAAGAATTTCAGGACCGCTTGGTGGGACACTCAGTGGTGTTGACATGCGACAACACCACAGTAGTGGTATACGTCAACAAGCAGGGGGGCCTAGTGTCTCTCCCGCTACCCCAGTTGACCGTGCAGGTGCACGAGTGGGCCACGGCTCACTCAATAGAGCTGTCAGCATGCTACATTCTAGGCAAGAGGAATGTAGTAGCAGACAAGCTCAGCTGTCAGGATCAGGTGATAGGAACCGAATGGTCTCTACACCCAGATGTGGCAGAAAGGCTCTTCAACCTGTGGGGGCGTCCAGTTGTGGATCTGTTCACCACCCGGCACAACAGAAAACTCCAAGTTTTCTTTTCAGCCGTGCCGGACCCATGGGCAGCTGCAGAGGACGCTCTTCAACATCCATGAGACAACCTCTTCGTGTACGCCTTTCCTCCCTTCTGTCTGATTCGCAAGGTGATCAGCCGAGTGCTGGCCACCCCGAATCTCAGGATGATCCTAGTGGCTCCCAAACGACCACAGGCCGTTTGGTATCCGGACCTGCTGGCTCTGCTTGTGGAAGCACCGAGAGAGATGCCCCACTGGCGCAACCTTCTAGTCTCACGTAGAACGGTACCACCGAGCAGTCCAGTCCCTACAACTTCACGGCTGGCTGTTATCCACCATCTCCTGCGTCCGACAGTCCTCTGCAGCTGTGTACCAGGGGAAGTGGGCCATCCTCTGTGGTTGGTGTCGTAGACGGGGTCTATCTCCTCTCAGAGCCACTCTTCAGCAGGTAGTGGATTTCCTCGTTTTTCTTCGCCGAGAGAAGCTCCTCTCCGTCCCCACAGTCAAAGGATACAGAGCCGTCCTGGCCCTGGTCCTAAAGCTGAGGGGACTGGATATCTCGAATTCGTTTGAGATTTTCTTGCTTATGAGGAGCTTCGAAAGGTCTTGTCCACCCAGGGAACTCAGGCCCCCTGAGTAGGATGTGACTCTCGTCCTTAGGAGTTTGACTCTAAGACCATTCGAGCCACTCCGAGAGTCGTCAGATGGGGATCTGACCCTCAAGACCCTCTTCTTGCTGGGCCTGGCATCGGCGAAGAGAGTAGGGGAACTTCATGGTCTGTCTTTCAATGTAAAGCATTCCAGGGGATGGGGATCTGTGACGCTCAATTTCATCCCGAGCTTCGTAGCCAAGACTCAGAATCCGTCGATCCCTGACGACAGGTTCGAGTCTTTCACAATCCCCTCCCTAATGGATTCCACTGACAACGATGCGGATGAGATGCTGCTTTGTCCTGTGAGGGTGCTACGGTGCTATCTGAAGAGAACTCGACACCTCAGGCCTGAGTGTCGACGCCTCTTTGTTAGCACTGGGCTGACCAAGAAAGAAGTATCCAAGAACACACTTTCTTTCTGGCTGCGTGAGGTGATCAGGAGGGCGTACGAAACTGATGGTAGTGACGACATCCGTACCTTTCATCCGAGAGCCCATGAAGTCAGAGGTATTGGTCCTTCCCTTGCGTTCCGCAAGAACTTCTCCGTGGCGCAGGTCCTGAAGGCAGGTGTCTGGGCCAACCAGACTACCTTCACCTCCTTCTACCTACAGGATATTGCCCACAAGTCCTTGGATACTTTTTCCTTGGGACCTGTGGTGGCTGCTCAACACGTTGTGTAGCTTACCCAGCACCCGAGCAGGCAGAACAGCATCGATTCCTGGTGTGACTGTAAGAATGAATGAGTGAATGAGAGTGCGACTGGCTTCTCTTCCCCATCTTTCTCTCCCTCTACCTGTGGGCAGAGGGACACGGTCGTCACCACGCTGGAAAAGGAAAAGATGCAGGTAAGCTACTCGACCGAGCTCCAGCCTATCCCTTTCATTAGGGATAGGAGTATATATCCACCACTTCCTCCAACAAGGTGGGGGGAAGTGGATGCCAACTTGAGACAAACCCATAACTTTATGTTGCTTCTTGCAAACAGGAACAAGTTCTTGCTTGTTGTTACGAAGAGATACGCTTGCCTCTCCCTTAGTACTCGGTCCAGAGGTCTGACCATTGATCCTGCGGTGCACACCCCGATCAATCGGACAGAGGCTTGGATCCCTCCCTCGCTCTTACGACCAGGGAGGCATTCCAAGGTTGGGCAAACACCAGTCTGTTCACAAAAGACAGATTCCTCCCACCAAGAAGTGAGTCATCCTATTGTTAAAGGACCGAGGGTTTGTATTACATATCGGAACAAATGACAATTTGTTGAAAATTGCATTTTTCCTAACTACAGTGGTCCCCCTGTATTCGCGGGGGATGCTTACCAGACCCCCCCGTGAATAGTTAGAACCCGCGAATGTTTGGAACCCTTATAAAAATGCTAAAAACAGCCTATTTTGTTAGTTAAAACTTAAGAAAAACCCACTAAAAATTTTCATACATGGTTTTTTTAATAGTTTTATCACAAAAAGTGTATTTTATGATAAAATTCATCAAAAAAAACAGGAATTTTAGGATATTTACCATAGAAAAATACCGCGAATGCGCGAATTTTCCGCGAATAATGCAGGGAAACGTTCCCGAGAGAAATCCGCGAATGTGTGAGTCCGTGAATCTGGAGAACGCAAATACGGGGGGTCCACTGTATACAAACCTGAGGTCCTTTACATATAGTCCCACCTCATGCCACCCCTCACTCTGCATTTTTTTGCATGGGCCTAAAGCAAAAGTGATTCTTCACCTCCCAGGCACGCAGGGCGTGCACTGTCGGACAAGCAGTTAACTACCGTTCTCCCTTGTTCGAAGCTTACGACCGTTCCAGCTGCCGCTAGCTACTTCCTATTGTTAAAGGACCTCAGGTTTGTATAATTAGGAAGAATGCAATTTTCGACAAATTGTCATATTAGAAATCATTCGAAAATATATAAAACCTCCATTGAAAATAAGGACTTTACAGTTGTAGGACGAGCTTCCAACAGCCACGATTTGACAATCTTAGAATCGTTAATGATCAAACGACTCGTCCCCTTGTTAAACAGCCAAACCTCTGCTGGCACACTGTACCTCTTTTAGTTTTTTACCTTTTATCTCCAGTCTTGACATTGCCGCTGAGTAGGTTGGTCCAGTTTTACTTAACTTTTGAATATTTCTTATTATTATTATTTTTTTTTTTTTTACTTATTTTAATAATTTTTTGTCCTGTTTATTTTACGGTTTTTGTTTTTTAAAGGTGTATTTTTAGTCTTTTTAATATTTTAAGTTTGTAATCATTGTGCAACTTTTATTTTTAAATTTCAAATTCTTAGCTTTATTGTAATTTATTTTATGCTATCTATTTTGTACAGCCCTCAAAAATGTAATGAAGACATTGCGAAACATCGGGAATAAATTGACCCTTTTAGCAAGTCTTTATATCATCCTCATTGATGTATATCCGGCTGTGGCCACCGCTGTTTGGATATATATATATATTTATTTACTCCAAGGGTTAAATATAGACAAAGTAATAGATAATATGGTAAAGAGATAGATGCATTGATTGGTTTGATTTATTGACCAATATGCATGTGTATTTTGCATGCGTTATGAAGATTCATTTATCTATTGAGATTGATCCTTATTCGATTGTCAGCTTTCTCTATTTTGTATATGGTTAGGAGTTGTATTGGAAATGCATCTCTGCAATAATGCAGACAAAGTAACAGGGCAACCATGACAGCAGTGAAAAATATGTCTCAATCAATTACGAAGTGAATTCTTATAGTGCAAGTGCTGCTGTCGATAAACAACCCCACATCATTACGGTATTACCTGACATGCCAAGGATACTGTAAACAAATATGTACATTGGGAAAAATTAACTGTTATTATGGTCATTATGTCAAACCTCGCTATCCTTTTCATTATGAACTCTCCAATTATTTGCTAGTATTGAAAAATATCATGGAAAACAGTATTATTGGGGGAGAAATGAGAAAAATAGCGATAAATAGAGAGTGAGAGAAAGGGAGGGACGGAGGAAGGTGAAGGGACGGGGATGGCTGTCGTTCAAATCTGTAAACTACTCTTGCTGACTCATTCGACTTTGCCTTTAAAAGTGAAGAGAAATTGCCGTAACTAACACAGTTTGACAATGCACTGTTGCCAAAAATTTACAGGTGTCTTGTACACTTGTGTTAAAGTACCATTTCGATAAAGTAATTAGTTTGAAAGATATTTGTGAAAAACAATAACTCACAGTCCCTGAAATCCATAGTAGTCTTTGTTGGTGTTTATACATTCTACAACAGGTGATTGTTCACCTCATACTCTGTAAGTCTTTTTCTTGTTGAAGTACTAAATAATTTCTTACTTATCTTCATAGTACAGGCAGTCTCTGATTATCGGCTTAGGTTCCGTTCTGATGGCTTGATGATGAGCGAAAATCACAGATAAATGAAAATTGGCAATATTTAGCGATTATGGTGCTGTTAACTGGATTTTGGCTCCAATAACTGGTTAATGCTGCCTCTATTAGGTATGTATTGACGCTGATAACCAGAAATCGGTGCATTATGGCACCAAAAATCACTGATTTTTTATGGTAGACAGGCGCCACAAAACTGGATTGCTGATAACCGGGGACTCCCTACTCAGCATGCTAAGATTTGTATTATGAAGCCACATGATTTTTTTTTCAGGTATGGACAAATAAACAAGCCATCATTAACTGATGATGAACGTAAACAGATGGTGCGGGAACTTATTGAGCTCCGTTCTGCGTTATCTGATGTAAATATATTCATTCATGCAGAACGTCAACAAGTTTTACGCCTGTATGCTGAGAAAGAGCAACTACAGGTTTGTAACATAGAACTGCGCAGTATTGCAGTAAGCAAGGTACTTAATGATGCTAGTGGTTGTGGTATAATTTTGTTGTTGTTTTATGGTTTCAGCAAGTTATCTTCATCATTAACATTTTGTCATCAGATTATTCTTTTAACCCTTAACCCTTAAACGCCTATTGGACGTATTTTACATCGAGATAAATTGTCTGTTGGGTGCCAATTGGACGTATTTTATGTCGACATAGAAAAGTTTTTTTTATAAATTCGCGGAAAAATACTTATAAGCCTACCAAGCAAAAAACTTTTGAATCACGCGCCTTGGGGGATGCTGGGAGCTCACGGATCAAGGCGTTGTTTTGTTTACAATCGTTACGCAGGCGCGCAAGCACGAATTTCTTTCTTATTGCACTAAAAAGTATCAGTGACACATCTCAGAAATTATTTTGTTACTTTGACAATTTTTGCACCATTTTTAATTAGCCGTTACATGGAGTATTATATATGAAAATGTGTGCAATTTCATGTAGAATACAACCAAAAAATATTCATGATTGTTGCTTTTATCAGTTTTGAAATATTTTCATATAAATAACGATGTGCCAAAATTTCAACCTTCGGTCAACTTTGACTCTAACGAAATGGTCGAAAAACGCAATTGTAAGCTAAAACTCTTATATTCTAGTAATATTCAATCATTTACCTTCATTTTGCAACATATTGGAAGTCTCTAGCACAATATTTTGACTTATGGTAAATTCATGATAAAAACTTTTTCCTTACGTCGTGGTAACTCCTCCGAAAAAATCATACGTGCGATTCTCGTAATGTTTGGACCATTTTAAATTAGCCGTTACATAAAGTTTTATATATGGAAATGTGCACAATTTCATACACAATACAACTAAAAACAACCCATGGTTGTAGCTTTTATCAGTTTTGAAATATTTTCATATAAATAACGATAAAGTGCAAAAATTTCAACCTTCGGTCAACTTTGACTCTACCGAAATGGTCGAAAAATGCAATTGTAAGCTAAAACTCTTATATTCTAATAATATTCAAACATTTACCTTCATTTTGCAACAAATTGGAAGTCTCTAGCACAATATTTTGATTTATGGTGAATTTATAAAAAAAAAAAAAACATTTTCCTTACATCCGCGCGGTAACTCTTCCGAAAAAATCATACGTGCGATTCTTGTAATGTTTGCACCATTTTAAATTACCAGTTACATAAAGTTTTATATATGAAAATGTGTGCAATTTCATGTAGAATACAACTAAAAATAATTGAAGGTTATAGCTTTTCTCATTTTCAAAATATTTGCATATAAATCACAATAAACTAAAAAAAAAAAAAAAAAAAAAAAAAAGAAAAAAAACCACGTTCAGTCAAATTTGACTCTACCGAAATGGTCGAAAAACGCAATTGTAAGGTAAAACTCTTACAGTCTAGCAATATTCAGTCATTTATCTTCATTTTGTAATAAATTCGAAGTCTCTAGCACAATATTTAGATTTATGGTGAATTAAAAAAAAAACTTTCCTTCCCTCCGCGCGCGGATTCTCCCCCGCAAATCTCCGAAATGCGTATGTCGCATTATCATAATATTTTCTCCATTTCATATTAGGAATTTTGAAGAGTTTTATATATGAAAATGTGCGCAATTTTATGTAGAATACAAAAAAAATAATTGAAGGTTGTAGCTTTTCTCATTTTTGAAATATTTGCATATAAAAAAAGATATATATAAAAATTAGACATTCGGTCAACTTTAACTCGTCCGAAATGGTCAAAAACTGCAATTGTAAGCTAAATCTTTTACAGTATAATATTCAATCATTTATCTTCATTTTGAAAACAAATTGGGAAAGTCTCTAGAACAATATTTAGATTTATGGTGAATTTTTGAAAAAAACATTTTTTTACGTCTGCGTGTTACGAATTCATGCATCATTTTGTGATAATATTTTCTCTGTGTTGCTTTGATCGTTTTACAATGTGTTTTATACCAAAATTATCACAATTTAGTGTACAATACAACGAAAAAAATTAACTCGTTAGCTTTAACCGTTTTGCTCACAGCTCGATTTGAATGCAATTATATATGAAATTCTGTTTTCGCACTATCATATATCGCATTATTTATATATGATAATGATATTTTTTTTCATTTCTGATGGTTGCATACTAAACTTCAGGCAATGGCAAAAAAAGAGCCAAAAATGAACTCTTAATCTTGAAAACTAAGCGCGCTGTGATTTTTTGAAAAAAATATTTTTTCCGCTTCAGCGCTCACTCCGAGACCCCCTCGGCATATGGGAGACAATTTTTATTATACCCCTTAGGCGTTGAAGGGTTAATGGATGGACATCATCATATGAGTATCTATAACAGGTTTAGAGTAGTACAGTGAAACTGGATTCTCGGACTCATGTATTCGCAGATTTCTCTTTCAAACATATACCCTTATTATTCACAGAAAATTCGCCTATCACGGTATTTTTCAATTTGAAATATCCACAAATTCCTGGTTTTTTTTATCAATTTCATCCTAAAATGCACTTTTTGTGATAAAACTACTAAAAAAAGGTATATGTAAACATTTTTAGTGGGTTTTTCTTGAGTTTGAACTAACAAAATAGGTACATAGTTTGTTCCGATACGAAATACAAACCATCGGTCCTTTAACAATAGGAAGGTAACTAGCGGCAGCTGGAATGGTCGTAAGCTTCGAACAAGGGAGTTCGGTAGTTAACTGTTTGTCTGACAGTGCGCGCGCCGCGCGACTGGGAGATGAAGAACCACTTTTGCTTTCAGCCGCGTTGGTGGAGGACGTGTTCGTCATCGCTCTCTGCCTGCTTCATTGTCGTATGGTTTGGTTGTGTGTTGTTTCTTCAACTTGGTTTGTCAGTGTAGTGAAAGTGTATTGTAAGTACGTGACTTTCCTTATTACTTTTTATTACATTGATTATGGATTCTCGTGCAATGGAGCTATCCCCGCGCCCCCCCATCAGCCGCAGAGTTTGCCCTGGTGTGGAGGGCCGCAAGTGTGGGGTCTTTCGCTCTTTCCCCGAGATAGATCCTCATGTCCTTTGTGCGGGGGCGTGAATGCTCTCGGACCGAGCCATGTAATTTTGTGTGAATTGGTCGGAGGTGCAGTGGGTGCTGTACGAGGGTAGGAGGAAGCTTAGACCTGCCAAGAAGTTGTCAGAAAGCTCTCCAGCGACTCCCTTGGTTACGGACACTTCCTCTTCTTTCCTGCCCCTGGCTCAGCTCCCGCGTATGGCGCCTTCCCCTTTTGGGGGAAGGTTTCTCTGTCCTTCTCTTCGCCCGATCTATCGAGCTTAGAGTAGGGCATGAGGTGCCCTGACGTGCAGTTGTATTTGGGGTCTTCCATTCGCTCGGGGTGGGGCTCGCTCGCCGCCAGGACCAGGGCACGGAGCCCAAGGCTGGTGAGAGCCGCTCAGGTGACTCTCTCCAGGCCAGCGATCACTCTCGTAGCGACCAGCTGGTTACCAGGGTTGCCGTGACGGTCCCAAACCGGCCACGGGCTGAGGCTGGTAAGAGGTCCCCTCAATCGCAGCCACAGCGGTTCAATGCGCTGTGAGAACAGGCACCGGTCCCACCGCGACATTGGTCTCTGCAGGTCCCCTGACCGCCGCTCCCACCGGGACCGGACGGATAGGGGGACCAGCAGCAGCTCCTCTGACGCACGGGACCGGGGCTGCTGTTCTCGGTCCAGCCGCTTGCTCCAGGGGATCGGCACGACCAGGCCTGCAGCTCGATTGCCACCGCGGGTTGGCGATCGCCTGCAGCCCCCCAAGCTCACCGGTTCTGCCGGTGAGCGAGGGGGGAGCGTCAGGTCTTCCTCTCCTGTTCCTTCAACTTCCTCGGGTTACACCGGGAAGGGTGAGACAACAAGGAGTGATTGTCGCGCCCCTCACGATCCTGCCACGACACCCTACGTGCCAGGCACGGTCCTCGGATTGACCAGGTCGTATGCGCAAGTGGCAGGAGGAGACCGGGAGGGGTCTGTCGCTGTTACTCCTTCTGAAGGAGGAGAGTCTCGGGAGCCGTTCTTGCTGGAGGGGCTTGACGGTCCTACTCCTCAAGATGCGGTCACTCCTGAGATCCAGAGGAATTTTGCTGAGGTCATTGCGCTGATTCATCAGCACAACGACCTCGGGAAGGATCTCCGCTCACACCTTCTGAGCCCACGTCCCGGCTCGAGTTGTTCTGGGGGCCTAAAAAAGGAACCCATGGTGACGTTGGGTCTGCCGCGATCGCAACTGGCTGACTCAGTGCTAGGCTAGGTGAACTCACTCATCTCCAGACAGGAGGGTTCGCTTCAGTCTGGCAGGTCGTCCAGCTACTTCCTCCTCCTCTACTTACGACCATCCAGCTGCCGCTAGTTACCTTTCTATTGTAAAAGGACCTCAGGTTTGTATGGTTATGAAAAATGCAATTTTGGACAAATTGTCATTTTACAAAATAAAATAAATTATTAGAAAAAACATGTATGACTTGGTAAAATTTACTAGTGACTTGGAAAAAGGGCCTGCACAGGGTTGTAAATATTCATTGTTCCTACACAATATACAAACCCTCGGCCCCTCACATTAGTAATTACTTTCAACAAAGCTGGAAAATGTTTGCTAAACTCTTGAACAAGGTGGTTAGGCAGTAACTACCATCCAATAGGCGGGAATACCTGCCTGCCTGGATGTAAGCATTCCAGTTTGCTTTCAGCTGTCATGCGATGCAGGCGTGTTTTTGTGAGCTCATGCTCGATTTTCCCAGTGGGATCTTTTCTTTTCTTAGTTTTTTGTGCACTGAATATACTGTGTTTCATATTTATTAATATATAAACCCACAATTTGTGATAGCCTTGCAGGCTGCCTTCCCCCAGTGTGTGTGTCTCAGGACCGTGGCCAAGGGCGTAACATTCACCCCCAGTCACATCCTCATACCCTATGCTTGTAAGGGCACAACTTTTTTTTTGTATTATTATTATTATTTGTGGGTTTTGCTCTTGCCGCATGCGCTGTTGGAGAGTTTGCCAGGAGAAAATGTCAGATGGGGATTGTTGAGCATCGTCGGAAGTTTTTCGCTTCCAATGGCATCCTTGGTAGCTTTTCCTTCGTTAATCTCTCTCCCAGTACTGTAAGTTCTTGTTAATCTCTCTCCCAGTACTTTTTCCTTATGGCGTTCTCTCCTTCAACAGTGATCTCTCCTTCACCCTCTTTGCTTGGTTGTCAGGTGAGGAGGGCAATTACCCTCAGAGTGAGAGGAGTCCTCTACAAATTTTTTTTTTTTTTCAGGTTGACAGTGACCATCATAGGCACAACAGTAGATGGCTGAATTGTCATTGTTGGTGTTCCTTTTTTTTTTAGGATTTTCAACTTTGGCACTCCTGTATGCTATGGCACCGCCTTGTTGTACCTGTAGTCTGTCTTCTCTGCTATGCCTCCTGTTTTGATTGCTCCTGTTTCCCTGACAACCAGTCATGAGGCAGCTCCTGCTGTGCCCCCTGCCCTAGCTACCTGGATTGCTCCTGTTGCTGTTACTGACATTCCTATGGTTATTGTTGGTTGGGCTGCTCTCGTATATTCTCCTACTGCAGCTGCCCTGGTCACTCCTGTTGCTACTCCTGTAGATGTCAGAGAGGAGTTCAAGGAAAAATTCCTGAGAGATGAGCACCTCCTTCAAACTTATCCTAGTCTGCATCTTCTGCTGCCATGTCCCCTTCTTCTGAGGCTCATCGGTTGAGAGAGAATAAATGCCCTTTCTACCCTGTTACCTGTTCTTTATAACCCTCTTGGGTTGTTGAGAGATGGTGTAATAAAGAAACAAGAAAAGAACTTTCCGATAATCCAATCAGTTCGTCTCTTGGAATTCGGCTGAAGTTGTTAGTATCTCGACATTGATCCTCGTCTCATCTTGACATACACTCAAGTTGGTTGATAAGCTTCATTAGGTTCTGTCAAATCTCCCTTCAAGGAGAGAAAATCGGGAGTTTCATGCTTGAAAAACTAGGGTTTTTCTTTGGGGAATGAATACCCTTGATTTTCATTTATCAGAGATCTTTGCGCGGATTCTTCAGCACATTGATCTTGGGAATAGGACCACAGTTTCCCCTGTGAACAACCTTCACTGCTCGAGGGTCTTGATCTTCCAGGAGTGACAAGGCTTTTCGTAGGGTGCCTCATTCTTTGCTGGTGATAGCATTCTTGACAAGAAAAATACCTTTTCTCCAGACAAGGAATTCATTCCCAGTTTTGAGACGCCCAATCAAGCTCTCTTCCCCTCTGTTACAGCAACAGGAGCGATTCTTCTTTATCAATCTTGGGTCTGACGCTGTTTCTTGTTGCCACCAAGGGTATATCCTTTTGCAACGAGACAGCAAGCCTGGAGGACACCGCTATGGTTTCCCTCCAGGTGGTTCCCTATGAGATTTCATCCCAATCCAACACCAGTCAGCAACCTGTGTCCTAATTCAGATCTCCAGTTTGTAAGTTCCAAGGTTGTCTCGACCCTTAGGAATGAGCCTTTATTTGGTTTTGCCTCTCTCTCTCTCTCTTAGGGAGTGATGGATGCTGCCGCAGTCAAGGAACATACCAAGGAGCCTGCCTTGTCCTCCGTGCAAGGCATAAAGTCTCAGGCTGCTAAAGATGATCATGAAATAGTCAGCCATCTTCTTTCTCTTTTGAGAGAGTGCACATTCGTGTTTCTCCTTCAACCTTTTTTCCAATTGGGAAGAAGGCAAAGGGAAAGGCATAGAGAAGAACACTTGTAATAGGCGTACTCCTACTGCTGGTACTAGAAAGAAGAATTGCCTGTTGATTGTCTGGACTTGATATGACTTAGTCGAGACCCAGTAGTAGGTATTCTTCAGAAGAAGTACCTGCTTTCTTATGGGTCTCGGCCGTCTTCCATAGAACTTCCGCCTCTCCTGTGTTCTTGTATCGGGAACAGCCATTTGGCTAAGAGCTAGTCCATCTTTGGCATCCTGTTGTTATCATAGAAGCCTCCCTTTGAGACAACTTTGACTTTATTCTCTTCATTAAAGAATAAAGGAGGTCTGCTGCCAGTCCTTAATTCTTTTCCTCTTGAATGTTGAGGAAGGAATTAGGTGGTGTGCTCAACAGTATCCTTTGAATATACGTATTTGTATATTCTCCTCGAAACATGCATCTGTTATCAGATGCACCAACCGAGTAATAGGCGCATACCTGTGGGACAATTATCTTCAGGTGTGTGACCGAGGCGATAAGCACCTCCTCATCAATATCCTGAAACTGAAGGCAGCCATTTGGGCCTCCCAAGAGTTTCAGGATTTGATTTTGATGCAACCAGTGGTGTTGTTAAGCAGCAACACCACAGTGTGGCATTACTCACCAAACAAGATTTTCATTTCCCTCTTGTTGCTGTTAGCATGCTGGTGCTTGGGGTAACTGTTGTGCACTCGATAGTTCTATCAGTCAAACACATTTCAAGATGAAACTCAGCCTCGGGATTTTGAGTGAGGGGCTAGGTACTGCTTTCTCATAGAGAGATTGTTTGCCTTAGTATCGTTTCTCCTCAGTTGATGGTTAACTACTAATGAGGAACCTTTCTGTGTAGCATTCACAGAGACCTAAGATCTCTGGGAGGCATTTGACTCGTTTAGGGTTCCTGTCTTCTGCTTCTCACACGCCCTTGCGAGAATCGTTAGACACAGATATATCTCAGTAGACCCCTTATCATCTTTCTGTTAACCCCCCAGTACAACACAAGTCTGTAGGTCTTTTGCTCCACTGCACCTGACTCATGGGCCACTGCGATGACTCAGAATGACATTTTCAAACAAACTCAATAGTTTTGTCTTCTTTTTTCATTTTCTAATTTGCAAGGTGTTCAACAAACATTGTTCACCCTGAATTGAAAATAAATGATGGAAGACTTCGCATGTTGCCCAACTTGCCAACTCTGCTTCCAACGCAATGAGAGGAGTTCCTCCCTGACCCAACCTTCAATGTCAGTGGTACAAGAGCGGTTCCTCAAGCAGTACAATCCCTGTGTCTTCACAGCTGAAGAACTGTCCAGCTTTCCTTGTATGCATAGGCTATCTCACTGAGCAGCAACGAAATAGCTGGATAGCTCTTTCAGTCCTCTGTAACATTCCATGGATTAGAGCCATCTTCACTGATTGGTCTCATTGATGGACGTTTTTCTCTAGTCAGAATCATGAGAGTTACTTCTCTCTGATTCAATTGTGAAAGACAAAGGTCCATATTTCCCATAGTCTTTTGGGCCTCCCAAGAGTTTCAGGATTTGATTTTGATGCACCCAGTGTTGTTGTTAAGCAACAACACCACAGTGTGGCATTACTCACCAAACAAAAGTCATTTCCCTCTTGTTGCTGTTAGCATGCTGGTGCTTGAGGGTAACTGTTGTGCACTCGATAGTTCTATCAGCCAAACACACTTCAAGATGAAACTCAGCCTCCGGATTTGAGTGAGGGGCAAGGTACTGCTTTCTCATGGAGAGATTTCTGGCCTTAGTATTGTTTCTCCTGAGTTGAGGGTTAACTACTAATGAGGAACCTCTCTGTCTAGCATTCACAGAGATCTAAGGCCTCTGGGAGGCATTCAACTCGTTTAGGGTTCCTGTCTTCTGCTCTGCACACGCCCTTGCGAGAATCATCAGACACAGATATATATCTCAGTATACACATCATCTTTATGTTAACCCCCCAGTACAACAGAAGTCTGTAGGCCTTTTGCTCCATTGCACCTGACTCATGGGCCACTGCAATAACTCAGAATGACATTTTCAAACAAACTCAATAGTTTTGTCTTCTCTGCATTTTCTAATTTGCAAGATGTTCAACAAACATTGTTCACCCTGAATTGAAAATAAATGATGGAAGACTTCGCTTGTTGCCTGACTTTCCAACTCTGCTTCCAACGCAATGAGAGGAGTTCCTCCCTGACCCAACCTTCAATGTCAGTGGTACAAGAGCAGGTTCCTCAAGCAGTACAATCCCTGTGTCTTCACAGCTGAAGAACTATTCAGCTTTCCTTGTATGCATAGGCTATCTCGCTGAGCAGCAACGAAATAGCTGGATAACTCTTTCAGTCCTCTGTAACATTCCATGGATTAGAGCCATCTTCACTGATTGGTCTCATTGATGGAAGTTTTTCTCTGGTCAGAATCGTGACAGTTACTTCTCTTTGATTCAATTGTGAAAGACATAGGTCCCCATTCGCCATATTCTTTCACATAAATACAGTGGTACCTCACATTGTCTTTCTTCCTTCGGGTCTTTCTCCACAAGTCCTAGGAACCTTTTTTCCTTGGATCTGTGGTGGACGCTCAACAAGTTGTGTTTTCTTACTCTGCTCCTTTAAGAGGACAAGTTGCATCTCGCCTAAGATGCGTGGTTCTAGGGGTGGGAAGGATTCAAGAGTGACTGGCCTCTCCTCCTCCTTCCTTGTTCTTCTACTTCTCTTCCCTCCAGTTGAGAATAGGACTCGAACCTACACTTGCTGACCTGGCGTCTGATGTGGTAAGTCTACACATCGAGCTTCCTTTCTATTTTTCTTATTAGAATCATAGAAGCAATCCCACTCCTCTGACTTAATATTCTTTCCAGCCTTTTCCTCACTCATTTGTAAAGGCCCAGAAGTCTGACTCTTGATCCTGCAATACTTATACTCCGATTTATATGTCAGAGGCAAGGTAGTCCTCTTAGCTTTTTCAACCATGAGGACTAGCCCCTCAGTGTGAAGCCTGAGCTGAAAGGCAAACTGGAATACAGGCGGTCCCTGGGTTACGACGGGTCCGGCTTACTACGTTCCGAGGTTACGACGCTTTTTCTTAAATATTCATTGAAAAATCCGCCCTGGGTTACGACGCTTGTTCCGAGGTTACGACGCTGACGCTTCCGACGCTCCGAGTTAACGACGCTTTTAAAAAATGCATACTACAATAAGAATCCTTTATAGTTTAGCACAGTATACAGGCAGTCCCGGGTTACGACGGGGGTTCCGTTCTTGAGGCGCGTCGTAAGCCGAAAAATCGTCGTAAGCCGGAACGACACTTGGAAATATGCCTTAAACTAAGAAAAAGTTAGAGGACCTTACCTGTGTGACATGCAAGTATATTGCATGATGTGTAGTGTGGTTATTTCAATGGCAAAGGATGGTTCTTGAAGGTATTAATTCTTTATTAAACTCTTGTGACACTATAAAGCACAATGTACTACACTTAATCCTTAGGTTAGATTATACACTAAACACTATATTATGCACTGTACACTTCGTAGTAGTATTTGGTAGATCCTGGAGTACACTAAAATCCCAGTCTGGTAGCTATGGAAGGTAAAAGTATAACACAATTAGTACAAAATACTACACAAAGTCCTGAATGCAAGTAAATTATAGATATCAAGAGTAAAAGAGTTAATGTATGTTAATTAATTCCTTACTTTTAGTTTATAATTCCTTACTTTGAGTTATATCAAGAGTAAAAAAGTTAATGTATGTGAATTAATTCCTTACTTTTAGTTTAAAGTGTCCTGCTATGTAACCCTGGATGCACAAAGTCTTATGTGGCCCCATAGCCTACATCATTCAGGGTTCTGGAATGTACAAAAAATAATTAGTATGTCAGTAAGTACTCTATGCATAGTAAGTTACATACAGTAATATGCACCATACAGTGTTTAATATCACATATATAACATGTATAAAACTTAGTTAATGTATGTTAATTAATTCCTTACCTTTAGTTTAAAGTTTGGCGTTCAATGGTAACCCTGGATGGACAAAAAAAAAAAACGTCTTATGTGGCCCCTATAGCCTACATCATTCAGGGGGTTCTGGAATGTACAAAAAATAATTTTGTCAGTAAGTACCTCTATGCATAGTAAGATTACATACAGTAATATGCACCATACAGTGGTTTAATATCAACTGGTATGCATATTGTAAATGATTGGTCTACACCCCCCATGTTCAGCAGGGAGTGTACAGTATGTAATTCCATGAGGGACCTTGATCACTTATCCCATGTGAGAGATCTTGGTCACTTTTTTTTAGTATGTACGTATAAAACTTACTTAATGTATGTTTACTACTATGTATAATTCCTTACCTTTAGTACAGTAGTACATAGTTTACAGTTGTCGTGCTATGTTATGTAGTAACCCTCCGACAAAAGTTTTTATGTGGCCCCCATAGCCTGCATCATGGAGGGGGTCCTGGTTTTCTGAATGTACCAAAAAAAGTATCAAAGTTAATCATGTTATGATGTTTTAGTAAGTTACATACAGTAACCTATGTACAGTGGTTATAAACATGTATGTACATAATCAAACTTGGTTGGAAATTCCTGTAAAAAAAAAGTTATGTACGTATGTAATATGTACTACTGTATGTCCAAAAACCTTACTGTTCATACTTTGTTACACTACATGTTACATGTGATACGTATACTTTCCTGAAGGGTTTTTTCCATCCAAAAAAGGAAAAATGGCTTCTACTTGTAGTTATCCCTTGATGACACTTGTAGTAGTAATTTGTTAGTAACAACCTGGAGTTGTGTGAAAAATGTTTTGGTTCTGGAAGGAAAAAGTAACAAAATTAGTGTACAAAATATACACTACAGAAAGTTGTGAATGCAATATGTTAATTACTGTAGATATATCAAGAGTACTAAAAGAGTTAATGTATGTTAATTAATTCCTTACTTTTAGTTTAAAGTTGTCGTTCAATGTAACCCTGGATGGACAAAGTCTTATGTGGCCCCAATAGCCTACATCATTCAGGGGGTTCTGGAATGTACAAAAATAATTTTGTCAGTAAGTACTCTATGCATAGTAAGTTACATACAGTAATATGCACCATACAGTGGTTTAATATCACATATAACATGTAGTATAAAACTTAATTTAGAAATTCCTTACATAACTTACCAACTTTTAGTGAGTCTCAAAGCTGTTACCTAGGTTGTGGGAGATGGAGGTGGAGGTGTAGAGCATTCATGATAAGGATGCATTCCAAACCTAACTTCAGTGTGCTTTATCACAGATAACAGGCTAGGTATGATGGGCAGTCTGGAATGAAGAATTAATATTAAAGGACAGTATGTAACCACTTAGTACAAAATTTATTGTACGTATGCAAACATTAAACACAACTGAGAATTCCTTACCTTCAGCAAAATGAAGACATGTAGGCTATGTAGAGGTCTGGTTTATGTAAGTCACAGGTGCATGCCAGTCTGGAATGATAATGTAATAGTACATATGATTATATAGTATGTTATGTTACATACATAACATGGTTATTTTTACATATGTAATAATAAAACATTAATAAAAAAAAATGTCCTTACCAAATTCTAGTGGTTGGCTTGCTTACTGGGATGGCCATATGGTACATGAGAGTGGGTGGCTGGGCTATGGAGTGGGATGGGCAGGTGCTTGGGAGTCTGGAATGATAAAAAATATATAAAATGATAGTTACTACTACTGTGAACTACTGCACATGTTATTACTGTTTGACATATGTAGTGTGTTAATACGTATGTTCAATATAAAAAATGAAGAATTCTTTTACCTGAAGGAATGGGAGAGGTGATACTACTCGTATCAACTGATTTGGGCTCTGGAGAGGTGATACTCGTATCAACTGATGAGGGAACATCTACATCTGGAAAGAATGATAGGGTACATAAATATATTATAAGGTGGATGTAATTGTAGCATATGTACACTTTTAATAAAATTTCTATTAGCAATTTATAAAACATTTTATACAAATTTGTTAAGGATTCCTTACCTGATGTATAGGGCAAGGCATCAAAACCATGGAAAGGCTCAGGGTCATCTGGGTCACTGTCACTATCAAAGGGGTCTGAAATGAAAAAAAAAAAAAAATAATAAGGTTATGCAACATCAAACACATTGTACCACTATGTAAGTTAGTGTACGTATGTATGTAGGGTGTAAACAATTTCCAACATGAAAATGAGAAAAATGAAATTGCTTACCTGATTGTAGTACACGTACAGGTGGGCGGGCTGATACAGAGGGTCCAGGTACAGGGGGATCTGGAACTGTCACAGGTAGTACAGGGAGATCTGGAACTGTCACAGGTAGTACAGGGAGATCTGGAACTGTCACAGGTAGTACAGGGGGATCTGGAACTGTCACCACTTCTGCAATAAAATACAAATGATGAAATTAATGAAGTTACAATTTACTCTTACATTTTGTTGTTACATTAAAAAATTAACACATTTTAATATGTACACTATGTAAACACATAAATTAGTAAAACAGTTCAGAATTCCTTACCAGGACTAGGAGTGGGAGGTGGTGGTACTGGAGACTTGTGAAAGAAAGTGTCAAGCCTGGACTGCACACTTCTCTTCGTCTGCTTCTCCTTCAGGGTCTCCTTGTAGAAAGTCACCAAATCCATGATTCCTCTCTTGATTTTGTCAAACCTAGAAACGTTAGGGTCTTCTGCCTCAAAAGAAGCCAAGGCTCTCTCCAGATGAGTAAAACCCTCTGACAAGCCTTTCACAGTTAATGACCTGGGTTTTGGCTCTGGTGCCGCCTCCTCTTCCTCAATCATTTGTTGTTCAAGTTCTAGTAAGTCCTCTGCAGACAATTCCTCTCCATGGGAAGCCAGCAGCTCTGTTACATCATCAGGTTCAAGATCTAGTTTCAGCCTCTTGCTTAGCCCTACGATCTTCCTCGTCACAGTCTCGACGTCTTCTGCCTGGTCAAAGCCTTCAAAACTGTGCACAAACTGTGGACACAGTTTCCTCCAGGCCCCATTTAAAGTGGTCGTCTTCACCTCGTCCCAAGCACTTGCAATGTTCTTCACTGCATCTGCAATGTTGTAAGCCCTTCCAGAATTGCTTCAGTGTCAACTCCTTGTTAGCTTCTATGGCCCTCAAAGCAAAAACGTATGGTCCTTCTAAGGTAGTAAGCCTTGAAATTAGCTATTACTCCCTGGTCCATTGGCTGTATCAGCGATGTGGTATTGGGTGGGAGGTACACCACCTTCACATTAGGATGCATGTCGCTCAAATTTGAAGGGTGACCAGGGGCATTGTCCAGGACTAAGAGGGCCTTAAAAGGCAGACCCTTCGAAGTCAAATACCGCTCCACTGCTGGCACGAAATGGTCATTGAACCAATCTTCGAAGACCATTAAGGTAACCCACGCCTTCTTGTTAGATTTCCAAATCACAGGGAGTTGACTCTTGAAAATGCCCTTGAAAGCCCTGGGATTCTCGGCCAAATACACCAGCAAGGGCTTCAGTTTCAAATCACCACTTGCATTGGCCCCAAACAGCAAAGTCAGTCGCTCCTTTCCAGCTTTATGGCCAGGTGCTGACTTCTCCTCCTTGGAAAGGTACGTTCGATTTGGCATTCTTTTCCAAAATAATCCAGTCTCATCCACATTAAAGACTTGGTCAGCCGTGTAACCACCATCCTTAATTATCTCAGCCAAACCACCTGGAAAACTTTCTGCTGCTTCGCTATCAGCACTAGCAGCTTCACCTTGCAGCTTCACATTATGCAAATTTGCACGAGCCTTAAAACGGTTAAACCAACCTCTACTCGCGGAAAATTCACCACCAGCACTGCCTTCGCCAAACTTTTTCACTACTGCCTCATGCAGCGCTCTAGCCTTCTCCTGGATTACACTTAAGCTCACCGGAACACGTCGCTGGTTCTGGTCCTCCAGCCAGATCATGAGCAATTTCTCCATTTCAACAATGCTCTGGCTACGTTGCTTCTCGTTTATCACCGTTGACTTCATCGGTGCAGCATCCTTAACATGCTTCAGAATACGTTCCTTATCCTTCACAATGGTTACCACCGTGGTCCTGCTCAAGCCTAAAGAACGGCCTATTTCGGTGTTAGTTTTCTCCCTTCTCCGAACGCTTTATCACGTCATATTTGACCTCCATCGTGATGACCTTCCTCTTCTTGGATGAACTATCATCGGAGGAAGTACTTTGGCGTTTAGGAGCCATTGTAAATTTGCGAAAATGGCAAGGAATTTCAGCAACGTCTCAGCACACAACCTAGTGAAATGCAGGCAGGCACGCGATTGAAGTGGCGTCCTTTCATATTGTTACGCTTGGCGTCCTCGACCGTCCGAGGTCGTTGTTCAAGGTCAATTTACCATACAGTTTAATAGCGTTAATTAATTTATGCACCTCCGCTCAAAAACTAGTTCTGCATATGAGGTATCGTTAAAAGCATAACAAAACGTCGTAACCTTGGAATTTGTGTTGTAATCTAACCAGAAACTTAGTTTTTTTAATTATGTACTGGAAACAAGCAATGATTTTTTCATTATATTTGCGCTTTTGGACTGTTTTTAAACTGCGCATCCCAACAAGCTAGTGTATTCATTCGCCCGCAAACTAGTTCCGCATATACGGCGTCACTAAAAAAATTCAAAAAATACGAAAAAAAAAAATGTCAAAAATCATCATAACCTCAAATTTTTGGTGTAATGTAACCAAAAACATATTTTTATTATGTACTGTGCTAAACTATAAAGGATTTTTATCATAGCATGCGTTTTTTAAAAGCGTCGTTAACTCGGAGCGTCGGAAGCGTCAGCGTCGTAACCTCGGAACAAGCGTCGTAACCCAGGACGGATTTTCCATTGAATATTTAAGAAAAAAGCGTCGTAACCTCGGAACGTCGTAAGCCGGGGACTGCCTGTATTAATAAAAATAAGTTTTTGGTTAGATTACAACAAAAATTATGATGATTTTCGACACTTTTTATGTCGTATTTTTTAAAATTTTTTAGTGACGCCTCATATGCGGAACTAGTTTCCGAGCGAATGAATACACTAGCTTGGGATGCGCAGTTTATAACAGTCCAAAAGCGCAAATAATGAAAAAATCATTGCTTGTTTCCAGTATACATAATTAACAAAACTAAGTTTCTGGTTAGATTACAACGCAAATTCCAAGGTTACGATGGTTTTTTATGCCTTTTAACGATACCTCATACGCAGAACTAGTTTCTGAGCGGAGGGCGCATAAATTAATTTACGCTATTAAACTGTATGGTAACCATAGTCAAGGATAAGGAACGCATTCTCAAACAGTATACATATCCTTTAATACAAAACCAGCAACAAAAATATCTTTGAAACATTATTTCACTTAAAGAATCCATTTATACTCTACTTAGACTTGGATATAAAAACCATAGTTTCTCTCTCTCTCTCTCTCTCTCTCTCTCTCTCTCTCTCTCTCTCTTTGTATTTTCCGACGAAAATAATCACTAATTAGTGTATTTTGATGTTTATTTTCATGACTAAATACATTTTTATAATACAAAAATGATTTACTAATTTTCAAATATTAATTTTGATTAATACTGTATTAGTAAGTTTAATAAGTTGAAATGATATCACATAATAAAAATAATAATTTCTCTCTCTCTCTCTCTCTCTCTCTCTCTCTCTCTCTCTCTCTCTCTCTCTCTCTCTCTCTCTCTCTCTCTACTACAAAGATGTACCTATGTTTTTTTGTATGATAAATAAATGATTTACTATTTTCAAATATTAATATTAATTTATACTGCAATAATATCAATTCATTAAAGAAAATACCATAGTGAATTAGTAAGATTTTAGCTTATATTTAAAAAATTATGGAAGAATGAAGGAAATCCCAGTCTTCTTTCAGTAACTTTTCCTCGAGATCCAGGTACTAAAACTGTCAGATATATCAAGTTCTGTGACAGCCAGGAAGGGGAAGAGCTGCAGTGTTGCAATCACGTGTTCCTGGGATCTCTCTCTCTCTCTCTCTCTCTCTCTCTCTCTCTCTCTCTCTCTCTCTCTCTCTCTCTCTCTCTCTCTCTCTCATTTACTGAGACTAGAGATTTTTTATGTACTTGTACTATTTGTTTTTATACTTTCAAATAATAATAATAATAATAATAATAATAATAACTGTAATTACAAAATTCATATGTGATAGTATTTTAAAGAAATACAATACGTACTAATCTATCCAAGTCACTTTTAATTAAGGTTAACTCTCTCTCTCTCTCTTTTTTGCCACACAAGATAATAATGTGTCATAGTGGTAACTCCCTCCCTCTCTTTCGCTGGAAGCGTTATAAGTATTTTTTGAGAGAACAGAGAGAGATAAACACTCTCCTCTCTTTTACGAGATGAAAGAATTTTTATTGTACTAGTATGTAAAATGTTTATTGATAATTTCAGTTATTTAATAATAATAATTAAAACTGTAATTACAGAATTCATAATGGTCGTATTTTAAAGAGATGAAAATGACCTTCCATTTCACTTGTAAGGATAATTCCTCTTTCATACTGAGATGAGAGCAAATTTATGGTAGATGCACGTGTTTATTATATTTTCAAATAATAATAATAATAATAATAATAATAATAATAGTAATAATACGATACTAATTTCAAAAGAAAATTCTTCCCTTCGTCTTTTTTTCTGTCCCAGTGACACTCGGAGCTTAACAATGCCATACAATGGTCAACGAATTAAATGGTTTTATGTAATCTCTCTCTCTCTCTCTCTCTCTCTCTCGTCCTCGTCTCTCTCTCTCTCTCTCTCTCCCCTCTCTCTCTCTCTCTCTCTCTTGTATTTTAATGAAAATATACAGTAATTTGTGAATACACATTGTTGCACATGAAAAAAGTAAATTAGTGATAATTTTAGAGATACGGCCCTAAGAAAAATTGCAAATTAGTGAAATTTTCCCTGTGGACATGTTTTCAAGAACGTCGTTCCGGCTTACGACAATTTTCGGGTTACGACGCGTCTTAAGAACAGAACCCCCATCGTAACCCGGGGACTGCCTGTACTTACATTTGGCAGGTAGGTATTCCCGCCTACTGGACAGTAGTTACTGCTTAACTACCTTGTTTAAAAGTTTAGCAGCCATTTTCCAGCTTCACCGAAAGTAATTCTTAAGGTAAAGGACCTCACGTTTATATAGCTAGGAAAAATACAATTTATTTTTAAAAATTGTCATAATTCAACTTCCCATGGAACGTACAGACAAGTTTTTAGTTTTTTCTTACAATGTTTGCATTTGCATTTCTTCCTCTTTTCATTGATGTGTTCTTTTCTTAAATTGGCTAACCTTAAAGTTTGCCCAGTCTTTGGGGTGTGCTTAATGTATATTTAGCCAGTCACTTAACCTTTAATAGATGGGCACCATCATATAAGTATCAATGACAGGTTTTTGATGGTGGCCCATAAATGACTCATGGCAACTGGGGTAGCTCGGCTTAGGACGAGAGGGAGATCAGTATGCCTCTTGATCTGATGGGGGAATGTATTGCCCCTCTGTATACCATGATGTCTTTATTTATTTGCTCATAAATATACGCAGGGATTGCTATTTGTTTTAGTTCGTATCTGTTATGATAGTATTTCTGCTATAATTGTAATTTTGCAAAAAAATAATAGAAAAATAATTAAACCTACCAGAAAGTTACTGCATCTCCCCATCTCAGTAAATCATAAATATTTTACAACAAGTTTGTGTCTGATTTTAGTTCTTGTTTCTGATTTTAGTTCTTATCTGTTATGATATTGAGTGAGCTGTAATTATAACTTCCGGGATTCCCATGTAGTCTAGGTCTTCTATTATGCCCTTGCTATGTGGTTTTATGAGACATCTTGTTCTTGCTGTTATGTATATACTTGGAAATACTAAATGGAATTAAACAAATTTATTAAGTTAGGTATATGATGCTATGCAGATGTTGGTTGGGATATACAGTAGTCAGTTAGTTTTGGGTCATAGTCTTACACTTAAACACCTCTGAACTGAGGAACATTATTTGTAGAATCTAATACTATCATAAAAATCAGTCAGCATCATATAATTAAAACCAGTGCTGTAATTTGTAAGCAAATTATTAAAGTGTCAGAAAATTGTATTAAGCTAGTAATGCAATCTTCCCTTGAAATTTTAAAGTTCCATTTGCTGGCACGCCTCAGGTAGACTGTTTGAGAGTCCATTAGTGTGAGGAATAAAGGACTTCTTGAGCTGAGAAGTTTGACAGCACGGCATATTTATTGCATATTGGGAAGGTTGCAGTTAGTTAAGGTTATTAAGGCAATGCCCAGTTTATGGATGTCCAGGTTGGAGGGCTGTGGTCAGTCAATGATTGATGAAAATTGGAAAAATTCAAGTTGTTAAATTGGTTTCTGTAATTAGGTATATCATATGACTGTAAATATAAGGTATTACATAAAGATTTGTTGTATTTTTGTAGTTATCGGCAATTTCCCACAGCAACCCCATGAACTGGATTGTATGATTTATATTTAGTCAATACATTACAGTACGTAGTGTTACAATAAATCACAATAACTTTTATAGAAAATAATTATCAAGATAGAGAAATGGCCCCTTTTATTCTCCAATACTGGACAACCATGCTGAAGGTGAGCTTATTAACATTAAATTTTGTCCTAGTAATATTGTGGTGGATCAGCCTCAGGAGAGCTGTAGAATCCTGTACTATTTTGAAACAACTTATATGGTTTTATTTTCTAGATATCTTTATCTTGCAGTCCAACCATTCCATCTCCTTTTTACTGTCTTAAGCACAGAAGGGCTGAAAATGGTAGAGACCTAAATTTTATAAATCAGTCAGCATGAATATAATTCATTTTTAATATCAGGGAAAGTTTTTCTTTATAGTATTAGTTGAGTATTTTTGCATATTTTATTGATTAATGATACTACTTTCATTTTATTTCAAAACAATGAAGATGATGGATTTGTTTTGAATGTGGTGTAAAGAGATTTTCTAGACAGTTTGTTTAGTTTGATTCTTTTCTGTCTATACAGGAAATGTATGACATCCTTTCTTTTGCAGTTGGGTGCTCTTGAAGCTGAGAAAAAGGTGGCATTATTACTCAACTTGTGTGGATTGACAGAAGGTGAACTGAAAGTATATTTAAGAGATCCAAAGAGGGTATCTATCATCAAACAAAAATTGCCTCCTCATATGAGGAAGCTTCAAGCAAAATTGGATGAGAATTTGCATGAGTCAGGTATGTGTTGACAGTGTAATTAGACCATGACAATAAAGGGTATTATTGGAACTTTTTAACTTTTAATGGACGAGCATGATCATATGAGGATCTATAACAGGTTTTGGGTGATGGATGGTCTAACTCATTTGATTATTAATATTTCATCCCATACAATTTGGATGAATTTAGTGGGAAAGATGTTCATATCATTTCATTGGTCCATGAATGACCAATGGCAACTGTAGTAGCTCAGCACAGGACAAGGGGGATCAGTATGCCTTGAGACTTGATGGGGAAATGTATTGCCCCTCTCTATCCCATGACGTCTTTTTATTTATTTGCTCATAAATATACCCAGGGATTGGTGTTGGTTTTAGTTTCTGGAGGACTCAACAGAAACTACCAAAAATAGGTTTTTTCTATGTCAAAACCTGTTTTCCCACTTGTGTCTGTTGTGATTGTCAGAACTGATAACATTCAGAGTACACCTAAGAATTGAGGAGGAAAGTATATGCTCTGAGAGCCTGAATAGCTCCTTCCATTGAATAATCAGCTGGCCCCAGAGTGTGGTAAACTTCTTGCACTTCCAAATTGGCAGTATGAAGCAATGTGCCTTCTTCACATCTTGAAGCATTCCAGTAGCTGCTAAGTAAATTTGGAAGCTGGCTATCCACGTTTGCCATGCAATAGCTATTTTTTATCTTTTTCTGTGCTGAATTGCTCTAAGCTCTTCAGATCCAGTTGCATCTTGGGAACAAGATGGGTGAGAGAACAAAACCCTGAGTTGCACTTTGATAAATGGAAAAGAGACCAACATTACAATATTAACTTAAAGCAGACATTAAAATGACAAGGCCTTATGCCAGACTTTGTCATATGCCTTAGAATTACCCTGATCCATGACCAAAGATTTGTTGTCATATGCCTTAGAATTGCCATAATCTATGATCAAAGAAGAATTGCCATAATCTATGATCAAAGATTCATTGTAAAATTAGAAGGATTTGATGTATATTCAATTTTAAATTTATATGTGGGAAATATTTTTATATTTTAGTTACGCATGCTAAATTATGGTAATTTTTGTAGTGGAAAAATTAACATGCAAACTTGCACTGAAAATCTTTACACTTGCTAATAGCATTATACTAATCATCTTGTTTATTGTAAAAAAAAAAGGTGGAAAATTAGTGTTGGTTGTATGGAAGGATGTTTTTTTACCTTTCAGCAAGTAATGAAAATGAATTGATACTGCAGTCTCGCATCCAAGCTTTAGAAAAACAGCTGAAAGAAGCAGAGGCTAATTGGCTTGAGGAAAAAAGTTCCCTCCTACAGGAAAGGACACTAGCATCCTCAGAGTACAAACTCCAAAGAGATAAGGATGAAGCTCACATGAAGCTCCTAAGTGCAAGGTAAGAATTCATGTTAACCTAAAATGTTTTCATATAAATCCCAAGTTTTCATGATTCTGCCTAAGCCATACTTCTAGGTTAGGGCAAGAGGTTTAATTATGTATCTTTTAAAACAAACTAGTGGAGTCATGTTTAGTAGGTATTTGATAAAATAGTTTCATATAAGTAACTTACCAAGTAATTATGTACTTACCTATAGTTTCAACTTGCCCAGCAGGTTAAATTTTGAAATCGCGGTGGCGCTTCTTTTGATTTGTGTAGGTGACTAGCCCTTCCTACTTTCAGTGAAGGGAGGAACAACTTGGTAGACCTTCAAGTTGTTTCTGCCGGCTTACAACTGAACATCGGTTGTAAGAAGCAGCTTGTTTTGAATTCTGATTGCTGACTGGTTGGTATTTTCCCCATTTTGTGAAGTATTTTACCTTTGGTAGCCATTGGAGTGTTTTAACTCCTTTTTTTACCAAGAAGCTTAAACAAACGTAAACATTGCGTTCGCTACTGAACCGATTTGTTCAGTAATTTAATAAGTGAATATAAAGTAAGTGGGTCATACTTTACGTGACTAGTATAATCGTTCCTCTTCATGTATGAACTTTTTACTGAAGTATATCCAGCTAAAGAAGACAGAAGAGAAGCATAGAAAAACAAAATTTCGAATAGTTTTATACTTGCATAGAGGCTTTTGTATGTTTTCAGGCATGTATGTCAAAAAAAAAAAAAAAAACATGGTTTCTTGGTTACATCTTATTCTCAGTTATAATTGTAATAAACTAGTGTCAGAGTATGCAATGCATTCGATACTTACTGCCCAGAAGCGCAAGGCAAAATGACACCCTAACTTCCCTTCCACTCGATACAGCAAGTGAGAGTTGCCATGTAACACTTAGGGAATTTTGGGTCTTGGCCACGAATTCCGCGACAAATTCGAAGGACAACGACCCCTAACCCCTGGTGTGCTTCATCTCATAGCTCAGATCGTGGAGCTCTCCTACCCTCTTGGAAGATGCCAAGGCCAGAAGCTTCCACATTTTACGTTACAGTAATAATATTTCTTGTACACTAATATACACTTTATTTACAGGTTTTGCATTTTTATTCTTAATTTAGGTATTGAATGGTCCAAATTGTTGTAGTATTTCATTGTTTATAGGTCAATTTAGCTTTATTATGAAATTCACGGGGGTTGTTTTTAGAGGGCTTGGAACGGATTAGCCATTTTACATGTAAAATGTGTTCCAAGATACGAAAAACTCATGATACGAAGGCCGCCTCGGAACGGATTAATTTCGTATCTCGAGGTACCACTGTATCTTATATAAGTTAATTTGCTTGTTTGGCCAAATGTGTATAGTGGTTATATAAGAATGCTAGGTTAGTTCTCATCTCTGCATTTGTCGACTACCATGGAGATTTAAGGTAAATACAAGTTGATTTTTGGTTTGTAATAAAATTCCAGTGCCTAAAATTCCTACCGCTGTTGCCTTCTTAAAGAAAATTATGTGCGATGGACCATTTTGAGCAATCGGAGGATATAATTTCACCACAGATATGTACGAAACCTGAGTCAAAATTTTGTTGGAAAAGGACTACGAAAACCAAATCATACGTAAACAGGACATACAAAATTTGTGGTTTGACTGTATTATGGTGTAAGCTTTGTGGATACAATAAAAATATCGATAATTGAAAAGAATTATTTGAACAGACAGTAAAACTTTAATGAAGAATAGATGAGATGATAAGAGTTGAAATGGATTTTTCAGTATTGTAGATTGTATATATATATATATATAAAAGTGTCCTATGGCAAGTCTTAGGCTACCCTACATTTTGAATAATGCCAACCTTTGCTTGGTTGCTGACCTGGTCATTAGAGCTAAACCACATTGAAAAGTTAGGAGTACAGATTCATACTCAGTGATATGTAATGGTTTACAAATCTTAAAAATACCAAGTACCCTAGGTTCACTGTATTTTTGAGTGCTCCTTTTAAGGTAAACCCTGGTGTACTGTAACTGGTTCCAAAGAATACATATCCATCTTTGCATGTGTTACAACCTTCATAAAAATGTTAAAAGTTGACTGGCACTTCCAGTTGCCTACACTCAGAATATTATAGATATCAAGTGTGCCATGTCAGGCAAACTCTGGGCAATAACTCTCCCTTCCCCCCAACCTCACAGAGAGGGTGTATATTTGTCTCAGTATGTTAACAAGTATATGGTGGCATAACATTTTTGGTAATTTGATTTATCTGTTTCTTGTCTTTTCAGACTTGAGGAATCACAGATGCTTCTAAATTCAACAATGAAGGAAGTCCTTAAAAAGAATGTAGAAATGCAAGAGATAGAAAAAGGTTTTCTTGCAGAAAGAGACCATCTGCTGTCTGTGTTGGCCACTGTTCAAGAAAACCTGCCTTTGGTTACTCATATGGAAGTATGTATGTTCTGCCAAGATTTTTTTTATTGAATGTTTAATATGTAAAGTTTCATTTTGCCTAGTCTTGTCCCTATTTAAATAGAAACCATAGCCTCAAATCGGGACAATTTGTCTCATCATGGACATAAACTTTTCTATTCCAATTTTATGTGCAAATATTGCTTCTTGCTTCCTTCATATTTAATGCCTTCTTTCTGGCAATATTGCACTTGATCCAGGCACACAGAATCAGTTATGGAAATGTATTTTAAATAGCACTGTCTGTGGATCATATAAAAATCAAGACACAGATGTTGCTGATGTCAGTTTTGATATCATCTTTCATTCTGAAATTTTTTTTTGTGATTTGCAACACATTTTGAAACTGTTGATTGCAGATTACAGGGTCTAAGAATCTCATGTTACTCAAGTGTGATGCCATTCCAGTGGCCCATGTGTATTAAAAAAGAGTGAATTGCAAGTAAAATTCAAAAACTATTTATAAGTTTAATGCTCAGTATTATAGTTAAAGGACACTGATTGATCTCAAACTAAAAATTTGATTGAAATGATTCACATTGCTTCTGGTATTTTGCAGAGAATCTTAAACTGTATAGTACTAAGATGTTGCTCTCTGTGCAAAAGGATTAAAAAAAATTAAAATAAGAGAAAGAATGGAGTGAAATAGTTTAGATTTATTTTTACAATATGGCTAAGATTAGATTCCTTATGGAATAATAATTAAATATAACAAAAAGTACAAAGACAAAAATGAATACTATATGTACTGCTGTTGTTTATGCCAGTGTCTTGCACGCAGTAGTAAGTATGTAGTTTTAAATTATGAGAAATAGTAAAAATTCTTAAACTAGTCAGTGTTGGTTAGCCTGATTTAATGTATGAAGATTTGCATTTAACCTAATGAACTTTGGCTTCTAAGCCTATTTATTAGTTAAAAGCTAACTTGGATATACTCATTGCATTATCAGTGTTATAATCTACTGAAAGTGCATCTCGCTCTATACACAATGTATATATGATGAAATCATGTATTCCAATAGGCTCCCTGAACACCTGAATTAGCCCTGGTCACTGACCAGCCCGAACTACATTCCCACAAATTTTCCCACAAAGTGGGTATTTAACTGTCATTGCTACCAGTGCTGCAGGTAAAATTTGTCTACTGAGTTACCTGTGGTATCGTTGGCAACACTGCTGCAAATACCAGCTGGCAGAGGCCTACCTCCTCAAGTGTATTAGTTCACCATACTGTGAGGACGTGTCCCACATCAGGCGAACTTTTTGTATTTAGCCTGACCCACATTAAATAGATTTGGTTTCTGGATACAGGTACAAGAGAAAGGTTATTCAGTGCCAATAATCTAGCCTAGCCTAGGTTTTGAAAACCTTGAATTCTATGGCTAAAACAATAAATAAGGCTTTAATATACTTTGTTAAGAAAAGCTATACAGTTGAACCTCTTAAAGTCACCATTCTATGGTCTGGGAACTGGTTGACTTGATTCAGCTGCCATTAGTTCGTTGCGCAGCCAAAAGGGTGGCGCCACATATGTTTACAACTTCAAGACTGCAAAAATTATGCCATATCTACTTTGTTTTAGTGAGAATAATTCTTAGTTATGGAAAGAAAATGTGTGCATTTTTAGTTATGAAAATAAAATGTGTGAAGTCAAATATATTTTTTATATTAACTTGAAAATGAATATATTTTTTTAAATATTCCACTTGAGAAGTCTCTACCAAGTGAATCCTGTTGATCAAAACAATGAGACATTTGGCATGCAAGAATTCCTTACTCTTAGTATGCTTGAAAGACTTACATAGAATACAGTTTGATAATTTTTTATACAACTGTGTATTTACATACGTATTCGATATGTCACCCATGAGATGAGATCAGATGATACTAGAGATAAAAAGTGCAACCGTAAATCTTTATTAATGGTAGAAAATGCTTATCCAATTAGCGAATAGTTTGGTGTTCACTTTCCTCAATAAATGGGGTTGTGCTTTGTTTACGTTTTGATGGCAACATTCAAATGCCCCATGATCGCCAAAATTCATTCATAATTTTTTTCCATCTCACTACCCTCTACAATGAAAATAAATGACAAAGAAACTAATAGTGATAATTATGAAGTACCAAATTTAAATTATGAAAGTCACTGCTAAATAATGTGCAGGTTCTGAGAAAAGTTGAGCACTGTATTGACTTAGTATTGTATTGACTTACTACCTAGTAGGCTAGCTCGGGAATGTAGGCTAAATGTGTTGAATAAAGTATACACTATTTTAAAGAAAATTATACATTATAAGTTATAAAATGATGATGTTAAAATATAAGAGTAATAAAATGATAAAAAAAACATTGTCAGAACTTTGCCAAGTAGTAGGCTATGTCAGAAACTAGTTCTGTGTATAATATGTCTGAAAATTAATGCTATTAGTCGATATAAAGAGAATAACAAGTTTAACACCGAATTCGTTTAACGACGTGGTCGCTGGAAAGGAACCTTGTTGTTAAACAAGGAGTACCTGTACTAGATTAAGGTTTTTTTGCATTTTGATCTGGATTTTGGAACTTTCCTCCTGGTTTTGACTTGGTTTGGTAATTGGATAAGTTACACAAGGAAACATTGTCAGCCGCCTCTAATTCTGCTTCGTCTGCTGCCGCGATGTCCAAGCGCTCTACTGTTGGAGATGTCGGCGCTCATCAGTCCTGCACGTCCTGCAAACGGGGGATGAGTACATTCAAACATGACTGATAGTCTCTTTGTATTACATGTAGGAAAGTTCAGTGTAGTGTCAGCCAAAGGTATGAAGAATGTAGGGATTTGTCTGTTGAGTAAATGGAAGATTACATTAAGCACAGGAAATCCTTAGCTTCCAAGATAAAGCGCAGGTCGGGATGAACAGTAGCAGTACAGTCAGTTGATGAAGAAGCCTTAGAATCAGAGTTGTTTAGAAAGTTAGAGGAAAGGTTATCATCTAGTATGTCTAGTTTATTTTCTAACTTGAGGAGTAAATTAACTGAAAGTAAGGATAACAGTAGTGTTAGTGTAAGTGATTCTAATCGTTCTCTTTCAGCCCCCCTCCCTGTTCCAGAACCATCGCAGGGTATAGGTTATTAGTTAGACAATGTTTCTATTTCGGTTTTTCCAACATTCTCAAGCACTTATTGAAGAATTTTCCTGAGTTTACTAATGAGGTTTATCAATTTTATCAGTAGGGAACAGAGTTGGTTTATTTTCTTTCTCTAAAAACTATGGCTTCTTCTGCTGCTTCTGATCCTTCCCTTCCCACCTTCCATTCTAAACCTTCTTCTAGGGTCTTTACACAATCAGCTTTTTCGGGTCATTCTTCAGAGGTCATCTCGGAGTCTTCACTCACTCGCTCCTGTTTCTCTGCCTTCGCCATGTCTTGGAACCATTATCTTCCTCTGTTGTGGTTGCCAGTTTCAGACCCACAGGCGTGGGCGGTGGATACTTTTCTTCTGGACTGGTCGAAGAAGGAACTGTATGCTTTCCTTCCATTCAGCCTGATAAGGCAATTGCTGAACAAGTTCCTTTTACACAGCAATGTGTGTCTGATCTAGATGGCCCCATTCTGGCTATCGAAAGAATGGTTCCCCAATCTCATAGATCTATTGGTGGACTTCCCAAGGCTGCTTCCTCAAAAGCAGCAGCTACTCAGACAACCACATTTCCACAGATTCCACAAAAACCTGTCTTCTCTGGCCCTGGCAGGATTCAAACTGTCCAGAAACTCCTTAGAAAGAAAGGGTTTTCTAAGGGACCTTCAAAGGCTATCTCCATGTGTAGGAGAAGATCTTCTAGCAATGTGTATCAGAATAAGTGGAGAATCCAGAGAGTAGTGTAAGACCATTGTGATGCAAATAGCCAATTTCGTGCTTCATTTGAGGTCAGTAAGAAACCTGTCTTCCTCTACTATCAAGGGATATAGGGCCATGTTAGTATCGGTGTTCCACCATGGAGGCTTGGACTTGTCCTTCAACCCAGATATCTCTGATCTCATTAGATTGTTTGATACTTCTTATCATAAAGATTCTCCCATGGTGTCTTGGAATCTGGATATTGTGTTAAAGTGGTTGTCTAGGCCTCGTTTCGAACCAATGCATGAGCTTAGTCTGAGGGACTTAACTAGAAAAACTCTCTTCCTAGTATCTTAGTGACTGCTAAAAGGATTAGCAAGATTCATGCACTTGACAAGAAAATAGGCTTTTCGAAAGGGAATGCTATTTGTTCATATTCCCTGGGGTTACTAGCCAGGAATGAGTCTCCCTCTAACCCCTGGCCTCACTCTTTTTTTTATCCCTAGTTTACTGTAGTCTTGGGTAATGATGATGAGGAAAGGACTATGTGCCCAGTGAGGTCCTTGAAGTACTACCCTCAAAGAACAAAAGACATTTGTAGAGATTTTAGCAGTTTGGTGTTCTGTAAAAGACCCATCCAGACTGTTATCTAAGAATGCTCTAGCATTCTTCCTAAGAAGTCATCTGAGAAGCACATTCTTCAGTTGAGGAGGACATTCTGCTGGTCTGCAAGGCTAAAGCTCATGAAATTAGGGCAGTTGCCACATCTCTGGCTTTTAAGAGAAATTTTTTAATTTATGTTTTGGAAATGTAAATCGTGTTTGCATCGCATTATCTCCGTGACATTGAAACGGTGTATGAAGAGTGCAGTACCCTGGGTCTGTTTCTTGCGGCGAGTGTGGTGTTGGGAAAGGAAGTGTAGGAAGCAATACTTCCTAAAATATTTTTCTTGACACAAGGAGTCAGGTTTTATGGGAAGCCTGAAGGTATAAGCACCTGGAGTACCCTTCAGTCCTTTGATAGGGTGGTGGTGGATGTTTTATTATTTTGGTTATAGGTAACAATCTTTTTCTGATGATATTTTGGTACTGAGCCCTGGGCAGGGGCAGTTACTGTTGATCCTTTGTTAGCCATCGGATTATCCTTCACTCCGCTACCATTACATGATCAGATAAGTGGCAACCATAGGCAGTATTTTCCTGCTACAACTCTCTTATCAGGTAAGGAATCAACAAACAGTTTAACTAATGTTGGCAAAGCTTTTCTAATCTTGGGCGATGTATTTTTATGAATCTGAGGTAGAATTATCCATGCTTCCCTCCTTCTCACAATGTGGGAATCAGCTATATAATTACTGGAGAAGTTGTATAATTAAAAATGACATTTTTATGATAAAATAAAGTTTTAATTATACTTACCCAGTAATTATATAATCAGAGCCCACCCTCTGTCCCTTAGCATGGATTCCTGTTGACAAGCATGAACAAACTGAGCTCTTTGCCATGTTGTTGTTCTCTCTAGCCCCAAAAGTGGGCGGGGCACTGTTACCTAACCAAGGCAAATAGACAGTTAGCACGCCTCGCGAATTTCAGGATTATGACTGTTGCCGAGTGAAACTCTTAGCTATATAATTACTGGGTAAGTATAATTAAATCTTTATTTTATTATAAAAAGGTAATTTTTCATAATAAAACTAATATTGTAACACTTACCTAAAAACCTGAATGATTCCCACCCTTCTCCCCTCTTCAATTTGATAGTGTATGACTCAATTGAGAAGGTAGGCCTCTGGCGGCCGGTATTTGTAGCAGAGTTAACAACGATACCACAGGTAACTCAGTTAACAAATTTTACTTGCAGCATTGGTAGCACTGACAGTTAAATACCCACTTTTGGGAAAATTTGTGGGGATGTAGTTCAGGCTGGTCAGTGACCAGGGCTAATTCAGGTGGTCAGTTAAGTATTACAATATTAGTTTTATTATGAAAACTTCATATCTGGACGAAATTTTAATGGTCACATGATACACGAGATCGGAAGACACAAGTATAGACACTAATTATGGTTCTTTTGTATCCAGTATATTTTTGAGAGGCTCAGAATGTTTTCATTGGGAAGAAACTGTGCTTCTCTATTTGCGGAGCTAGTATTAGTTCCAAAATCCGAAAAACCCCCAAAGCTAAAATGTGTGGCGCCATCCTCATAAATGCTCAAGAATTAATGGCGGCTGATTCAAAAATGTCCCAGATCATGGAAGTTCTTGGACCACAAAATGCTGGATTTTCAGGGTCCAACTGTACAGTCCACTGCCTTTGTATGCGTGACCATTACCTATAAGGTCAGGAAGTATTATCATGGAACATCAACTGTAAAGGAGTTTAATGGATAAGCAAAGAAACAAAATTTGAACATACCCTAGTTGATCATGTATCTGTTGGGAGTTTTAACTGGCATCCTGTCTTTTAATTTAAAGGAAATTTATAAAGCTGATAGAACACCTTGTTAATTACATTCACTTAACTAATTGTATTGTTGAACTCAGAAATGATAAATGTACTTATTTTAGGAAAGAGTACTCAAGTCAGTTTGCAAGAATAAGAAAAATACTCTACATCGTCACTTTAACCATTTTGTTGTAAAAATATCATATAAATTTTATGGAAAGCAAGCCAGGGGAATTATGAGGCTTGTAGGAGGATGTTAGAGTACCTTCTACAGGGGGTCCTCGATTTACAACGTTGATCCGTTCTTAAGATGCGTCGTAACACGATTTTCAGCGTAAGTCGGAACATTAAAAAATACCACATGATTTAATGTAAATACGTATCAATAACAACGAGAGAACAATTCGTTACCTTTATTAATTTGGTTGGCTTGCACACTGGAGAGGAAGCTGCGGTGCTGGAGAGACTGGGGGAGGTTAGTGAAGAGAAAAAGAACCTCCAGAAGATGCTGGAGATGCTGGGGCAGGTGAGTCTTGAGGTGAGGCAGAACATACTGGAGATGCTGGGGCAGGTGAGTCTTGAGGTGAGGCAGAACCTACAGAAGGTGCTGGAGATGCTGGGGCAGGTGAGTCTGGGTTAGCAGAACATTCAGAAGGTGCTGGAGATGGTGGGGCAGGCGAGTCTGGGTTAGCAGAACATTCAGAAGGTGCTGGAGATTGTGGGGCAGGCGAGTCTGGATTAGCAGAGGCAGCTGAGGTAGAGGGTACAGGATCTCTTGCAGGCCTCTCTACCTTCTTAAAATACTGCTCCAGGTTAGTCTGAACAGAGAGCAACCTCTTTTCATCCAAGATCTTCTTGTAACACTGCATCTAATCCATGATGCCTCTGGAAACCCTATTGAACCTGTCCAAGTTGGGATCCTGAGCCTCAAAAGTTGCCAACGCTTGCTGCAACTCTGCAAAACCTCTTGCCAAGTCCTGCCTTGTGAAAGCCTTAGGCTCTTGGGTGGGTGCTTCTTCTTCTTCCTCTATCATCTTCTTCTCCAGTTGTATCAGGTCCTCAGCAGATAACTCCTCGCCATGAGACTCCAGCAGCTCTGTAACAGCATCAACCTCCATCTCCAAATTGATTTCTTTACTCAGGGCAACAACGTTCTTGACAACTTGCTGAACTGTGTCCTCAAACCCATGGAAATCATTCACAAATTAAGGACAAATTTTCTTCCAGACATCATTCATGTTTGTTTGCTTAACCTCCTCCCAGGAATCAGCAATGTTCTTTACAGCATCAAGGATGTTGTAGGATTTCCAAAAGTCCTTCAGAGTCAAGTCCTTCTTGGTTTCAGTTGCCTGTAAAGCCATAGCAATTGTCCTTCGTAGGTAGTAGGCCTTGAACGAAGCAATCACTCCTTGGTCCATAGGCTGTAAAAGGGCCGTGGTATTAGGTGGAAGGTAAACCACCTTAACATTAGGGTTGAAGTCTCCCAGCTGGGCAGGGTGTCCAGGGGCATTGTCCAGCACTAGCAACACCTTAAAGGGGATACCCTTGGAGGCGCAATACCGCTCCACACTTGGAACAAAATGGTTTACCGAAACCAGTCCTCAAACACTGCAAGTGTCACCATGCCTTCTTGTTGGACTTCCAAAAATTACTGGGTAGTTGACCCTTCCAAATGCCCTTGAGTGCCCTTGGATTTTCAGCCTGATACACCAACAAGGGCTTCAGTTTGAAGTCGCCAGCAGCATTACCCCCAAGAAGTAAAGTTAGCCTCTCCTTGCTGGCTTTATGACCGGGTGCTGACTTCTCCTCCTTGGCGATGTAAGTGCGGTTAGGCATACGCTTCCAAAACAAACTTGTCTCATCCACGTTAAACATTTGCTGAGCAGAATGACCCCCCTCCTTAATTATCTCAGACAACGCTTTAGGAAATTCACTCGCTGCTTTCTCATCCCCACTAGCAGCTTCACCTTGCACTTTAAGGTTATGGTAATTGGCCCAAGCCTTAAATTGCATAAACCAACCCCTACTAGCCACAAACTCTTCACTTTCACTTCCCTCCCCCTTTTCTTTTTTCAACGCTTTAAACAATCTTTTCGCCTTCTCCTGAATCATCATAAGGCTGACTGGGATACGCCGTTGATTTTGGTCTTCCAACCAAAGCACCAATAACCTTTCCATTTCAATTATTAGACCACTACGCTGCTTGGTTATCACTGTCGCTTTCATAGGAGCAGATCCTTTCACATGTTCAACGATGCGCTCTTTATCTTTGATAATGGTAGCAACGGTCGAACGGCTAAGGCCAAGCGAGCGGCCAATGTTTGTTGGCGTTTCTCCCTTCTCAGATCGCTTTATAATGTCCACTTTAATTTCCATGGTGATGGCCTTTCTTTTCTTCGATGCACTACCATCAGAAGAGTCCGCCTTGCGCTTGGGAGCCATAACAAAGAGCAAAAAGTTACAAAAATGATACAACACGAGGGAGAGAGAGGCAGCGTAAACAACCAAAATGGCGTATGGGCGAGGAATGAGCGTAGCGAAGCGACGCCGTCCTCTCCCCCACAAAGCGTATTCTTCCGCCGTGCGCCCGGAACTAGTTCGCGTTTGTTTACGTCGCTTACGACGCTAAACCGCGTAGGACGGAACGAAGCATAATATTATTTTTTATATTTTTATGGGGGCGTGTTCGTAACCACGAAACATCGTAAGTCGAGACCGGCGTAACCCAAGGACTTACTGTATTGAGTGTCTTGACTTTTACACTTTAGCTGATATTGAAGATTTTTAGAGCTTTCTTTTGAACAAATTGCATTTTTTTTTTCTGTCTTTTGTGTATCTATATTCCCCAGGTGTTTTCCAGCTTAACTTCCCAACTTCTTGAGTGTTCATTCTAAATAAAGCCGTCTAGCCAAAATTTCAAGTTCAAATGTGTGTTTTAGTCGTCTCTGAAGTTTTATATTAATATTTACCCAGAAGACTAGGGTCAGCAACACTTGAATTTTGCGTTCATTTTGATGTCATTTGTCATGAATATGTCAAAATGTTTTGCTGATAATATTTGCTAATGTTTTTTCAGTACTGACCATAAAAAGAGATGCAGTTCCCACAAACTTTGTAAATAGCTCAAAACATTTTGCCCATTACAGTTTTTCAATATTTTTCTAATTGTCATTTGATAAGGAACCTTTTTAATCTTATGTACCCCATGAAGTCTTTCAGTATTGGTCACATACCCCTTACCTACAATGGAGCATCAGGAAGGGTAAAAAGAAATGCATTGCTTTTTTACTTAGTTTTTGAAGTTTAAATTGTGTTATATTAGAGCAAACAAAATTTTCAATTAATGAGAGTATGTCACTACGAGGTAGTGTTGATTGGAACTAGTACTTCACATCACGGTGAAACACTATGTGACTGGCTGCTAGCATGCAATACATTTACTAAAACAGAATGATATGAGACAGTTTTCTATCATTGTAGCAGAGAACTAATCTGCTTGCAGCTAGTTGCAACTTGTATCAGTAACAGTGATAGGTATGTCACTGTTTGTGTGAATAGCATATATAAGAATAATAAAACAGAAGTATATCAGACAAATTTTTCCAATAACTGTGACTGTGAGATAGTGGTGCCATACGTATAGAGCTTATAACTAGTTACTCATGGGGATATTACTGTGTGTGGCTAGCATCACTAGCATGAAAAAAAATAGAATTGAGAAGGTATTGCTTTCCTCTGACTACGAACTAATGCTCATTGTTTAACCTCACAACTAGTTACAGGCAGTCCCTGGTTATCGGCGGACTCAGTTAATGGTGATCCGGTTTTATGACACTTGTCTAGCACCATAAAATCAGCAATTTATACTTCCATAATGAGCCGAGTTTCAGTTATCTGCGCTATAAGATGCCAATAATAGAGTTATGGCACCAAAAGGTGCTGATACATAATAGAGTTATGGTGCCATAACATAGCTAACAGAGGTGCCATTAACTGAATCTCAGTGCCACAGGCGCCATAAATCGCCGAGTGTCAGTTAATGGCAGTTTTTGCTTATCAGCACCCCGCAGAGAATGGAACCCCCACCAATAACGGAGGACTGCCTGTTGTTAGTAACTAGTTACTTACTCATAGGGAACTAAGTGTGTGTGACTGCATTAAAATACAAGCATAGACTAATTCAGTGAGATAGTTGGGCTTGTTTCTTGAACGTAACTTGTTTTTAATCAAGCATAGTGCTGAGAATCTTTGTTCACAGTGGTATGGAGAAGGAAACATCAGAAGGTTCCGTACTCATTTCTTTGCTATAGCAGGATAAGAAATTACCATTGTTGACCAGAGTCTGGTCAGTGACACATCTAGCTGAGCACAAGTAGGCCACTTTCTACAAACATACTTGCAGTTATTCAAAACTGAAGTATTTTGAGAAACCTGTCACGTACCCCTGGGGGTATGCACACCCCAGGTTGAGAACCCCTGTTTTAGGCATCTTGCTTAATTATGGAACAGCAAATTATTTCTATTTTTCTATGAAGTATATTCAATTGGGAAGAGACACTATTCTGCTGGCTGACATATAAAATTTTAAAAATGTGATTTTTATTATTATTACCTATATTATATTACAGACCCATCAGTTTGCAGTTCTTATATATATATATATATTATATATATATTATATTATATATATATATATATATATATATATATATAGTATTATAATATTTTATATATATATTTATATATAAATATATATATATTAAATAAAATATATATATCTATATAATATATATATATATATATATATATTATAATATATATATATATCTATATATCATATATTATATATATATATATATATATATATATATCAATAATATATATACACATATATATATATATATATATATATATATATATATATATATATATATATATATATATATATATATATATATTATATATATATATATATATATATAATATATACACACACACATATATATATATATATATATATATATATATATATATATATATATACATATATATATATATATTATGTATATATATATATATATATATATATATATATATATATATATATATATATATATACATACATACATACATACATACCATACATACATACATACATGCATGCACACACAGGCAGTCCCCGGGTTACGACGGGGGTTCCGTTCTTAACCCTTTACTGCCGACTGGACGTATTTTACGTCAACATTTTTTGTCTCTCGTGTGCCGACTGTACGTATTTTACGTCGACTTACAAAAGTTTTTTTTTTAAATTCACGGAAAAATACTTATAGGCCTACCAGCCTAAAACTTTTGAATCACGCGCCTAGGGGATGTTGGGAATTCACGGATCAAGGTGTTGTTTTTGTTTTACAATCGTTTACGCAGGCACGCAAGCGCGAATTTCTTTCTTGCCGCAATAAGAAGTATCTGTGACACATCTCGGAAATTATTTTGTCACTTTGACATAATTTTTGTTTTTTTACCATTGTGAATTAGCCGTTACATGAAGTATTATATATGAAAATGTGCGCATTTTATGTAGAATACAACAATAAAATACTCATGATTGTAGCTTTTATCAGTTTTGAGATATTTTCATATAAATAACGATAATTGCCAAAATTTCAACCTTGCGGTCAAATTTGACTACCGAAATGGTCGAAAAACGTAATTGTAAGCTAAAAACTTATATTTTAGTAATATTCAATCATTTACCTTCATTTTGTAACTAATTGGAAGTCTCTAGCACAATATTTCGATTTATGGTGAATTTATGAAAAAACTTTTTCCTTACGTTCGCGCGGTAACTCTTCCGAAAAAAATCATACATGCGATTGTGGTAATGTTTGCATAATTTTAAAATTAGCCGTTATATAAAGTTTTATATATGGGAAATGTATGCAATTTCATGCACAATACAACTAAAAACAACCCATGGTTGTAGCTTTTATCAGTTTTGAAATATTTTCATATAACGATAATTGCCAAAATTTCAACCTTTGGTCAACTTTGACTCTACCGAAATGGTCAAAAAACGCAATTGTAAGCTAAAACGCTTATTTGTTCCGATACGTAATACAAAACCATCGGTCCTTTAACAATAGGAAGTAGATAGCGGCAGCTGAACGGTCGTAAGCTTCGAACAAGGGGAAAGGGGAGAACGGTAGTTAACTGCTTGTCCGATCGTCGCGCGCCGCGCGACTGGGAGGTAAACAAATCACTTTTGCTTTCGGCCGTGTGTGGGAAGGACGTGTTCGCCATCGCTCTGCCCGCTTGTCGTTTGCTTCAAACTTAGTAGATTTGTTTTCTCTTTCTGTATATCAGGAGTGATTGTAAGTACTCTTTCTCTAGTTCAATTGAATTGCAATGAGTGAATTAGAGGAAATGGAGATATCACCGCGCCCTCCAGTCGCCCGTAGAGTGTGTCCCGGGCTGGAGGGACGTAAATGTGGGGGGTTCAGGTCATTTGTTGAGGTGGACCCCCACGAGGTTTGTACTCGTTGTCGAGGGCGAGAGTGCTCCCGCAACGAACCATGTGTGGTTTGTATGAACTGGTCCGAGGCGCAGTGGGTGCTGTACGAGGGCAGGAAGAGACTTAGGCCGGCCAAGAAGTCATCGGAAAGTCCAGTGACTCCTTTGGTGACGGACACTTCGTCCTCTTTCCTGCCTCCCGGCCCACCCCCACGGTTTGCGCCTTCCCCTGCGGGGGGGGTAGCGGAGTCCTTTTCCTCTCTCGATCCGTCGAGTGTGGAGGAGGGCGTCCGCTACCCGGATGTACAGCTGTATTCGGGGTCTTCTGTCCGCTCTGGGGGGGATATTTCGCCCCCCAGGCGCGGGGAAGCCCCTCCCATTAACCCGACTGTTGCTTCCGCAGGTGTGCCATCAGCGAAGGATGACTTGGGACAGGTGTGGGAGTCGCTGGGACTGCAGGGAGTGCCCAGCATCCAGGGGTTGCTACAGCGGTTGGCGGGGTCGGCCGTGGTCACTCATGGTGCGGTGACCACCACGACTACCACATTAACTACACCTGCGTATGAGATGCCACCACATCTTGTATATACGCCACATATAATGTCGGTGACACCCACGGTGGCAGTACAAAAACCAATTGCCGCCGTTCCAAAGAGGACGATGCCACCACCACCTGGATTTTTTCCTTTGCCGACCCCGGACTTCCGCCTGCTGCCCAAAGAGTACCCCCCTGGACCTTGCCGCAGTGCCACGGATGACGGTTTGGGGACTGTCGACAGGACGCCTGGCTCTCCCGTGGTACCTGCCGTGCCTGCCGTACGTTGGACCGCTCCAGCGACTCTTTCCTTTTCAGGTACACATTCCATTTCAGATGTTCCTGCTGTTCCTGCTGTTCCCGGACCTGTTCCTGTCGTTCCCGCTGCTGGTGTTGCTGTAACAGTCTCAGGTCCTTCCGGACAGGTGCAGTCGGGCCCTGTTGCTTCGGCAACTGCCCCGGCTCCCTCCTGGATGGAAGACCTGACGTCTGTCAATGCGGAGCCTGGCGAAGAAGAAGAGGAAGAGGAAGAAGGTGTCGTCGTCGTCTTCATCGTCTTCTTCGTCGTCGGCTGCCTCTCCTTCCCCTTCGACTTCTAAGGCCAAACAGCCGAAGAAGAAGAAGGTTGCCTCCTCCCCCCCTAAGAAGACTCCTTCGGGAGCTTCTAAGGGCCCGGCTCGCTCAGGCGAGCTGGGGAGCTCTTCTGCTGGTCCTCCTGTTCCTTCGGGTGCAGGGCCCGTCGCTTCTTCTGCAAAGAAGAAGTCGACGGGGACCAGAGGTGCATCAGCCTCGGCTGGTGTGTCCTCACCTGGTGCTAGTGGTTCTGCCGCTAAACCAGGTTCCGTCTCGGCCGCTTCTGTTCGCGAGAAGCACCGAGTGGACGCTTCTAAAGAGGGGACCGTCCAGCCAAAGTTTCGACGTCCGAGCTAGCTCGCCGTCAAGACAGCGGCACGGGGCAGAAGACTGGCGAGAGTCGTGCACACGACTCTCGCCAGGCCAGTGGACGCTCTCGCAGCGACCAACCGGCTGCTCGGGCTGACTGACGGTCGCTGACCGGCCACGGGTTGAGGCGAGGAAGGAGTCCCCACGGCCGCCGGTACCAGCCACGGCTGGGAGGTACCAGCGGTTTGACGCGCCGAGAGGGACGCTGGCCGGTCTCGACGCGAAAGGAGCCTAGCAGGTCACCCGTCCGCCGCTCCCGATGGGACCGGGCGGAGACGGTGACCAGCGGCAGCTCGCCTGACGTTAGAGAGCGGTCTCGACGTTCTCAGCCGAGCCAATCGCCCCAGGCGAGCGGCGACGCTAGGCCTACTGCTAGACCGTCACCGCGGGTTGACGATCGGCAGCAGCCCTCTACGCACGCTGGTCCTGCCAGCGAGCGTGGGGGGGGGGGAGCGTCAGTCTGCCTCTCCTGTACTTTCAACCTCCTCGGGCTATACAGGGGAGGAGCGAGGTACCAAGGAGCGATCACGAGAGGTGCGCCGCTCGTGACCCAGCTATGACGCCGTACGGCTCAGGCACGGTCTTAGGACCGACCAGGACGTACGCGCAAGTAGTTGGAGGCGACCGTCAGGGGTCTGTCGCTGTTCCTCCTTCTGAAGGAGGAGTATCGAGGGATATGCTCTGTTGGAGGGGACTGCGGACGGTCCTACTCCACAGGACGCTGTGACGCCCGAGATACAGAGGAACTTCGCAGAGGTCATTAAGCTGATGCCGTCTGCATAATGACCTCGCGGAAGGATCGTCGCTACCACCAGCAGAGCCCACGTCCCGGCTCGAGTCATTTTGGGGTCCCAAGAGGGAGCCCATAATGACGGTGGGGTTGCCACGATCAGAGCTTGCGGACTCAGTCCTGGATCAGGTGGAGAATCTCGTCTCAGGACGGGAGGACTCGCTGAAATCCGGACGGTCCTCTAAGCTGCTTCCTCCTCCTCTACAGCGGCAGAGGCGTTTTTACGTGCCATCAGAAGACCCGATACTGCCGAAACAGGTTAACCCGGAGTTAGCGAGGCTGACTCCAGGTGTGTCCCTGCAGCAGCTCCTGTCGGAGAACCTATGGTTCTCGCAGCAGGAGGCACTTGCCCTGGAATCTACCGCTATGGCAGCATTCCAGGCAGTTTCCTGGTTGGATTTGTGGTCCCTCACAATATCCAAAGTAGCGGCCGGCTCCGGGAGTTCTGCTCTCGAAGACGACGCTTCTTTTAGGAGACTGTGCCAGTCTG
The DNA here is from genome assembly GCF_015104395.2 of Macrobrachium nipponense. Taxonomy (NCBI): domain Eukaryota; kingdom Metazoa; phylum Arthropoda; class Malacostraca; order Decapoda; family Palaemonidae; genus Macrobrachium; species Macrobrachium nipponense. Next base: position 81,921,099 of record NC_087203.1, on the reverse strand, counting down.
GAGGAAGAGCAATCTCTTACCTCGCCCATCAGACTGCTAACCTGTGGGCCAACTTGGTTCTTCGGCGTAGGGACGCAGTCCTTACCCGAGTGACCAAGGGGGCTGGGCGTGAGGCGGCACTCGGGCTAAGAAATGGACCTCTTAGGAGTTCCCCAGCTCTTTCCTGGAGAGATGGTGGACGCTGCGGTGGAACGGCGGCGCACTGACGAGAGTGACCGCTTAGTCCACCAGGCAGTCTCGAAGGTTTCTGGGCAACCTCGAGTAACTGCGGCCAAACCAAAGAGCTTGGCTAGCGCTTCCACGGCGGCGAAGACGGTTGCACCGTCCAAACCCCGTGTGAAGACTCCAGTTGTTTCGACTTCTGCGAGAGGAGGCCGCAACCAGCCCTCCTCCCAGGCCTCCTTTCCCCGAGGAGGTGTTGGGAAGAAGTCGAAACGAGGAGGGAAACGCTAGGGACGGCGTTCCCCCTCACCTGCTGCCGGAAGTGGGGGGGTGCCTGGCGAGCCATTGGGCGACTTGGCAGCGCTACGGCGCCGAGAACTGGATAGTAGACGTCCTTCGGGAGGGATATCTACTACCCTTCGAGTCTCGGCCCCCCCTCATCTCCAAACCGGTCCATCTACAGACCTATGTCCGGGGATCATAGCAAAGGACAACGCTCTTCGGACAGGAGATCAAGACCATGCTGGCGAAACGAGCTGTAGAGAAATCGTGGAGGACCAGTCACCAGGCTTTTACAGCCGCCTCTTCCTAGTGGAGAAGGCATCGGGGGGCTGGCGCCCGGTGATAGACCTCTCTCCCCTGAACCGCTTCGTTCGCACGACGCGGTTCACGATGGAGTCGGCACGCTCAGTGCTCGACTCGATCAGGGGGAACGATTTCATGCTTTCGGTGGACCTGAAGGACGCGTATTTTCAAATACCCATCCATCAGTCCTCCAGAAAGTACCTCCGCTTCATCTTCGACGGGACGGTGTACCAATTCAGGGCACTTTGTTTCGGTCTCTCAACCGCCCCACAGGTGTTCACGCGAGTGTTCACTCTGGTGTCGGCTTGGGCCCATTCGAACGGGATACGTCTTCTGAGGTATCTCGACGATTGGCTGGTCCTGGCGAGCTCCCGCTCGCAGTTGCCTACAGGACAGAGATCGACTCCTCAAGTTTTGTCGCGATCTGGGGATCGTGATAAACTACGAGAGTCAGATCTCGAACCCAAGCAGAAGATGAAGTACCTGGGTATGCTGATAGATACGGTAGCAGGGCAAGTCTTCCCGCAGACTTGCGTATCAGCAAATTCAGGGAGGCAGCCGGCCGGTTCCTGTCGCGGCAGGAACAGGCAGCACAGCAATGGCAAGTCGTGATCGGCCATCTGTCGTCACTCGAAGAAGTTAGTCCCTCACGGGCGTCTTCACCTGCGGTCTCTCCAGTGGAGGCTAAGGGAGAGTTGGTCCCAGGCCAAGGATCCTCCTTACTTTCCCGTGGCTATCACGGACAAGGTGAGGCAGGACCTAGCCTGGTGGCTCGACGACAAGAACCTCTTAAGAGGAGTGCCCATACGCACTCCCCCCCCAGGAGATGCTTCTGTTCTCAGACGCATCGACCGAGGGATGGGGCGCACACCTGGAGGAGTTGCTGACTGCAGGTGTGTGGGACCATCACGAGAAGCACCTTCACATCAATGTCCTGGAACTCAAGGCAGCGTTCAACGCTCTCCAAGAGTTTCGGGACCGCTTGGTGGGACACTCAGTGGTGTTGATGTGCGACAACACCACAGTAGTGGCATATGTCAACAAGCAGGGGGGGCTAGTGTCTCTTCCGCTCCATCAGTTGACGGTGCAGGTGCACGAGTGGGCCACGGCTCACTCGATAGAGCTGTCAGCACGCTACATTCCAGGCAAGAGGAATGTAGTAGCGGACAAGCTCAGCGTCGGGATCAGGTGATAGGGACCGAATGGTCTCTACACCAAGATGTGGCGGAAAGGCTCTTCAACCTGTGGGGGCGACCGGTCGTAGACCATGTTCGCCACCCGGCACAACAGGAAGATCCAGGTGTTCTTCTCGGCCGTGCCGGACCCATGGGCAGCTGCAGAGGACGCTCTCCAACACCCCTGGGGACAAACCTCTTCGCTTTACGCCTTTCCTCCCTTCTGTCTGATTCGGAAAGTGATCAGTCGAGCGCTGGTCATCCCAATCTCAGAATGATCCTGGTGGCTCCCAAACGGCCTCAAGCCGTTTGGTATCCGGCCGGTGTTGGCTCTTACTTGCAGACGCACCGAGAGAGCTACCCAACTGGCACAACCTTCTAGCCCAGCCACACGTAGAAACGGTACCACCGCGCAGTCCAGTCCCTTCAACTTCACGGCTGGCTGTTATCCACCATCTCTTGCGAACGAGAGGCTTTTCTCGTAGCGCAGCAACAGAGATGGCTGGACACGTCAGACAGTCCTCTGCAGCTGTGTACCAGGGGAAGTGGGCCGTCTTCGTGGTTGGTGTCGTAGACAGGGTTTGTCTCCTCTCAGAGCCACTCTTCAGCAGGTAGCGGATTTCCTCGTGTTTTCTTCGCCGAGAGAAGCTCCTCTCAGTCCCCACAGTCAAAGGATACAGAGCCGCCTTGGCGCTCGTCCTGAAACTGAGGGGGTTGGACATCACGAATTCGTTCGAGATATCCTTGCTAATGAGGAGCTTCGAAAGGTCTTGCCCACCCAGGGAACTCAGGACCCCCTGCGTGGGACGTGACTCTCGTCCTTAGGAGTCTGACTCGAGCACCGTTCGAGCCACTCCGAGAGTCGTCAGACAGGGATCTGACCCTCAAGACCCTCTTCTTGCTGGCCCTGGCATCGGCGAAAGAGAGTAGGGGAACTACATGGCCTTTCTTATGATGTTAAACATACCAGAGGCTGGGGATCTGTGACGCTCGATTTCGTCCCGAACTTCGTAGCTAAGACTCAGAATCCGTCGATCCCTGACGACAGGTTCGAGTCTTTCACGATCCCTCCCTGCTGGACTTTACAAGATAACGATGCGGATGAGATGCTGCTTTGTCCTGTGAGGACGCTACGGCGCTATCTGAAGAGAACTCGACATCTCAGGCCTGAGTGTCGACGCCCTCTTCGTTAGCACTGGGTCACCAAAGAAAGAAGTCTTCCAAGAACACGCTTTCTTTCTGGCTACGTGAGTTGATCAGGAGAGCGTACGAAGCTGATGGTAGCGACGACATCCGTACGCTCCGTCCGAGAGCCCACGAAGTCAGAGGTATCGGACCCCTCCTTAGCGTTCCGTAAGAACTTCTCCGTGGCGCAGGTCCTGAAGGCAGGTGTTCTGGGCCAACCAGACCACCTTCACGTCCTTCTACCTTCGGGATATTGCCCACAAAGTCCTTGGATACGTTTTCCTGGGACCTGTGGTGGCTGCTCAACACGTTGTGTAAGCTTACCCAGCACCGAGCAGGCAGAACAGCATCGATTCCTGGTATGACTGGGAGAATGAAAATGCTGTGAATGAGAGAGTGACTGGCTTCTCTTCACCATCTTTTTCTACCTCTACCTGTGGGCAGAGGGATACGGTCGTTTACCTTGCTGGAAAGGAGTCAGATGCAGGTAAGCTATTCAACAGAGCTCCATCCTATCTCTTTAACTAGAGATAGGAGTAAATATCCACCACTTCTCCAACAAGGGGGAGAAGTGGATGCCAACATGAGACAAACCCATTACTTTACATTGGCTCATGTAAAGGAAAAAGTTCTTACAATGCTGGTACGAAGAGATACGCTTGCCTCTCTTTAGTACTCGGCCCAGAGGTCTGACCATGATCCTGCGGTGCACACCCCGATCAATCGGACAGAGGCTTGGATCCCTCCCTCGCTCGTACGACCAGGGAGGCATTCCAGGGATGGACGAACACCAGTCTGTTCATCAAAAGACTCAGATTCCACCCACCAAGAAGTGAGTCTTCCTATTGTTAAAGGACCGATGTTTGTATTACGTATCGGAACAAATGACAATTTGTCGAAAATTGCATTTTTCCTAACTATACAAACCTGAGGTCCTTTAACATAAAGTCCCTCCTCATGCCACCCCTCACTCTGCGTATTTTGCATGGGCCAAAAGCAAAAGTGATTTGTTTACCTCCCAGTCGCGCGGCGCGCGACGATCGGACAAGCAGTTAACTACCGTTCTCCCCTTGTTCGAAGCTTACGACCGTTCCAGCTGCCGCTAGCTACTTCCTATTGTTAAAGGACCTCAGGTTTGTATAGTTAGGAAAAATGCAATTTTCGACAAATTGTCATATTCTAGTAATATTCAAGCATTTACCTTCATTTTGCAACAAATTGGAAGTCTCTAGCACAATATTTCGATTTATGGTGAATTTATGAAAAAAATAAAATTTCTTACGTCCGCGCAGTAACTCTTCCGAAAAAAATCATACGTGCGATTGTGGTAATGTTTGCACCATTTTAAATTAGCCGTTACATAAAGTTTTTATATATGAAAATGTGCGCAATTTCATGTAGAATACAACAAAAAATAATGAAGGTTGTAGCTTTCTCATTTTTTAAATCTTTGCATATAAATCACGATAAATAGAAAAAAACCATGTTCGGTCAACTTTGACTCTACCGAAATGGTCAAAAACGCAATTGTAAGCTAAAACTTTTACAGTCTAGTAATATTCAGACATTTATCTTCATCTTGAAATAAATTTGAAGTCTCTAGCAAAATATTTAGATTTATGGTGAATTTAAAAAAAAATCTTTCCTTCCCCTCCGCTGCGCGGATTCTCCGCACAAATCTCCAAAATGCGTACGTCCCATTCTCGGAATATTTGCTCCGTTTCATATTAGGCATTTCATAGAGTTTTATATATGAAAATGTGTGCAATATTATGTAGAATAAAACGAAAAATATTTGAAGGTTGTAGCTTTTCTTATTTCCGAAATAATTGCATATAAATAATATATATATAAAAATTTGACATTCGGTCAACTTTAACTCGTCAGATATGGTCGAAAACTGCAATTGTAAGCTAATACTCTTACAGTATAGCATTATTCAATCATTTGTCTTCATTTTGCGAAAGAAATTGGAAGTCTCTAGGACAATATTTAGATTTATGGTGATTTTTGAAAAAAAATATTTGTTTACATCCGCTCGTTACGAATTCATGCATTATTTTGTGATAATATTTTCTCTGTGTTGCTTTTATCGTTTTACAATGTGTTATATACCAAAATGATTGCAATTTAGTGTACATTACAACGAAAAAAAAGTAACTTGTTACCTTTAACTGTTTTGTGCACAGCGCAATTTGAATACAATTATATATGAAATTTCTTTTTTGCGCTATCATATATCGCATTATTTATATATGATAATGATAATTTTTTTCATTTCTGATGGTTGCATACTAAACTTCAGCCAATGACAAAAAAAGGAGCCAAAAATAAACTCTTAATCTTGAAAACTAAGCGCGCTGTGATTTTTTGAAAAAAATATTTTTTCCGCTTCCGCACTCACTCTGAAACACCTCCGGCACACGGGAGACAATTTTTTTTTTTACCGCTTCGGCGTTTAAGGGTTAAGACGCGTCGTAACCCGAAAATCGTCGTAAGCTGGAAAGACGTTGTTGAAAACATGTCCACAGGGAAAATTTTACTAATTTGCAATTCTTCTTAGGGCTGTATCTCTAAAATGATCACTAATTTACTTTTTTCATGTGCAACACTGTGTATTCACAAATTACTGTATATTTTCATTAAAATACGAGAGAGAGAGAGAGAGATTACATAAAACCATTAAATTCGTTGACCATTGTATGGCATTGTTACTTTCCCAGCTCCAAGTGTCACAGGAGTTATGAGGTAGGGAAATTGATACAGAAAAATTCGAAGGGAAGAATTTTCTTTTGAAATTAGTTATCGTATTATTACTACTTCTATTATTATTATTATTATTATTATTATTATTTGAAAATATAATAAACACGTGCATCTACCATAAAAATTCTCTCATCTCAGTAAGAAAGAATAATTATCCTTACAAGTGAAATGGAAAGGTCATTTTCGTCTCTTTAAAATACAGCCATTATGAATTTTGTAATTACAGTTTTATTATTATTATTATTATTATTACTATTATTATTATTATTATTATTATTATTATTATTATTATTATTATTATTATTATTATTATTATCATTATCATTAATATTATTAATAACTGAAATTATCAATAAACACTTTACATACTAGTACCATAAAAGTTCTTTCATCTCGTTAAAGAGAGAGAGAGAGTGTTTATCTCTCTCTGTTCTCTCAAAAAAAATACTTATAACGCTTCCAGCGAAAGAGAGGGAGCGGGGAGTTACCACTATGACACATTATTATCTTGTGTGGCAAAAAGAAGAGAGAGAGAGAGAGAGAGAGAGAGAGAGAGAGAGAGTTAACCTTAATTAAAAGTGACATGGATAGATTAGTATTGTATTTCTTTAAAATACTATCACATATGAATTTTGTAATTACGGTTATTATTATTATTATTATTATTATTATCATTATTATTATTATTATTATTATTATTATTATTATTATTATTATTATTATTTGAAAAGTATTAAAAACAAATAGTACAAGTACATAAAAAATCTCGAGTCTCAGTAATAGAGAGAGAGAGAGAGAGAGAGAGAGAGAGAGAGAGAGAGAGAGAGAGAGAGAGAGAGAGAGAGAGAGAGAGAGAGAGAGAGAGAGGGGGGGGGGGGGGGGGGAATTTCATGAGCACTTGATGGCAACACAGCAGCTCTTCCCCCTCCTGTCACAGAACTTATATATCTGGGACAGGATATATCTGACAGTTTTAGTACCTGGAGTTAGAGAAAGGTTAGAGAAAGAAGACTGGGAATTCTTCATTCTTCCATAATTTTTTAAATATATTAAGCTAAAATCTTACTAATTCACTATGGTATTGGTTTTCTTTAATGAATTGATATTATTGCTGTATAAATTAATATTAATATTTGAAAATAGTAAATCATTTATTTATCATACAAAAAAAAAAACATACATCTTTGTAGTAGAGAGAGAGAGAGAGAGAGAGAGAGAGAGAGAGAGAGAGAGAGAGAGAGAGAGAGAGAGAATTATTATTTTTACTATGCGATATAATTTCAACTTATTAAATTACTACTATACAGTATTAATCAAAATTAATATTTGAAAAATTAGTAAATCATTTTTGTATTATAAAAATGTATTTAGTCATGAAAATAAACATCAAAATACACTAATTAGTGATTTTTTTGTCAGAAAAAATACAAAGAAAGAGAGAGAGAGAGAGAGAGAAACTATGGTTTTTATATCCAAGTCTAAGTAGAGTATAAATGGATTCTTTAACCCTTAAACGCCGACTGGATGTATTTTACGTCGACATTGTTTGTCTCTCGTGTGCCGACTGGACGTATTTTACGTCGACATACAAAAGTTTTTTTTTTGTTTTTTTTTTAAAAAATTCGCGGAAAAATACTTTTAGGCCTACCAGCCGAAAAACTCTTGAATCACGCGCCTTGGGGGATGCTGGGAGTTCACGGATCAAGGTGTTGTTTTGTTTACAATCGTTACGCAGGCACGCAAGCGCGAATTTCTTTCTTGCGCACTAAAAAGTATCTGTGACACATCTCGGAAATTATTTTGTCACTTTGACATAATTTTTTTACCATTTTAAATTAGCCGTTACGTGGAGTATTATATATGAAAATGTGCGCATTTTTATGTAAAATACAACAAAAAAATACTCATGATTGTAGCTTTTATCAGTTTGAGATATTCTCATATAAATAACGATAAGTGCCGCAATTTCAACCTTCGGTCAACTTTGACTCTACCGAAATGGTCGAAAAAACGCAATTGTAAGCTAAACTCTTATATTTTAGTAATATTCAATCATTTACCTAATTTTGCAACTAATTGGAAGTCTCTAGCACAATATTTCGATTTATGGTGAATTTATGAAAAAAACTTTTTCCTTACGTCCGCGCGGTACTCTTCCGAAAAAAATCATACAAGCGATTGTGGTAATGTTTGCACCATTTTAAATTAGCTGTTACATAAAACATTTTATATATGAAAATGTGCGCAATTTCATGCACAATACAACTAAAAACAACCCATGGTTGTAGGTTTTTCAATTTTGAAATATTTCATATAAAAAATGTGACAAATTTTTCAAACCTTCGGTCAACTTTGACTCTACCGAAATGGTCAAAAAACGCAATTCTAAGCTAAAACGCTTATATTCTAGTAATATTCAAGCATTTACCTTCATTTTGCAACAAATTTGAAGTCTCTAGCACAATATTTCGATTTATGGTGAATTATGAAAAAAAATAACATTTTCTTTACGTCCGCGCGGTAACTCTTCCGAAAAAATCATACGTGCGATTGTGGTAATGTTTGCACATTTTAAATTAGCGTTACATAAAGTTTTATATATGAAAATGTGCGCAATTTTATGTATAATACAGCAAAAAATAGTTGAAGGTTTGTAGCTTTTCTCATTTTTTAAATATTTGCATATAAATCACGATAAATAGAAAAAAAACCACGTTCGGTCAAATTTGACTCTTACGAAATGGTCGAAAAATGCAATTGTAAGATAAAACTCTTACAGTCTAGTAATATTCAGTCAATTTATCTTCATCGTAAAACAAATTC
>NC_087203.1:81856182-81911903 GCF_015104395.2 Macrobrachium nipponense | reverse complement strand
ACCTTCAGGAGATTGCCCACAAGGACCTTGGATACTTTTCCTTGGGACCTGTGGTGGCTGCTCAACACGTTGTGTAGCTTACCCAGCACCCGAGCAGGCAGAACAGCATCGATTCCTGGTGTGACTGTAAGAATGAATGAGTGAATGAGAGTGCGACTGGCTTCTCTTCCCCATCTTTTTCTCCCTCTACCTGTGGGCAGAGGGACACGGTTGTCACCACGCTTGAAAACGAAAAGGATGCAGATAAGCTACTCGACCGAGCTCCAGCCTATCCCTTTCATTAGGGATAGGAGTATATATCCACCACTTCCTCCAACAAGGGGGTGGGGGGGGGGGGAGTGGATGCCAACTTGAGACAAACCCATAACTTTATGTTGCCTCTTGCAAACAGGAACAAGTTCTTGCTTGCTGGTACGAAGAGATATGCTTGCCCCTCTCTTAGCACTCGGTCCAGAGGTTCTGACCATTGATCCTGCGCGCACACCCTGATCAATCAGACAGAGGCTTGGATCCTCCCTCGCTCTTACGACCAGGAGGCATTCCAAGTTGGGCAAACACCAGTCTGTTCACAAAAGACAGATTCTCCCACCAAGAAGTGTCTTCCTATTGTTAAAGAACGAGGGTTTGTATTACGTATAGGAACAAATGACAATTTGTCGAAAATTGCATTTTTCCTAACTATACAAACCTGAGGTCCTTTACATATAGTCCCACCTCATGCCACCCCCTCACTCTGCATTTTTTTGCATGGGCCTAAAGCAAAAGTGATTTTTCACCTCCCAGGCACGCGGGGCGCGCACTGTCGGACAAGCAGTTAACTTCCGTTCTTCTCTTTGTTCGAAGCTTACGACCGATTCCAGCTGCCGCTAGCCTACTTCCTATTGTTAAGGACCTCAGGTTTGGTATAGTTAGGAAGAATGCAATTTTCGACAAATTGTCATATTAGAAATCATTCGAAAATATGTAAAACCTCCATTGAAAATAAGGACTTACAGTTGTAGGACGAGTTTCCAACAGCCACGATTTGACAATCTTAGAATCGTTGATGATCAAACGACTCGTCCCCTTGTTAAACAGCCCAAACCTCTGCTGCACACTGTACCTCTCTTAGTTTTTTACCTTTTATCTCCAGTCTTGACATTGCCGCTGAGTAGGTTGTCCAGTTTTACTTAACTTTTGAATATTTCTTATTATTTTTTTTTGTTTTATTTGTTTTTTTACTTATTTTAAAATAATTTTTTGTCCTGTTTATTTTTACGGTTTTTGTTTTTTAAAGGTTGTATTTTTAGTCTTTTTAATATTTTAAGTTTGTAATCATTGTGCAACTTTTATTTTTAAATTTCAAATCTTAGGTTTATTGTAATTTATTTTATGCTATCTATTTTGTACAGCCCTCCAAAAATGTAATGAAGACATTACGAAACATCGGGAATAAATTGACCCTTTTAGCAAGTCTTTAGTCCTCCTCATTGATGTATATCCAGCTGTGGCCACCGCTGTTTGGATATATATATATATTATTTACTCCAAGGGTTAAATATAGACAAAGTAATAGATAATATGGTAAAGAGATAGATGCATTGATTGGTTTGATTTATTGACCAATATGCATGGGTATTTTGCATGCGTTATGAAGATTCATTTATCTATTGAGATTGATCCTTATTCGATTGTCAGCTTTCTCCATTTTGCTATATGGTTAGGAGTTGTATTGAAATGCTCTCTGCAACAATGCAGACAAAGTAACAGGGCACCATGACAGCAGTGAAAAATATGTCTCAATCAATTACGAAGTGAATTCTTATTTGCAAGTGCTACTGTCGATAAACAACCCCACATCATTACGGTATTACCTGACATGCCAAGGATACTGTAAACAAATACGTACATTGGGCAAAAATTAACTGTTATTATGGTCATTATGTCAAACCTCGCTATTCCTTTTCATTATGAACTCTCCAATTATTTGCTAGCTTTTTATTGAAAAATATCATGGAAAACAGTATTATTGGGTGAGAAATGATGAAAAAATAGCGATAAATAAAGAGTGAGAGAAAGGGAGGAAGGTGAAGGGACGGGGCTAGCTGTCGTTCAAATCTGTAAATTACTCTTGCTGACTCATTCGACTTTGCCTTTAAAAGTGAAGAGAAATTGCCGTAACTAACACGTTTGACAATGCACTGTTGCCAAAAATTTAAAGGAGGTGTCTTGTACACGTTGTTAAAGTACCATTTCGATAAAATAATTAGTTTGAAAGATATTTGTGAAAAACAATAACTCACAGTCCCTGAAATCCATAGTAGTCTTTGTTGGTGTTCATACATTCTACAACAGTGATTGTTCACCTCATACTATGTAAGTCTTTTTCTTGCTTGAAGTACAAAATAATTTCTTACTTATCTTCATAGTACAGGCAGTCTCTGATTATCGGCCTTAGGTTCCGTTCTGATGGCTTAATGATAAGCGAAAATCACAGATAAATGAAAATTGGCAATTTTTTAGCATTATGGTGCTGTTAACTGATTTTTGGCTCCAATAACTGGTTAATGCTGCCTCTATTAGGTATGTATTGACGCTGATAACCAGAAATCGGTGCATTATGGTACCAAAAATCACTGATTTTTTATGCTAGACAGGCGCCACAAAACCGGAGTGCCTGATAACCAGGACTCCCTACTCAGCATGCTAAGATTTGTATTATGAAGCCACATGATTTTTTTTTCAGGTATGGACAAATAAACAAGCCATCATTAACTGATGATGAACGTAAACAGATGGTGCGGGAACTTTTATTGAGCTCCGTTCTGCGTTATCTGATGTAAATATATTCATTCATGCAGAACGTCAACAAGTTTTACGCTGTATGCTGAGAAAGAGCAACTACAGGTTTGTAACATAGAACTGCGCAGTATTGCAGTAAGCAAAGTACTTAATGATTCTAGTGGTTGTGGTATAATTTTTGTTGTTCTTTTATGGTTTCAGCAAGTTATCTTCATCATTAACATTTTGTCATCAGATTATTCTTTTAACCCTTAACCCTTAAACGCCTATTGGACGTATTTTACATCGAGATAAATTGTCTGTTGGGTGCCAATTGGACGTATTTTATGTCGACATAGAAAAGTTTTTTTATAAATTCGCGGAAAAATACTTATAAGCCTACCAAGCAAAAACTTTTGAATCATGCACCTTGGGGGATGCTGGGAGCTCACGGATCAAGGCGTTGTTTTGTTTACAATCGTTACGCAGGCGCGCAAGCACGAATTTCTTTCTAATCGCACTAAAAAGTATCAGTGACACATCTCAGAAATTATTTCGTCACTTTGACATAATTTTTGCACCATTTTTTAATTAGCCGTTACATGAAGTATTATATATGAAAATGTGTTCAATTTCATGTAGAATACAACCAAAAAAATACTCATGATTGTAGCTTTTATCAGTTTTGAAATATTTTCATATAAATAACGATAGTGCCAAAATTTCAACCTTCGGTCAACTTTGACTCTACCGAAATGGTCGAAAAACGCAATTGTAAGCTAAAACTCTTATATTCTAGTAATATTCAATCATTTACCTTCATTTGCAACATATTGGAAGTCTCTAGCACAATATTTTGACTTATGGTAAATTCAGGATAAAAACTTTTTCCTTACGTCGTGGTAACTTCTTTCCGAAAAAATCATACGTGCGATTCTCGTAATGTTTGCCACCATTTTAAATTAGCTGTTACAAAGAAAGTTTTATATATTGGAAATGTGCGCAATTTCATACACAATACAACTAAAAACAACCCATGGTTGTAGCTTTTATCAGTTTGAAATATTTTCTATAAATAACGATAAGTGCAAAAAGTTCAACCTTCGATCAAATTTGACTCTACCGAAATGGTCGAAAAACGCAATTGTAAGCTAAATTCTTATATTCTAGTAATATTCAATCATTTGCCTTCATTTGTTTTGCAACAAATTGGAAGTCTTTAGCACAATATTTCGATTTATGGTGAATTTATAAAAAAAAAAAAACATTTTCCATACATCCACACGCGGTAACTTCCGAAAAAAAATCATAGTGCGATCTTGTAATGTTTTGCACCATTTTAAATTAGCCGTTACATAAAATTTTATATATGAAATGTGTGCAATTTCATGTAGAATCAACAAAAAATAATTGAAGGTTATAGCTTTCCTCATTTTCAAAATATTTGCCATAAATCACGATAAATAGCACACACGGTTCAGTAAATTTGACTCTACCGAAATGGTAAAAAAAACGCAATTGTAAGGTAAAACTCTTACAGTCCTAGCAATATTCAGTCATTTATCTTCATTTTGAAATAAATTCAAAGTCTCTAGCACAATATTTAGATTTATGGTGAATTTAAAAAAAACTTTCCTTCCTCCGCGCGCGGATTCTCCTCCGCAAAATCTCCGAAATGCGTATGTCGCATTATCATAATATTTTCTCCATTTCATATTAGGAATTTCATAGAGTTTTATATATGAAAATGTGCGCAATTTTATGTAGAATATAACAAAAAATAATTGAAAGTTGTAGCTTTTCTCATTTTTGAAATATTTGCATATAAAAAAGATATATATAAAAATTAGACATTCGGTCAACTTTAACTCGTCCGAAATGGTCAAAAACTGCAATTGTAAGCTAAATCTTTTACAGTATAATAATATTCAATCATTTATCTTCATTTTGAAACAAATTGGAAGTCTCTAGAACAATATTTAGATTTATTGTGAATTTTTGAAAAAAAACATTTTTTTACGTCTGCGTATTATGAATTCATGCATCATTTTGTGATAATATTTTCTCTGTGTTGCTTTGATCGTTTTACAATGTGTTTTATACCAAAATGATCACAATTTAGTGTACAATACAACAACAAAAATTAACTCATTAGCTTTAACCGTTTTGCTCACAGCTCGATTTGAATGCAATTATATATGAAATTCTGTTTTTGCACTATCATATATCGCATTATTTATATATGATAATGATATTTTTTTTCATTTCTGATGGTTGCATACTAAACTTCAGGCAATGGCAAAAAAAAGGAGCCAAAAATGAACTCTTAAATCTTGAAAACTAAGCGCGAGCTGTGATTTTTTGAAAAAAATATTTTTTCCGCTTTGGCACTCACTCCGAGACCCCCTCGGCATACAGGAGACAATTTTCATTATACCCTTAGGCGTTGAAGGGTTAATGGATGGGCATCATCATATGAGTATCTATAACAGGTTTAGAGTAGTATAGTGAAACTGTATTCTCGAGTCATATATTCGCGGATTTCTCTTTCAAACATATACCCTTATTATTCACAGCAAAATTTGCCTATCACAGTATTTTTCAATTTGAAATATCCTCAAATTCCTGGGGTTTTTTTTATCAATTTCATCACATAAAATGCACTTTTTATGATAAAACTATTAAAAAAAGGCATATGTAAACATTTTTAGTGGGTTTTTCTTGAGTTTGAACTAACAAAATAGGTACATAGTTTGCTTCCGATACGAAATACAAACCATCGGGCCTCCTTTACAATAGGAAGGTAACTAGCGGCAGCTGGAATAGGTCGTAAGCTCGTTCGAACAAGGGAGTTCGGTAGTTAACTGTGTCGCGACTGGGAGATGAAGAACCACTTTTGCTTTCAGCCGCGTTGGTGGAGGACGTGTTCGTCATCGCTCTATGCCCGCATCATCGTCGTATGGTTTGTTGTGTGTTGTTTCTTCAACTTGGTTTGTCAGTGTAGTGAAAGTGTATTGTAAGTACGTGACTTTCCTTATTACTTTTTATTACATTGATTATGGATTCTCGTGTAATGGAGCCTATCCCCGGCGCCCCCCCATCTGCCGCAGAGTGTTTGCCCCTGGTGTGGAGGGCCACAAGAATGTGGGGTCTTTCGCTCTTTCCCGAGATAGATCCTCATGTCCTTTGTGCGGCGCGTGAATGCTCTCGTACACCGAGCCATGCTAATTTTGTGAATGGTCGGATGCGAGGTGCAGTGGGGGTGCTGTACGAGGGTAGGAGGAAGCTTAGACCTGCCAAGGAGTCGTCGGAAAGCTCTCCAGTGACTCCCTTGGTTACGGACACTTCCTCTTCTTTCCTGCCCCCGGCTCAGCTCCCGCATATGGTGCCTTCCCCTTTTGGGGGGTGGTTTCTCGGTCCTTCTCTTCGCCCGATCTGTAGAGCGTAGAGGAGGGCGTGAGGTGCCCTGACGTGCAGTTTGTATTCGGGGGTCTTCCATTCGCTCGGGGTGGGGCTCGCTCGGCGCCAGGACCAGGGCATGGAGCGGAAAGGCTGGTGAGAGCCGCTCAGGTGACTCTCTCCAGGCCAGCGATCACTCTCGTAGCGACCAGCTGGTTACCAGGGTTTTGCCGTGACGGTCCCAAACCGGCCACGGGCTGAGGCTGGTAAGAGGTCCCGGCAATCGCAGCCACAGCGGTTCGACGCGCTGTGAGAACAGGCACCGGTCCCACTGCGACAGTGGTCTCTGCAGGTCCCCCTGACCGCCGCTCCCACCGGACGGACAGATAGGGGGACCACAGCAGCTCCTCTGACGCACGGGACCGGGGGGGGCTGCTGTTCTCGGTCCAGCCGCCTTGCTCCAGGGGAGCGGCACGACCAGGACCTGCAGCTCGATTGCCACCGCAGGTTGGCGATTGCCTGCAGCCCCCCAAGCTCACCAGTTCTGCGGTGACGAGGGGGAAGCGTCAGGTCTTCCTCTATGTTCCTTCAACTTCCTCGGGTAACACCAGGGAAGGCAAGGCAACAAGGAGTGATTGTGAGGGGCGCGCCCCTCACGATCCTGCCACGATGCCTTACGTGCCAGGCACGGTCCTCGATCGACCAGGTCGTATGCGCAAGTGGCAGGAGGAGACCGGGAGGGGTCTGTCGCTGTTCCTCCTCTGAAGGAGGAGAGTCTCGGGAGCTGTTCTTACTGGAGGGGCTTGACGGTCCTACTCCTCAAGATGCGGTCACTCCTGAGATCCAGAGGAATTTTGCTGAGGTCATTGAGCTGATTCGTCAGCACACCTCGACCACAAGGGAAGGATCTCCGCTCCACCTTCTGAGCCCACGTCCCGGCCTCGAATTGTTTCTGGGGGCCCCTAAAAAAGGAACCCAGGGTGACATTGGGTCTGCCCGCGATCGCAACTGGACCGACTCAGTGCTAGGCCAGGCCGGTAAACTCGCTCGTCTCTGGACAGGAGGATTCACTTCAGTCTGGCCAGGTCGTCCAGCTACATTCCTCCTCCTCTACTTAGACCATGCAGCTGCCAGCTAGTTGCCTTCCTATTGTAAAAGGACCTCAGGTTTGTATAGTTAGGAAAATGCAATTTTGGACAAATTGGTTCATTTTACAAAAAAAATAAAATAATTATTAGAAAAAACATGTATTACTTGTAAATGTACTAGTGACTTGGAAAAAGGGCCGGGTGCACAGGGTTGTAAATATTCATTTGTTCCTACACAATATACAAACCCTCGGCCCCTTACATTAGTAATTACTTTCAACAAAGCTGGAAAATGGTTGCTAAGCTCTTGAACAAGGTGAGGTTAGGCAGTAACTACCATCCACCCACCTAATAGGCGGGAATACTGCCTGCCTGATGTAAGCATTCCAGTTTTGCTTTCAGCTGTCATGCGAATGCAGGTGTGTTTTTGTGAGCTCATGCTCGATTTTCCCAGTGGGATCTTTTCTTTTCTTAGTTTTTTTTGTGCACTGAATATACGGTTTGTTTCCATATTTAATATATAAACCCACAATTTGTGATAGCCTTGCAGGCTGCCTTCCCTCAGTGTAGTGTGTTCCTCATGGACCGTGGCCAGGGCAAGGGCGTAACATTTCAGTTCCCCCCCACCCCCAGTCACATCCTCATACCCTATGCTTGTAAGGCACAACTTTTTTTTTGTATTATTATTATTATTTGTGGGTTTTGCTCTTGCCGCATGCGCTGTTGAGAGTTTGCCAGGAGAAAAGGTCAGATGGGGATTGTTGAGCATCGTCGGAAGTTTTTCGCTTCCAATGGCATCCTTGGTAGCTTTTCCTTTGTTCTTGTTAATCTCTCTCCCAGTACTTTTTCCTTATGGCGTTCTCTCCTTCACCCTCTTTGCTGGTTGTCAGGTGAGGAGGGGAATTACCCTCAGAATGAGAGGAGTCCTCTACAATTTTTTTTTTTTTTCTTTTTTTTTTTTTTTTCAGGTTGACAGTGACCATCATAGGCACAACAGTAGAAGGCTGAATTGTCATTGTTGGTGGTGTTCCTTTTTTTTTAGGATTTCAACTTTGGCACTCTGCCCTATGCTATGGCACCGCCTTGTTGTACCTGTAGTCTGTCTTCTCTGCTATGCCTCCTGTTTTGATTGCTCCTGTTTCCCCTGACAACCAGTCATGAGGCAGCTCCTGCTGTGCCCCCTGCCCCCTAGCCCCTAGCTACCGCGGATTGCTCCTGTTGCTGTTACTGACATTCCTATGGTTATTGTTGGTTGGGGCTGCTCTCGTATATTCTCCTACTGCAGCTGCCCTGGTCACTCCTGTTGCTACTCCTGTAGATGTCAGAGAGGAGTTCAAGGAAAAATTCCTGAGAGATGAGCACCTCCTTCAAACTTATCCTAGTCTGCATCTTCTGCTGCCATGTCCCCTTCTTCTGAGGCTCATCGGTTGAGAGAGAATAATGCCCTTTCTCCTTACCTGTTCTCTTAACCCTCTTGGTTGTTGAGAGAGGTGTAATAAAGACAGAAAGAATTCCAATCCAATCAGTTCGTCTCTTGGAATTCGGCTGAAGTTGTTAGTATCTCGACATTGATCCTCGTCTCATCTTGACATACACTCAAGTTTGGTTGAGAAGCTTCATTAGGTTCTGTCAAATCTCCCTTCAAGGAGAGAAAATCGGGAGTTTCATGCTTTGAAAAAAACTCTAGGGTTTTTCTTTGGGGAAAGAATACCTTGATTTGCATTTATCAGAGATCTTTGCACTGATTCTTCAGCACATTGATCTTGGGAATAGGACCACAGTTTCCCCTGTGAACAACCTTCACTGCTCGAGGGTCTTGATCTTCCAGGAGTGACAAGGCTTTTCGTAGGGTGCCTCATTCTTTGCTGGTGATAGCATTCTTGACTAGAAAAATATCCTTTTCTCCAGACAAGGAATTCATTCCCAGTTTTTGAGACGCAATCAAGCTCTCTTCCCCACTGTTTACAGCACAGGAGCGATTCTTCTTTATCAATCTTGGGTCTGACGCTGTTTCTTGTTGCCAGCCAAGGGTATATCCTCTTGCAATGAGACAGCAAGCCTGGAGGACACCGCTATGGTTTCCCTCCAGGTGGTTCCCTATGAGATTTCATCCCAATCCAACACCAGTCAGCAACCTGTGTCCTAATTCAGATCTCCAGTTTGTAAGTTCCAAGGTTGTCTCGACCCTTAGGAATGAGCATTTATTTGGTTTTTGCCTCTCTCGCTCTCTTAGGGAGTGATGGATGCTGCCGCAGTCAAGGAACATACCAAGGAGCCTGCCTTGTCCTCCGTGCAAGGCATAAAGTCTCAGGCTGCTAAAGATGATCATGAAATAGTCAGCCATCTTCTTTTTCTTCTGAGAGTGCACATTCGTGTTTCTCCTTCAACCTTTTTTTCCAATTGGGAAGAAGGCAAAGGGAAAGGCATAGAGAAGAAAACACTTGTAATAGTGTTTCTCTATTGCTATTACTAGAAAAGAAGAATTGTCTGTTGAATGTCGGACTTGATATGACTTAGTCGAGACCAGTAGTAGGTATTTTTTCAAGAAAGAAAAGTACCTGCTTTTCTTATGGGTCTCGGCCGTCTTTCATAGAACTTCCGCCTCTCCTGTGTTCTTGTATCGGAATAGCCATTTGGCTAAGAGCTAGTCCATCTTTGGCATCCTGTTGTTATCATAGAAGCCTCCCTTTGGGACAATTTTGACTTTATTCTCTTCATTAAAGAATAAAGGAGGTCTGCTGCCATCTTAATTCTTTTCTCTGAATGTTGAGGAAGGAATTAGGTGGGTGTGCTCAACAGATATCCTTTGAATATACGTATTTGTATATTCTTCCTCGAGACAATGCATCTGTTATCAGATGCACCAACCGAGTAATAGGCGCATGCCTGTGGGACTGTTATCTTCAGGTGTGTGACCGAGCGATAAGCACCTCCTCATCAATATCCTGAAACTGAAGGCAGCCATTTGGGCCTCCCAAGAGTTTCAGGATTTGATTTTGATGCAACCAGTGGTGTTGTTAAGCAGCAACACCACAGTGTGCCATTACTCACCAAACAAGATTTTCATTTCCCTCTTGTTGCTGTTAGCATGCTGGTGCTTGGGGGTAACTGTTGTGCACTCGATAGTTCTATCAGTCAAACACATTTCAAGATGAAACTCAGCCTCCGGGCGGATTTTGATTTTTGTAAGGGGCTAGGTACTGCCTTTCTCATAGAGAGATTGTTTGCCTTAGTATCGTTTCTCCTCAGTTTGATGGCTTAACTACTAATGAGGAACCTTTCTGTGTAGCATTCACAGAGACCTAAGATCTCTGGGAGGCATTTGACTCGTTTAGGTTCTGTCTTCTGCGAGCCATTTGACTCGTTTAGGGTTCCTGTCTTCTGCTTCTCACACGCCCTTGGGAGAATCATTAGACACAGATATATCTCAGTAGACCCCTTATCATCTTTCTGTTAACCCCCCAGTACAACACAAGTCTGTAGGTCTTTTGCTCCACTGCACCTGACTCATGGGCCACTGCGATGACTCAGAATGACATTTTCAAACAAACTCAATAGTTTTGTCTTCTTTTTTTCATTTTCTAATTTGCAAGGTGTTCAACAAACATTGTTCACCCTGAATTGAAAATAAATGATGGAAGACTTCGCATGTTGCCCAACTTGCCAACTCTGCTTCCAACGCAATGAGAGGAGTTCCTCCCTGACCCAACCTTCAATGTCAGTGTTACAAGAGCGGTTCCTCAAGCAGTACAATCCCTGTGTCTTCACAGCTGAAGAACTGTCCAGCTTTCCTTGTATGCATAGGCTATCTCACTGAGCAGCAACGAAATAGCTGGATAGCTCTTTCAGTCCTCTGTAACATTTCATGGATTAGAGCCATCTTCACTGATTGGTCTCATTGATGGACGTTTTTCTCTAGTCAGAATCATGAGAGTTACTTCTCTCTGATTCAATTGTGAAAGACAAAGAGGTCCATACTTTCCCATAGTCTTTTGCGGGCCTCCCAAGAGTTTCAGGATTTGATTTTGATGCACCCAGTGTGTTGTTAAGCAACAACACACAGTGTGGCATTACTCACAAACAAAAGTCATTTCCCTCTTGTTGCTGTTAGCATGCTGGTGCTTGAGGGTAACTGTTGTGCACTCGATAGTTCTATCAGCCAAACACACTTCAAGATGAAACTCAGCCTCCGGATTTGAGTGAGGGGCAAGGTACTGCTTTCTCATGGAGAGATTTCTGGCCTTAGTATTGTTTCTCCTGAGTTGAGGGTTAACTACTAATGAGGAACCTCTCTGTCTAGCATTCACAGAGACCTAAGGCCTCTGGGAGGCATTCAACTCGTTTAGGGTTCCTGTCTTCTGCTCTGCACACGCCCTTGCGAGAATCATCAGACACAGATATATATCTCAGTATACACATCATCTTTTTGTTAACCCCCCAGTACAACAGAAGTCTGTAGGCCTTTTGCTCCATTGCACCTGACTCATGGGCCACTGCGATGACTCAGAATGACATTTTCAAACAAACTCAATAGTTTTGTCTTCTCTACATTTTCTAATTTGCAAGATGTTCAACAAACATTGTTCACCCTGAATTGAAAATAAATGATGAAAGACTTCGCTTGTTGCCTGACTTGCCAACTCTGCTTCCAACACAATGAGAGGAGTTCCTCCCTGACCCAACCTTCAATGTCAGTGGTACAAGAGCAGTTCCTCAAGCAGTACAATCCCTGTGTCTTCACAGCTGAAGAACTATCCAGCTTTCCTTGTATGCATAGGCTATCTCGCTGAGCAGCAACAAAATAGCTGGATAACTCTTTCAGTCCTCTGTAACATTCCATGGATTAGAGCCATCTTCACTGATTGGTCTCATTGATGGAAGTTTTTCTCTGGTCAGAATCGTGACAGTTACTTCTCTTTGATTCAATTGTGAAAGACATAGGTCCACATTCGCCATAGTCTTTCACATAAATACAGTGGTACCTCACATTGTCTTTCTTCCTTCGGGTCTTTCTCCACAAGTCCTAGGAACCTTTTTTCCTTGGTTATCTGCGTGGACGCCTCAACAAGTTGTGTTTTCTTACTCTGCTCCTTTAAGAGGACAGTTGCATCTCGCCTAAGATGCGTGGCTCTAGGGGTGGGAAGGATTCAAGAGTGACTGGCCTCTCCTCCTCCTTCCTTGTTCTTCTACTTCTCTTCCCTCCAGTTGAGAATAGGACTCAAACCTACACTTGCTGGACTGGCGTCTGATGTGGTAAGTCTACACTTCGAGCTTCCTTTCTATTTTTCTTATTAGAATCATAGAAGCAATCCCACTCCTCTGACTCTTAATATTCTTTCCAGCCTTTTCCTCACTCATTTGTAAAGGCCCAGAAGTCTGACTCTTGATCCTGCAATACTTATACTCCGATTTATATGTCAGAGGCAAGGTAGTCCTCTTAGCTTTTTCAACCATGAGGACTAGCCCCTCAGTGTGAAGCCTGAGCTGAAAGGCAAACTGGAATACTTACATTTGGGCAGGTAGGTATTCCTGCCTACTGGACAGTAGTTACTGCTTAACTACCTTGTTTAAAAGTTTAGCAGCCATTTTCCAGCTTCACCGAAAGTAATTCCTAAGGTAAAGGACCTCACGTTTATATTGCTAGGAAAAATACAATTTACTTTTAAAAATTGTCATAATTCAACTTCCCATGGAAGGTACAGACAAGTTTTTAGTTTTTTCTTACAATGTTTGCATTTGCATTTCTTCCTCTTTTCATTTATGTGTTCTTTTCTTAAATTGGCTAACCTTAAAGTTTGCCCGGTCTTTGGGGTGTGCTTAATATATATTTAGCCAGCCCCTTAACCTTTAATAGATGGGCACCATCATATAAGTATCAATGACAGGTTTTTGATGGTGGCCCATAAATGACTCATGGCAACTAGGGTAGCTCGGCTTAGGACGAGAGAGAGATCAGTATGCCTCTTGATCTGATGGGGGAATGTATTGCCCCTCTGTATACCATGATGTCTTTATTTATTTGCTCATAAATATATGCAGAATTGCTGTTTGTTTTAGTTCTTATCTGTTATGATAGTATTTCTGCTATAATTATAATTTTGCAAAAAAAAATAATAGAAAAATAATTAAACTTACCAGAAAGTTACTGTATCTCCCCATCTCAATAAATCATAAATATTTTACAACAGAGTTTTTTTTTTATTTTAGTTCTTATTTCTGCTTTTAGTTCTTATCTGTTATGATATTGAGTGAGCTGTAATTATAACTTCCGGGATTCCCATGTAGTCTAGGTCTTCTATTATGCCCTTGCTATGTGGTTTTATGAGACATCTTGTTCTTGCTGTTATGTATATACTTGGAAATACTGAATGAATTAAAATAAATTTATTAAGTTAGGTATATGATGCTATGCAGATGTTTGGTTGGGATATACAGTAGCAGTAGTTTTAGGTTGGGTCATAGTCTTACACTTTAACACCTCTGAACTAAGGAACATTATTTGTAGAATCTAATACCATAAAAATCAGTCAGCATCATATAATTAAAACCAGTGCTGTAATTTGTAAGCAAATTATTAAAGTGTCAGAAAATTGTATTAAGCTAGTAATGCAATCTTCCCTTGAAATTTTAAAGTTCCATTTGCTGGCATGCCTCAGGTAGACTGTTTGACAGTCCATTAGTGTGAGGAATAAAGGACCTCTTGAGCTGAGAAGTTTGACAGCACGGCATATTTATTGCATATTGGGAAGGTTGCAGTTAGTTAAGGTTATTAAGGCAATGCCAGTTTATGGATGTCCAGGTTGGAGGGCTGTGGTCAGTCAATGATTGATGAAAATTGGAAAAATTCAAGTTGTTAAATTGGTTTCTGTAATTAGGTATATCATATGACTGTAAATATAAGGTATTACATAAAGATTTGTTGTATTTTTGTAGTTATCGGCAATTTCCCACAGCAACCCCATGAACTGGATTGTATGATTTATATTTAGTCAATACATTACAGTACGTAGTGTTACAATAAATCACAATAACTTTTATAGAAAATAATTATCAAGACAGAGAAATGGCACCTTTTATTCTCCAATACTGGACAACCATGCTGAAGGTGAGCTTATTAACATTAAATTTTGTCCTAGTAATATTGTGGTGGATCAGCCTCAGGAGAGCTGTAGAATCCTGTACTATTTTGAAACAACTTATATGGTTTTATTTTCTAGATCTCTTTATCTTGCAGTCCAACCATTCCATCTCCTTTTTACTGTCTTAAGCACAGAAGGGCTGAAAATGGTAGAGACCTAAATTTTATAAATCAGTCACCATGAATATAATTCATTTTGAATATCAGGGAAAGTTTTTCTTTATAGTATTAGTTGAGTATTTTTGCATATTTTATTGATTAATGATACTACTTTCATTTTATTTCAAAACAATGAAGATGATGGATTTGTTTTGAATGTGGTGTAAAGAGATTTTCTAGACAGTTTGTTTAGTTTGATTCTTTTCTGTCTATACAGGAAATGTATGGCATCCTTTCTTTTGCAGTTGGGTGCTCTTGAAGCTGAGAAAAAGGTGGATTCTTATTACTCAACTTGTGTGGATTGACAGAAGGTGAACTGAAAGTATATTTAAGAGATCCAAAGAGGGTATCTATCATCAAACAAAAATTGCCTCCTCATATGAGGAAGCTTCAAGCAAAATTGGATGAGAATTTGCATGAGTCAGGTATGTGTTGACAGTGTAATTAGACCATGACAATAAAGGGTATTATTGGAACTTTTTAACTTTTAATGGACGAGCATGATCATATGAGGGTCTACAAAAGGTTTTGGGTGATGGATGGTCTAACTCATATGATTATTAATATTTCGCCCCATACGATTTGGATGAATCTAGTGGGAAAGATGTTCATATCATTTCATTGGTCCATGAATGACCAATGGCAACTGTAGTAGCTCAGCACAGGACAAGGGGAATCAGTATGCCTTGAGACTTGATGGGGAAATGTATTGCCCCTCTCTATCCCATGACGTCTTTTTATTTATTTGCTCATAAATATACCCAGGGATTGGTGTTGGTTTTAGTTTCTGGAGGACTCAACAGAAACTACCAAAAATAGGTATTAATAAACATTACCTTAATATAATTTATCTAGCCCTAAATCCCCAAAAACCGCACCAAAATTTACCACATTGGCAACCCTGTTACCTCCTATTCTGTCCGCCAGTTGGCAACACTGTCATTGACAGATACGAAAAACCTTCCCTCAAATCAGTTGTTAACGAGCGCCCGTGTTGTTTACATCACGGCCGCTCTTTATAAATTTCCTTAAACATTTTTGTGCCTTTAAAGCTTTCATTATTTGTTAAATGAGACTTTATATGAATTACCACTCACGCATTACATCACGAAATAGTGAATTAACTTTGATTTCTGTAGTGGTTCTTATCTTAAATTACGAACTTTTGCGCGACCCGGAACTACTGACCTGTCCAATTCTACAATGGATTACCAAGAAATTACGATGCTTCCTTCTGCCAGCAACATCAGGACTGCCCGTTTGTGGGACAAGGATGAGTAGCAGGGAGTATGAAACCACATGACATTTGTAGCTCTTGTCGTGGACAGGTTTGTGACTTGACTTCTCGTTGTGACGTATGTAAGCCCTGGTCTGACGAGGATATGACTGCTTATATGAAAACGCCAAACAATCTTGCAGCGTAAAAGATCGGTTAAGGAGAAAAAAACGAAATCGATTGCTAGAACTGTATCTAACAAATTCTTTGACTTGGGCGCTCATGAATTCTGGCCTCTTCGGTTTCGGTATCGTACGACTCCGACTCCGAATTAATTGATGCTTTGCCCCCTGTACAACCCGGTAATTAGTGAAGTTATTTCTGATGTAGATTTCGAAGAGTTTTGGCAATGGAAACTACCTGGCGGAAACAGAATTTTTAAGAAATTACAGCTTAGTCTAGATAGAGATATATTTCTGCTAAGTTTAACAATCTGTCAGAGAATTTTCAAGAAGCCTTTACTAGAATGTCTAACACACTTTTAGATTCATTTTCAGCTCCTCGTCAGGTACCTGTCGACAGCACCATGGGTAACGGTGCGACAGATACCCCGGCTTGTGAACCCCGTCGTGGCGAAGGCCTAGGGGGGATCCGGTCCGGGCAGGTGCCTAAACGAATCTTTACCCAACGTGTCCCCTGTTAGTCCCGTAACAGTGCCAAAGGCGCTTATTTAGGAGGAAGAAGAGGGATATTAGTGTCAGACCTAAGATAGCTAGTCGTCAGGATTTTACTTCAGAGGAAGTTTCTAAGTAGGATCTGACGATGATGATGATGATGGATGACGCGAAGACGGATTCGTGTGATATTGATGTTTCCATCGAATGGATGTCATGATGTAGAATTCAAGAAACTTTTTGATTTAATTTTGAGTTTTCTTCCTCAGGCGAGGCCTAAAGAGCAGAAGCAGCCTCCGCCTCGTTGTATTACAGAAGGGATTTTTCTGACGGCTCCTTCCCGGTCACGGGAATTTTTACGTTTTCCCTTTGCCCCAGAGGTCGCGAGAGTGAGGGCGGACGTTGCCGCTAAACTTCGAAGGTGATCAGGGGAAGGTAAGAGGGAAGCTCTCTTCTCTTTCTACGACGGAGAGGAGTTTACGTGGTGGCGGATGATTTCTTCATTCTCTCGACCCCCCAAGCCAAATCCTGATTTGTCCGACTTTTAAGTCACCCTTGCCTTCTAAGGCTTCGGTCTCTGTCCTCATTGAAGATTTTATTGCTATGGGGGAGGTGTTATGAGCTCCTTACAAGAAGCTCAATCCTTCAATATGTGGGTCCTCGGAGGGCTTTTTAATGTATATCAGGACTCCGGTTTGTTCCTCCTGATGCTCTCTTTTTTGAGAAATTCTGCTCATCCATTTCAATCGCTTCTGACATGAAACGAGCTTGCTGCTTCATGCAGGCCTTTCTTTTTTGTCTCTAAGGCGTAACCTGTATTGTCGCAGTTACCTCCTCTGTATCGGAGATTCAGAGAACCCGTCTGTTGTCCTCTTCTCCTTTTGGCGATTTTCTTTTCGATATTTCTGTGCTTTCTGAGGTTTTGAAGGAACATCAAGCGATGCCTCTTCCCAAGCTCACTGGGCCTTATCAAGAGCTTTTTTTCCTCTGGTCTTCCTCCCGTTCCTTCAAGGAGTAAGCGTAAGTTTAGGACCAGATCTGTACCTCTGCTCCAGCCCCAACAACCTCCTTCTTGCTCTTTTTTCAGAGTATCTCAGCTTGCTGGTGCCTCTTCTTATCCTCTGGTGGCTCGCCCTTTGAAACGCGGGGAGAGTTTCTTTGGCGTGGCTCTAAGGGCAGAGAAAAGAGCTCAACCTCCAGGAGGACCTTCTTCTTCTTCTTCTTCTTCTTCCTTGTCCTCTGCGTAAAGAATTTTCGGAAGTAGGAGTCATCACCACCTCGCCTGGAGACCGCAAAGTAGGAGCTTGTCTCTCCCGCCATTGGTTCAGCTTGGCAAGGGTAGAGGGCGGTGGAGCTTTGGGTGGGTGGTGGAGGTCCTGAAGAAGGTTTTAACGAGATCCCTTTTGTTTTTTTTTTCCAGACCTCCACTTTCCCAATCGTCCTCCCTCGAGTTCAAGCAAGTTTATTCCCTCACTCATCAGGGTCAAGCCTTGGAGAAGGAGCTTTCGGCCCTCTTGGAGAAGGAATGCCATAGAGCGAGCTCCTCCTTCTCCCTTGGTTTTTACTCTCGGATGTTTGTAGTTCTAAAGGCCCTCGGGGTGCCTGGCGCCCATCATAGATCTTTCGGTTTTGAACAAGTTCATTTCTAAAAGTCCCAAGTTCAGGATGGAGACGGTCCAGACTGTTCTTTCATCCGTCAGGAGGGGGGGGACTGGATGATTTTCCATCGATCTGCAGGATGCTTATCTGCAAATCCCCATCCATCCAAGAAGCAGCCAATTTACCTTTCGGTTTTCAAAATGGACTCGGGAGTTTTCCAGTTCAAGACCCTTTGTTTCGGCCTCCCCACAACTGTCCACAGGTCTTTTCTCGGGTGGCTCCTGTTTCAGCTATTCTGCATCAGTTAAACGTAAGGATGCTTCGGTTCTGGACGATTGGCTAGTCCAGGCCGAATCTCTAGAGAAATGTCTCCGATCGAGGGGGATAGTTCTGTCTACTTTGTCGAGTTGGGCATTCGTGTCAACTTCGACAAGTCCAATCTAATCCCTTGCCGATCATGACTTATCTGGGATTGTTTTTGAATTCCCAGATTTGAGGGTTTCTCCCGCTCAGACACGATAGACAAGCTTCTGAGTCTGATCGAAGAATTTTTTGTCCTCCGTAACGCAGCCAGTTTCTCCTTTGGAGGTCTCTCCTGGGCCATTTGTCATCCTCATTCCAAACTGGTTCCCGGAGGTCGTCTCAGAATGAGGTCCCTTCAGTCGACACTTCGCCAGTCATGGGATTTGTGTCCCGAGAGGAACGATAGTCGGCCTCTTCTCCACATGTCAGAAGGATCTCCGTTGGTGGATGCAGTTTCACCGCCTCAAGTCCAGGGATCATCTCTTTCGGTTCCTCCGGACCTAATGTTTTTGGTCAGACGCCCTCGGATCAGGTTGGGGTTGGGGCGACAACCCCTGGGCTCCGAAGCCGCTTCGGGCCTTTGTTTCAGAGGAGAGAGGAGCATGTCATAAAATTGGAGGGAACTGAGGGCAGTGTTACCTAGGCCTTCTTTCATTTCAGGAACACTGTTGGAGTCGGTTGTCGCGATCTTTGGTCGACAACTACCACGCAGTCTCGTACTTGAGAAACCAAGGTGGAACCACAGTCGGAGCTTCTCAACTCAAAAGAAAGGCCCGGTCAAGTAACTGTTGTTGGCAGAAGACAGGGGATTACGTTGGTCCCTCAGTTTATCCTGGGCCATCACAACGTCTTAGCAGATGCCCTTGTCGAGACCGAACGGAAGTTCAAGGGTCGGAGTGGACCTTTGCCAGGAAAGTCTTCGACAGCCTCGGAAGAAAAATGGCCTGTCACAGTCGATCTGTTTGCCACCCCACTGAATTTTCGGTGCCAGATATTCTTCGCCCTTACCAGACTCCTCAGGTGCCGGGACAGACTCTCTTTTGCAGGTACTGGTAGGGACTTCAAGCCTATGCTTTTCCTCGTTTTCTCTCTGGTTGAGGTCAGTCCTCAACAAAGTGAGGGCAACCAAGCGTCTGGATCTCACCTTGATCGCCCCCTTCTGGCCACAGAAGGAGTGGTTTTCCCGACCTTCTGGAAGCACTGGTGGAACCCCCCACCCCCCATTCGCCTGCCAAGAGACCAGATCTTCTCAAACAACCCAATTTTCATAGGTTCCATCAGAGGCTCCACATGCTCATCTTCATGCCCCTGGAGACTGTCAGGAGGTTTCTCCCAAGCACGAAGGGTTCTCCTCCAGAAGTGGCCGCGCAGTTGGATCTTGCCAGGCGGCAATCAACCAGAGTAAATTATCAGCTAATGTCGGTTTTACAGACGTTGGTGTAAGTCCTCAAGACATCAATTTCTAGACCTTCCTTACTGAAAGTAGCGGAGTTTTTAGTTCATTTACATCATGACAGGGCCCCCTGTCACCTTCGTGCATTAAAGGGTTTATGGTCTATGCTTTCCTATGTTTTTCAAGGCAAAGGCTTCCCTGAGATCTCTTCATCTTATGTCATTAGAGATTTACTTGTCGGATCTTTTTCCACCCTATCTCGACCCAGGCCGCAAGTGTTCGCCTCGACATGGGACGTTACAAAGTCCATTCAAGCCTAAGGTTCCCTCCGTTTGAGCCTCTGAATTCTGCCAAATTTAAGGGACCTCTCTTCTATACACTCTTCCTTGTCACTGGCTACAAGCCAAGAGGGCGGGGTGGGTGAACTGCAAGCACTCTTTTTCTGGTTGCCAATCTGGACAAGACATGATTTTTGGGTCATAACTTCCTGAATTTGTTCGCAAAGACTGAATCGTCTGATAATCCATTCCCAGGTCTTTCGTACTGAAGTCGCTGTCGACTTTGTTGGTAATTTACATGAGGAATTTAGTTCTTTGCCCTGTTTAGGGCGCTCCTCATGTTTATTTACGGCCAGCACGCAGAAGGACATTCAGGGTCGTCCCCGTCCCCTCATCTTTGTTTGTTTCAACCCCGAAATGTCAAGAGACTATTTTAAAGAATGGTGTATCTTTTTTCTTAGAGATCTGATCGTTTTAAAAAACGGTGGGTTTCGGCTGCGTGGGGAAGACCAGACGCCGAGAGCACACAGTATTAGAGCAGTTGCTACATTCAGTAGCTTTTATGAAGAACGTCTCAGTCGCCAAGGTGCTTTGACGCGGCGACTTGGCGTTCTAATTCTGCTTTTTCTCGTTTTTACTTGAGGGATATTTCTCTAGTTTCTAGGCGACCTCGCTTCTTTGCCCGTGGGTGATGGCAGGACAGGTCGTCAGACAGGGAGAATTAGGTAGGTCTTCATGTTTTACGTTTGGTTGCTACCTGTTAATAATGAATTCATTAATTTTGTTTCATGAAACTACCTGTCAGATATATTATAGCTGTTATTTTTCCTGAAGTCCCGACAGAATTTTTAAAACTTCCGACACCCCAAAAGCAGTGGTCGGCCAGGTGGTTAGTACCAACATTCCCGCCGCTGGGAGGCGGGGTATCAGGACCATTCCCATTTTTCTATTCATTAATTTTTCTTTATTTTTCTGTCGCCGGTGCTGAAAACACCTGTTTTTTTCAGTACCTCCGTCTTAGGATTTTGGAAACTTCATTGCCGCTAAGTATCCTAATTGTCTTTTGATTTTATTTTACTTGGATTTGTGGCTAGGCATACGCTATCTTAAATTGATTTGAATTTTGATTCATTTTGCTTAAAATATCTGAATCTATTAGGCTAGTTTCAGACGGGGTTGTCTGCAAAGATAGGGTGTGGCTACCGAAGCTTCGTAGATCCGCATTGGTATGTACGAGGGTGTGGTCTTCCTTCTTTGTTGAGATTTGTCATGTAAGGAGTGTGAGACTTTGTCTATTCCGTAAGGAAGACGTATGATCGTATGTTACCAAATTAATCAGTAAACTGTCTAATTCCGTAAGGAAAGACGTATTGATTCGTATGTACGCAATTAATCATAACAAAAGTCAGGTAGTGAACCTGCTAACCTTCCTGTAGGACTTTTTATTTTGCCTAACCCTGTAGTATGGCCTACGGCTATGATATGTCTACGAGAGGTGCTCGCTCTCCTTCATTTGCTGTGAAGTGCTACTTCTGTAATTGTTACTCCTAAACCCTGCGTATTGCCTTCGGCCCTAAGCAGTGTCTGTAGAGGAAATTGCCCTTTTCTCTGATACTCTTTCAATTTCGTAACTTAGAATCGAAAAAGTGCTTGCTTTAGAGATAAAAGTGAAGTGCAGAAGTGCAGTGATACCCTTGTGTAGTGGAGGGTGCGTCAGATCGGCCCTCGTTTTTCGCCTCTTAGGCCGGGACCTCGCTTGACTCCCAGGAACCGGGAGGGAGCATGTCGAAAGCCCTAAGAGGGTTACAAGGCACCCCCACCGATCTGGCGTGCCTTCGGCAGTTTTCTGATGAAAATCCCCAGACTGCCAAGTGCGTGCGCGTGCACGATCCTTGAAAGATTGCTTCTCATCCTCCAAAGCGTCCTCTCCGTGCAGGGGTTGGAGCTTTCGGAAGGACTACGCCCTCTAAATAGAAGCTTTATAGAAGAGGGGAACTTCTTCGTCTCTCTCTCTCTCGTTATGCGTTTCAGTGAGAAGTAGAAGGCGAACGTCGCCTGAACGCGTGTCCGTCTTTCCACCGAGAAATACGTAAAGAAGTCATAAGTAGCAGGAAGCTTTTGAGAGCGGACGCCTGGGGACCGCTCGGATGGACTCCAGGCAGCGCGCGCTGCACGCCAAGCGCGCTCCGCGCGCTCCAGTGGACGCCGAGCGCGCTCCAGTGGAACGCCGAGCCGCGCTCCATTGGGACGCCGAGCGCGCGCCAGTGACGCCGAGCGTCGCACCAGCGCACGCAGGTGTGTCGCCTGGCTGAACGTTTTCTGTTGACTCTTCAAGCTCTTGTTTTCACATTTGGGCTAAGATTTTACCTCTACCTGGTGACACCTTCTACCTCACCTGCAAAGAATGTGAGTAGGCAGGGGTGCCTTCGGAGGAAGCTAAAGTGAACAGACAACTTTCTTCTTCGAAACCCAGCAAGACATCGGGTTTCGTGAATTCAAGAGTCCCTGTCAATTAAATATTGCTTTTCGCATAGGTGGATGGAGTTAAGGAAGATCTCGTTTGCTCTACCCGCAACCTTTGCCATTCTGCCAATAAATTTAAAAGTTGCCACTACCGCAGTCAAACAAAACTTTGCGATAAGGCAGTTACCGGGTTTATGTAGGCTCGATGTCCTGCACTCAGGACCTCTGGCAACGTTCAGTAGGATTCTTGCAAAGGCACTCATCAAAAGGACGCTCTTCGAGGAAAGCGCAAGACAGGACTTCCTTTGCCATACTGCAATAAATTTTAAGCTTTAGCGGCAATTAGTTGTGATACGGGAGAGGAAGCTGGTTTGAGAGTTCTTCCTCTTCCCAGGATAATTTTCAAAGCTTTTTTAGCCCATCTGAAAAGGGGTTTTTTCAGATGATAGATTTTGTTAGTTTCTAGTCGGGACTACGCTGCCGATTGAACATCGTCGTTCTACTTGCCGTAAGCCCAGTCTCTTAACAGGTTCTTGACCCCTCCTCGTTGAGACGGGAATCGGAAAAATTAAAATGCTCGACTTCCTGGATTACGTTTTGTCAATTCAGTGACTTTTCCCCCCTTGACAATTAAATACTCTTTTTCGTTTTGTCAAGTAAGTGGTATCCCTCTGACAAAATATCTCTTTGTCCCGTAAAATGGGTTAAGTTTCTCATTGACAAACATCTCATTAAACTTGATATTGCGTAAGCGAATAAGCTCTTATTGACAAGATTCGGAAGAGCTCTCATTCGTCATTTTCGCAGACTACGTACAAAGAAAATAGACTTGTAGACTACGTCAATGACGCTTATGTCCAAAACTATAAGAAGCTTGAGCTGACTGCTTCGACTGCTTCGATTCTCTTAAGTTTGTTCATGAAACTTGCCTGTCAGATATGTATGTAGCTGTATTTCCGAAATTCAGCCCCCCTTTATATATGCTGCCAGGTAAGTAGGAACAAACTTTATTGTGTATAATTTTCATTATTGCCTTGCGTTATTTTTACTCTGGTTGGTTCAAGTCATATACGCTTGCTGTAATTTTACCTCTTCGGATGGCAACCGAGAGGTCTATTGTCTATTTTTAAGGACATTTTAAATCGTTAAACTCCCTGCAGACTTCCAGGAGTTTCCGATTTATCTTTTACCGTTTGTATGGTAGTGTTCTGACGACACAAAAGCATCTTATATATTTAGCGTTTCTGTTTCGCTTAAATATACAGCTTGAGAGTCTTTCTGCTCAAAAATAAAACGGACCTATTTCTCGTAGAATAGGGTAGCTGGCACACCCAGACATAAAGTTAAGAGACGACGTTCGTAAGCTTGGTTGCTGCTGCTGTCACGCTGTTCTGCCTGGTCAGGTTCAGTTCCTCCAGTCCACCTAGCCAGTAACAGATTGTGCGCTGTCATTCGCGAATGGGTTACGTCTCTCTCTCCTGCGGGATTTACTGACTAACCGTATCTCTGTGCTGACGGTTACGTCTCTCCTGCGGGATTGACTGACTAACTGTACTCTGTCCTACAATCCACGGACTTTAGCCTAAGAAATTTGGGGGAGGGGATTTTCTTACGTGAATGAATAAACGTGCATTCGTTTGCCTTCTATGTTACAGAGTTATCTCTTAATCTTTCGGTGCTCGTTACCGCACGGTATGGAACTACGAGTCTACCGCAACATTGCACTTTTATTTGCTCTCCTGCTAGCAAAGCGCAGCCTTATTTAGGGAAGTAAGCATACTCGGGGAGGGAATGGATGAGCTTAGCTGGGGACATTTCCTTCCTGAAGAGTTTGTTTCCCCGAATAGACTGCAATTCAGACCACATTTTTTTTTTCCTACCGGAAACTGAAAAATTATTTTCTAGATTTAGGAATGATTTTTCTGAACATCTCTCAGTGCGTCTATCACCTGAGGTGATAGAAAGAAGGTGCCGGACATTTCGGGATAGTGGGTTTCAGATGTCCTGGATCTTAATCTGAAAGAAGTAAAGCGATTCGGTAGTCCCCTCCAGTCCCTCGAAACGAGTTTTTTTGGGAACAGTGGTCCAGATCAACTCTTGATATTCACAGCTCTCTCACATCTTAAGAAAAGTATCTTCTCTCGGTCCGTTGTTTCGAGTTTTAGAGAAAGAGCATATTATAACAACAGGCGTAAAATGTAACGATCCTCTAAAGGTTCGTACAGATTGCAAAAGTCCGTACGAATCGTCTCGCTCGACGGCAGCAACTATTCACTTCCGAGTGGAATCTTCTTTGGAGAAGTAAGTTGAGAGTTTGTGTAGACTTTAGGGACCCCGCCCTTCTTCTCTTCGATATGTTGAGGACGAAGAGGCGGCTTCTTCTCTGCTCCCTTATTTCTCGATCCGGGATCGTACCATTAAACGCCCACCACCTATGATATTGAACAGGGATTGGATGTTTAGTCTCTTTTCCCTTTTTCAATCGCTTAGGAAATGTAATAAGAGGTTATTTATGCGTCACATGGGAGCGACAATGACGCTGATCGCCCCCAATGTTGGCCTTCAGAATCCTGGATTCACAGAGGTCACATACTCCTATTCACTTTCCAAGGACCTTTTCCGAGAGAGTCGTCTACTCTAACTCGAAAGGTACCTATAACCTCTCCGCTCTGAGTCCTGACTACGTTCAGACTATCGAGATGTTGACAGGAATAAGATTACCGTCTTCCATTTCCGTTCTGGAAGAATGGGATAAGCTGCAGTCACAACTATAAAGAATATGCAAATATTGTTGTTTTTTGACTGCCTTTCCTGGGCTCAGAGATTTGCGTCTGTCAACAACAAAGCCCTTCACGGATCTTTTGAGTTTCTGTGGAATCTCGAAACTCGCTCACCACATCTACTTTTTGTCTCACCTGTTTTCGGAGTCAGACACTCGTGCGAGATCAGGCGACATAGTAGCCCCTCAGTTTCTTTGTTGACGAAGTCGGTTGCGTTTATACACCCCCGATGATCGTGTAACATGAGACCAGGTGGACTGTCAGGCATTCTTCCTTCGGGACTGATCGCCTTTATTTTTGCTCCTCGCTCCTTTCCTCCTTGCACCAGAAGCTCGAGTCAGGAGTTGATTCGCTGACGCCGTTGGGTTGCGTTGATACACACCAAGTTTGCTTAGATTGAATCGCCCCAGAGTCCAGCACTCATCCCTTCAGCGAAGAATAGTGCCTTATGGTCTTCAGGGTACAGCCTTGCTGTCCTTGATTCGTCTGACTGGTCAACTGGTAGGTCACCTGACTTTAGTTACAGACGGACTGCTGTGCATGTCCAGGGATCGAAGCTTTCAATATGGAACTTAGACGTAGTCTGAAGTTCTTGATGTTAAAGCATTCGAACCTCTCCTACCTGTTAACTTCTTGCATGTTGATCAGGAAGGCCTTCTTCTAACCACCCTAGATACGACAAAGAGGGTTAGTGAAATTTTAAGCCATCGTCACAAGTTTTGGCTTTGAGAACGACAAGGCGGTGTGCTCTCTAAGCCTTCCGTTGTGGCCTAAGAATGGAAACCCGTTTTGTCCTTGGGCCAGGAGCTTGGAAGCAAGGATGGCACAAGTTAGTGGGCAGGAGCCAGAGAGAGTCCTGTGCCCTGTCGGGTCTCTCAAGTTTTATCTACATAAAACTCAAGAAAGTCGAAGTCATCGGGCAATCTGCAGTGTTCCGACAAAAGAACCAGACTTGCCATATCGAAGAACACCCTGACTTTAGTGTTAAGGAGTTCTTTCAAAAATGCTCCTTCATTGTGTTTGCACAAAGATTTGAAATCTTTTTATCTGAATGCTCACGAGGTGAGGGCGCGGCCTCAGAAGCATTTCAACAGAGCATGGCATCAGCAACATCCTGAGTACCATGTTTTAGCGAAGCAACTCTGTGTTCACTTCACACTCCCTGCGAGATGTGAAGATGGCATATAGATCTGCTGCTCGCTAGGGCCATACGTGTCTGCAGACACAATCTTGGGGGCAAGAAGTACCACTCATCCTATCCTTGTAGAAAAATGGTTAGGAAGAGCTCTTTTTTTTTTTTTTTTTTAATTTTTGTAGTGATGAGTCGCCGTCAACGGTTGACTTCTTAACTCTTAAGCCTTAGTTTAAAACAAACCTTACTTTGCTAGGTGGTCAGGTGGTGATATATATATATATATTTATTTATTTTTACTTCTTATCCTCATGGTATGGTCATATGGTCTAGTCACGTCGTGGTCTTGCCCCTGTTGACAGATCATCTGGAGTGCACCAGCTATATAGGTCTCTACCTCGCTGGCAACTCCTAGTAGCACAAGCAGACTTACGTGCAGTAACCACGAAGCCAGCTATGCTAACAGGTGGAACCAAGATGTAAATCATCTGCATGCATTTGTTTCCTAAAATCCTTCTATTCTGTCCCTTCCCACCTCCAAAGGTGGGATTTCAGCTATTATATATATCTGACCAGGTAAGTTTCATGAACAAAATGATATTGTTATGATACAATAAAGTTTGTTCATACTACCTGGCAGATATATATAATCAAGTATCCACCGACCTCCCCTCAGGGGACAGTGGAAATAAAAAAAATTATGAATAGAAAAATGGGGAATGGTTCCTGATACCCGCCTCCCAACGCTCGGGATGGTACTAACCCACCTGGCCGACCACTGCGTGTGTCTGGGAAGTTTTTAAAATTCTGTCGGACTTCAGAAAAATACAGCTATAATATATATCTGCCAGGTAAGTATGAACAAACTTTATTGTATCATAAAACAATATCATTTTGTTTTGTTTGTATATATTTTTTGTTTTGTATTATAACCCATGGCAGTTTTTGACGTAGTTATAATGGGAATTAGGCAGTTTGGGTATTTAGGTGTTTTTTTTGATGACAAGGACTGACTGCTTGGGCACTCATGCTGCTTCCATTTTTTCAGTGTGAAATGGTTCCAGCCACTGGTTGTCGGCACTGGGCGACTACGCTTCTCCCAGAGTCGATGCTGACCTAGGACTAGCCACTTGGTTCGCTTGTCCTGACGACTCCTGCTTCTTCCTCTGTCCTGACAGGGAAATAGTCGATGGATCGTCTGCTGTCATCTGGTGTACTCGCTCACCATCTACTTTTTGTCTCAACCCTGTCTTCTCGGAGTCAGACACTCGTGTAGATCAGGCGACATTTAGTAGAGCCTGAGTTTCTTGTTGACGAAGTCG
Organism: Macrobrachium nipponense; assembly: GCF_015104395.2. Taxonomy (NCBI): domain Eukaryota; kingdom Metazoa; phylum Arthropoda; class Malacostraca; order Decapoda; family Palaemonidae; genus Macrobrachium; species Macrobrachium nipponense. The sequence continues at coordinate 81,884,199 of NC_087203.1, read as the reverse complement.
GTTGCATTGATACACACCCCCGATGATCGTGTAAACACGAGACCAGGGTTGGACTGTCAGGCATTCGTCCTTCGGGACTGATCGCCTTTTTGCTCCGCACTCTTTCTCTTGGCACCAGAAAGCTCGAGTTAGGAGTTGCTCATGAGCCGATTCGTTGCTGGCGACTTCGGGTTGCGTTGATACACCCCCAAGGTTTGCTTAGCTTTGAATGCCCCCAGACAGTCCAGACACTCATCCTTTGGGGAAAGAATAGTGCTTTGATAGTCCTTCAGGGTGCAGCCCTTGCTGTCCGCAATTCGTCTGAACTGGTCACCTGGTTCGGGCACCTGACCTTTAGTACGACGGACTGACTATGCACTTACTCCTGTCCTGTGCTACCGCAGTTGGTGGCATTATGGTAGGGAGACTTTGAGTTGTTAGTATCTTTTTTGACCTTGGGTTGAGTTTTGACTGCCTATGATATATATTTCTTTGTTTGTTTTCTCCTATTCTGTCCGAAGGGGAAATTGTATTCAGATTCCCTCCTCCTTTTCAATGTGGTTAATCGGGCTAGATAAATTATATTAAGGTAATGTTTTATTAATATGGAATTTTTATTCCTAAATTAATATTAATAATACTTACCTGTATAATTTATCTAGTCCCAACCCCCCATCCTACCCGCCCCACGATTCTGCCTATCACTGATTTTGAGGGAAGGTTTTTCGTATCTGTCAATGACAGTGTTGCCAACTGGCGACAGAATAGGAGGTAAAACCAGGGTTGCCAATGTGGTAAAATTTTGGTGCGGTTTTTGGGGATTTAGGGCTAGATAAATTATACTGGTAAGTAATTATTAATATTAATTTTAGAATAAAAATTCCATTTTTTCTATGTCAAAACCTGTTTTCTCACTTGTGTCTGTTGTGATTGTCAGAACTGATAACATTCAGAGTACACCTAAGACTTGAGGAGGAAAGTATATGCTGTGAGAGCCTGAATAGCTCCTTCATTGAATAATCAGCTGCCCAGAGTGTGGTACAAACTTCTGCACTTCCAAATTGGCAGTATGAAGCAATGTGCCTCTCACAGATCTTGAAGCATTCCAGTAGTTGCTAAGTAAACTTTGGAAGCTGGCTATCCACGTTTGCCATGCAATAGCTATTTTTTTATCTTTTTCTGTGCTGAATTGCTCTAAAGCTCTTCAGATCCAGTTGCATCTTGGGAACAAGATGGGTGAGAGAACAAAAAACCCTGAGTTGCACTTTGATAAATGGAAAGAGACCACATTACAATATTAAAACTTAAAGCAGACATTAAAATGACAAGGCCATTATGCCAGACTTTGTCATATGCCCCTTAGAATTACCCTGATCCATGACCAAAGATTTGTTGTCATATGCCTTAGAATTGCCATAATCTATGATCAAAGATTCATTGTAAAATTAGAAGGATTTGATGTTATATCAAATTAATTTTAAATTTATATGTGGGAAATATTTTTATATTTTAGTTAAACATGCTAAAATTATGGTAATTTTTGTAGTGGAAAAATTAAACATGCAAAACTTGCACTGAAAATCTTTACACTTGCTAATAGCATTATACTAATCATCTTGTTTATTGTAAAAAAAAAAAAAAAAAAACAAAAAAAAAAAAAAGTGGGAAAATAGTGTTGGTTGTTATGGAAGGATGTTTTTTTTACCTTTCAGCAAGTAATGAAAATGAATTGATACTGCAAGTCTCGCATCCAATCTTTAGAAAAACAGCTGAAAGAAGCAGAGGGCTAATGGCTTGAGGAAAAAAGTTCCCTCCTACAGAAAGGACACTAGCATCCTCAGAGTACAAACCCAAAGAGATAAGGATGAAGCTCACATGAAGCTCCTAAGTGGCAAGGTAAAGAATTCATGTTAACCTAAACATTGTTTTCATATAATCACAAGTTTTCATGATTCCTGCCTAAGCCATACTTCTAGGTTAGGGCAAGAGATTAATTATGTTTTTTTTTATCTTTAAAACAAACTAGTGGAGTCATGTTTAGTAGGTATTTGATAAAAATAGTTTTCATATAAAGTAACTTATTCCAAGTAATTATGTACTTACCTATAGTTTTCAACTTGCCCAGCAGGTTAAATTTGAAATCGCAGTGCGCTTCTTTTGATTTGTTTAGGTGACTAGCCCGTCCTACTTTCAGTGAAGGAGGAACAACTTGGCAGACCTTCAAGTTGTTTCTGCGGCTTACAACTGAACATCGGTTGTAAAGAAGGCAGCTTGTTTTGAATTCTGATTGCTGACTGGTGATATTTCCCATTTTGTGAAGTATTTTTACCTTTGGTAGCCATTGATTTGTTTTTAACTCCTTTTTTTACCAAGAAGCTTAAACAAATGTACAAACATTGCGTTCGCTACTGAAACCGATTTTGTTCAGTAATTTAATAAGTGAATATAAAGTAAGTGGGTCATACTTTACGTGGCTAGTATATCGTTCCTCTTCACGTATGAACTTTTTACTGAAGTATATCCAGTTAAAGAAGACAGAAGAGAAGGCATAGAAAAACAAAATTTTCGAATAGTTTTATACTTGCATAGAGGCTTTTGTATTTTGTTGTTTTTCAGGCATGTATGTTCTTAAAAAAAAAAAAAAAAAAAACATGGTTTCTTGGTTACAATCTTATTTTCAGTTATAATTGTAATAAACTGTGTCAGAGCATGCAATGCATTCTATACTTACTGCCCAGAAGTGCAAGGCAAAAACTTCCCTCCACCTCGATACAGCAAGTGAGTGTTGCCATGTAAACACTTAGAGAATTTGGGTCTTGGCCCACGAATTCCGCGACAAATTCGAAGGCCACGACCCCCAACCCCTGTGTGCTTCCCTCATAGCTCAGATCGTGGAGCTCTCCTACCCTCTTGAAAGATGCCAAGGCAGAAGCTTCCACATTTTTACGTTACAGTAATAATATTTCTTGTACACTAATATATACTTTATTTACAGATTTTTTTGCATTTTTATTCTTAATTTAGTATTGAATGGTCCGAAATTGTTGTAGTCATTTCTTGTTTATAGGTCATTTAGCTTTATTATGAAAATTTACTGTGTTTTTTTAGAGGGCTTTTGGAACGGATTAGCCATTTTTACCACGTAAAATGTGTTCCAAGGATACGGAAAAACTCATGATACGAAGGCCCGCCTCGGAACGGATTTTAATTTCGTATCTCGAGGTACCACTGTATCTTATATAAGTTAATTTGCTTGTTTGCAAATGTGTATAGGGGTTATATAACGAATGCTATAGGTTAGTTCTCATCTCTGCATTTGTCGACTACCATGGAGGTTTAAGGTAAATACAAGTTGAATTTTTGGTTTGTAAATAAAATTCCAGTGCCTAAAATGCCTACCGTTGTTGCCTTCTTAAAGAAAAAATTATGTGCGATGGACCATTTTGAGCAATCGGAGGATATAATTTCACCACAGATATGTACGAAAACCTGAATCAAATTTTGTTGGAAAAAGGACTACGAAAACCAAATCATACGTAAACAGGACATACAAATTTGTGGTTTGACTGTATTATGGTGTAAGCTTTGTGGATACAATAAAAATATCGATAATTGAAAAGAATTATTTGAACAGGACAGGTAAAACTTTAATGAAGAATAGATGAGATGATAAGAGTTGAAATTGGGATTTTTCAGTATTGTAGATTGTATATATATATATATATATATAAAAGTGTCCTATGGCAAGTCTTAGCTACCCTACATTTTTGATTAATGCCAACCTTTTCTTGGTTGCTGACCTGGTCATTAGAGCTAAACCACATTGAAAGTTAGGAGTACAGATTCATACTCAGTGATATGTAATGGTTTACAAATCTTAAAAATACCAAGTACCCTATGTTCACAGTATTTTTGAGTGCTCCTTTTAAAGGTAAACCCTGGTGTACTGTAACTGGTTTCCCAAAGAACACATATCATCTATGCATGTGTTACAACCTTCATAAAATGTTAAAAAGTTGACTGGCACTTCCAGTTTGCCTACACTCAGAATATTATAGATATCAAGTGTGCCATGTCAGGGCAAAACTCTGGCAATACTCTCCCTTCCCCCCACCTCACAGAGAGGGTGTATATTTGTCTCAGTATGTTAACAAGTATATGGTGGCATAACATTTTTGGTAATTTGATTATCTGTTTCTTTTTCTTATTCTTTTCAGACTTGAGGAATCACAGATGCTTCTAATTCACAATGAAGGAAGTCCTTAAAAAGAATGTAGAAAATGCAAGAGATAGAAAATTTTGGTTTTCTTGCAGAAAGAGACCATCTGCTGTCTGTGTTGGCCACTGTTCAAGAAAAACCTGCCTTTGGTTACTCAGATGGAAGTATGTATGTTCTGCCAAGATTTTTTTTATTGAATGTTTAATATGTAAAGTTTCATTTTGCCTAGTCTTGTCCCTATTTAAATAGAAACCATAGCCTCAAATCGGGACAATTTGTCTCATCATGGACATAAACTTTTCTATTCCAATTTTATGTGCAAATATTGCTTCTTGCTTCCTTCATATTAAATGCTTCTTTCTGGCAATATTGCACTGATCCAGGCACACAGAATCAGTTATGGAAATGTTATTTTTTAAAATAGCACTGTCTGTGGATCATATAAAAAATCAAGACACAGATGTTGCTGATGTCGTTTTTGATGATCATCTTTCATTCTGAAATTTTTTTTATTTTTTTTTTTGTGATTTGCAACACATTTTGAAACTGTTGATTGCAGATTACAGGGTCTAAGAATCTCATGTTACTCAAGTGTGATGCCATTCTAGTGGCCCATGTGTATTAAAAAAGAGTGAATTGCAAGTAAAATTCAAAAACTATTTATAAGTTTTAATGCTCAGTATTATAGTTAAAAGGACACTGTTGATCTCAAACTAAAAAATTTGATTGAAATGATTCACATTGCTTCTGGTATTTTTGCAGAGAATCTTAAACTGTATGTACTAGGATGTTGCTCTCTGTGCAAAAGGATTAAAAAAAATTAAAATAAGAGAAAGAATGGAGTGAAAATAGTTTAGATTATTTTTACAATCTGGCTAAGATTAGATTCCTTATGGAATAATAATTAAAATATAACAAAAAAAAAGTACAAAGACAAAAATGAATACTATATTTCTGCTGTTGTTTATGCCATGTCTTAAATTATGATAAATAGTAAAAATTCTTAAACTAGTCAGTGTTGGTTAGCCTGATTTAAATGTATGAAGATTTGCATTAACCTAATGAAACTTTGGCTTCTAGCCTATTTATTAGTTAAAAAGCTAAACTTGGATATACTCATTGCATTATCAGTGTTATAATCTACTGAAAGTGCATCTCGCTCTACCACAATGGTATAATATGATGAAATCATGTATTCCCTGAACACCTGAAGTTAGCCTGGTCCACTGACCAGCCCGAACTACATTCCCACAAATTTTCCCACAAATTGGGTATTTAACTGTCATTGCTACAGTGCTGCAGGTAAAATTTTGTCTACTGATTTACCTGGTATCGTTGGCAACACTGCTTGCAAATACCAGCTGGCAGAGGCTACCCTCCTCAAGTTGTATTAGTTCACCATACTGTGAGGACGTGTCCCACATCAGGCGAACTTTTTTTGTATTTAGCCTGACCCACATTAAATAGTTTGGTTTCTGGATACAGGTACAAGAGAAAAGGTTATTCAGTGCCAATAATCTAGCCTAGCCTAGGTTTGAAAACCTTGAATTCTATGGGCTAAAACAACAATAAAAATGGCTTTAATATACTTTGTTAAGAAAAAGAACTTATACAGTTGAACCTCTTAAAGTCACCATTCTATGGTCTGGGAACTGGTTGACTTGATTCAGCTGCCATTAAGTTCGTTGCGCAGCCAAAAGTGGCGCCACATATGTTTACACTTCAAGACTGCAAAAATTATGCCATATCTACTTTGTTTTAGTGAGAATAAAATCTTAGTTTGGAAAGAAAAATGTGTGCATTTTTAGTTATTGAAAATAAAATGTGTGCAGTCAAAATATATTTTTTATATTAACTTGAAAATGATTATATTTTTTTTAAATATCCACTTGAGAAGTCTCTACCAGGTGAATCCTGTTGATCAAAACAATGAGACATTTGGCATGCAAGAATTCCTTACTCTTAGGTTATTGCTTGAAAGACTTACATAGAATACAGTTTGATAATTTTTTATACAACTGTGTACTTACATACGTATTCGATATGTCACCCATGAGATGAGATTCAGATGATACTAGAGATAAAAAAGTGCAAACCGTAATCTTTATTAATGGTAGAAATGCTTATCCAATTAGCGAATAGTTTGGTGTTCACTTCCTCAATAAATGGGAAATTGTGCTTTTGTTTACGTTTTGATGGCAACATTCAAATGCCCCATGATCGCCAAAATTCATTCATAATTTTTTTTCCATCTCAACCTACCCCCTCTACAATGAAAAATAAATGACAAAGAAACTAATAGTGATAATTATGAAGTACCAAATTTAAATTATGACAGTCACTGCTAAATATGTGCAGTTCTGAGAAAAGTTGAGCACTGTATTGACTTAGTATTGATTGACTTACTACTAGTAGGCTAGCTCGGGAATGTAGGCTAAATGTGTTGAATAAAGTATACACTATTTTAAAGAAAATTATACATTATAAGTTATAAAACGATGATGTTAAAATATAAAGAGTAATAAAATGATAAAAAAAAAACATTGTCAGAACTTTGCCAGTAGTAGGGGCTATTTTCAGAAACTAGTTTTCTGTATAATATGTCTGAAAAATTAATGCTATTAGTCGATATAAAGAGAATAACAAGTTAACACCAAATCGTTTAAAACGACGTGGTCGCTGGAAAGTAACCTTGTTGTTAAACAAGGAGTACCTGTACTAGATTAAGGGTTGTTCATGAAACTTACCTGACAGATATATATAGCTGTATTTCTGAAGTCCGACAGAATTTAAAATTCGCGGCACACGCAGTGGGCGGCCAGGTGGTAGTACCATTCCCGCCGTGGGAGGCGGATATCAGGAACTATTCCCATTTTTCTATTCATATTTTTTCTGTCGCCGGTTGGTAAACACCTGTTTACAGACCTCCGCCCCCCTAGGATTTTGAAACTTCATTAGCCCGCTTAAGTATCCTAATTATTCTTTCGATATTAACTTGGATTTGTGGCTAGGCATACGCTATCGTAATTTTTTCATTTGTATTTGATGTCTGAAAGCTAGTTAGCCTAGTTTCAGACTTTGTTGTCTGCATGGTAAGGTGAGGCTACCAGAACTTTCGGTAGACTCCCGCTTAGTATATATGACGTTTACATGTTTCTTGCATAAGTTTCAATGTAATTAGTGTAAGTGTGACTGATTACGGAAAGAAGGAGGATTCATGTACGCATTTTAGAGCGTGTTAGAATCGGAGTTTTCCTCCACAGTAAACAGAAGTTAGAAATAATGAACCTTCTAATCTGTAGATTTTATTTTGCCTAACCTGTGGTATGGCTTACGGCCCTAGAAGAAGTATCTGCTAGAGGATTACATCAAGTAATCTTAGACTAAAGTGCTCGCTCTCCAATCAGTGTTGTGAAGTGTAGTGCCCCTTGTGTGTGGAGGGGGCGTCATATCGCCCCATAATGCCTCTAGGCCTGGACCTCTGTCGGACTCCCAGGACGCAGGGAGAGGGCATGTCGAAAGCCGCAAAGAGGGTTACGGGGCTCCCCACCGATCTGGCGTCCCTTCGCAGGCCCTGTTGACGCTTCCCAGGCTGCTAAAGATCGTGCACGTGCACGAATCTTGAAGGATTGCTTCTCGTCCTCCGAGGCGTCCTCACCCCGCGCAAGGGTTGGAGCTCTTCGGAAAGGACTTCGCGCCCCTCTAGAAGCTTTAAGGGGACGCTTTCACGTCCTCTCTCTCGCGGGAGGGAACGTCAGATCGGCCCCCATAACGCCTCTAGGCCTAGACCTCTGTCCGGACTCCCAGGAAACCGAGGGAGAGGGCATGTCAAAAGCCAAGGAGGGGGGTTACGGGTTTTTCATGCTGATCTGGCTTCCTTTTCGGGCAGGTCCTGTTGTCGCTTCCCAGGCTGCCGAAGATCGAGCACGTCACGAATCTTGAAGGATTGCTTCTCGTCCTCCGAGGCGTCCTCCCCCACACAGGGGTTGGAGCTCTCGGAAGGACTCGCGCCCCCTAAAGAAGCTTTAGAGAAGAGGACGCTTCACGTCCTCTCTCTCGTCACGAGAGATGAAAGAGTCCTATGCCCTGTCAGGGGCTCTCGAATTTATTATATAAACGAAGGAAGTAGAGCTCCTTCGGGTAATTTATGGTGCTCAGGGAAGAGAACCACATTTACCCTTTTTCGCAAGAATGCACTGCTCTTTTCCTAAGGGACATATTAAGGAGGCTCATTCATCTTGCCAGAAGAGTGATTTGAAGCCTCTGCGAGTGAACGCTTCATGAAGTTAGAGCTGTTTTCAACCCTCCGCTAGCATTCCAAGAATTTTGGTAATCAAGGACATTCTTGATTCCACCTTGGAGGAGCAACTCGTATTCGTCTCCTCTCTCATGCGCTCCGTATACGTTTATGTAACGTTCGCTTTACTTCAAAAAAGCAAGCTGATAAGTTTGACGGCCGGCAAGCTGCTTTGCACGTCAAACAACCTTATGTCTCTGGGTTCGGCATAAGAAGGGCAATTTAGACGTGAGGAAGCTTTTGGAGGTGCTCGACGTCCTTTATAAGTAGAGACATTACTCCAGGACGCTCGGCAAGCACCTTGCGAGGGTGTCTTTCGGACGCTCGGCGTTCCTTTGCTGAGTGCGGTTTCTGGAGATGTTCTTTTTGCATTACTAAGACGCCACTGTCTTTGTAAGAGGTATGAAGGTCTTTAAGGCCCGTCTTGAAGACGAACAAAGCCATACGTCTTCCTTTAGTGTTCACACACTTCATGAGCAGCGTGCGGTTTCTCCTGGAGACTCGCATGAGGCCGTCCCTTGAAATATTCAACGTCATACGCAAAACGCGGTTCGTCATAACATTGAGATGTTGGCAAGGTCGCTCGCCAGGACGCCTCTTGGCGGCGGGCTTTGCATGCATCAGGGCGCTCAACGCGATCCTCTTGAAACGTCGTTCAGAAGAGCTTGGTGTTCTCTGCTCAGACACGCTCGTAGCTAAGCAGGACGTTTTTGAGGACGCTCGCAGGACGCTTTTGAGGACGCTCGGCAGGACGCCTTATGAGGACGCTTTTGTGGACATTCGCCAGGACGCTTCGGTGGAAGCTCGGCAGGGACACTTTGCGAGAGAAAAGACTTGTTTGAAGGCGTCTTATTTGCTGTTCAGGACGTTTTCTTGGACGCCTTGACGCTTTCTAAATGCTCGTCAAGAGGAGGTTTTTCAGGACTCGCCACAGGACATTTCTTTACAGAAATTTTTAAAAGGATTCGGAGTTAGCGAAGAGACCATACCCGAATTTTTTCTTCGATCCCTCTTTCCTCTTCATCGATTTCTCTGAGAATCGGGAAGATATACTCGGATTCCCTGGGTGACTTTCGGTCATGTTAAAAGGGTTTTCCCCTATTAGCAAGTGCTAATAATTTTGTCAAGTCGGACGTTTTCCCCCATTGTCAAGATATAAACGTTTTGTCATTTAATGGGGGGACCCCTCATAAATGGGGTGTTTCTCATTGACATAGATTTTAACGTTTTTTATCGTTTAAGCGATAACTCTTAACAAATTTCGGAAGAGCTCTCATTCATTTTCAGAGGCTCATCCGGGAGTAAGAAAAAAAGATTTGTAGACTAGATCCAGGAAGTCTTATGTCCAATATCATAAGAACATTGAACGGTCCCCCTTTTTCGAGGTCCTCGGTTCTCTTGATGATCTCTATTCGATATTATTCTCCCTTTTCTTGGCAAAGAGTCTTGGCAAAGAGTCAAGGAGTTCTTTTAGAAAAATCTCATTCCCATTAGAACGTGGACGTCGTTTTCCTTTCTTTCTCTCTTCTCGTCGAGGAAAAGATGTAGTAGAGAAATTTGGTGTTCAAATTACTACAATACTTACGTAGTTTTTATCTTTGCATCATTGCTAACGCATGTCATATACGCATATCGTATTTACCTCTGCGGATAGAAGCCGAAAGAACTGTTGTTCTAATGTAATTTATTTGACACTCCTTCAACCTTCCAAGAGTTTTCGGAGGTAAGAACAACTCTTCAGGTATTGTTTACGAGTAACACCAAACTCAGCTCGGTATTTAGCGAATTCTGTTCGTTTAAATAGGCCTGCTTGAGAGTTTCCTTTTTGCTCGATAATATCATACCCTATTCCTTCGTAAAGGGAGTAGCTGGCAACTCAGGGCAGATAGTATTCGTTCACCATTGAAGCTTTCCTTCGAGGAAGACTTCTCCTTCACTCTTTGATAGAGATCGAAGGTGGTCGATCTCCAATCCTTATTTGTTTTCTTGAAGGAAAAGAATTTAGGATGGAGATCGTTGTTCAGAATCCATAATAAATATACTACGTATATTTAACCTCGCGCATGTTCTACTAAGCAGTTGAATTGTCCGAGGGGTGGCGCATATCCTAGTTATTCTACGGATTTGCACTTAGACGAGAAGTATTCTAATTGAACTGGCAACTCGGGGTTGCCTGCAACCTCTCAGGAGATTTGTTTCAATTTTATATACTTATGGTTTTGTCACGACACACCATTTCAACTTTTATATTTACCGAAATTCGTTTCGCCTAAATATAATTGCTCGAGCATATCTTTTATGCTCGGTGGTTCTAGCCGAACGCATTCCTTGTGGAATATGGATTACCTGGCAACTCAGGATGACAAGTCAGCGGGAGCTCAGGCTCAGCTACTGCGTATTGAACTGCCTGATAGCAGCTCAGGTATCACTGGGCCTCCGAGATGCACGGTTGTTTATGTCTCTCTCGCTCCCCTGCTTTGATTGAAACCTACCGACCGTATCTCTGCCCAACAATCATGGACTTAGGTCTCGATTAACGGGGATTCTCGCAATTATGAAGGGACCATCTACTGCTGTGACGATAGATTCCATCGCCTTCGATATTGCGAGAATTTTCAACCAGAGGTATCTCTTAGACTCCTTCATTTACTGTTTACCGCACTGGTAACAGAAGTCTGTACAAGTCTCCCGCTGCTCGCACTGCGATAATGCGAATGATTTTGCAGACATCTGAGTTTGTCCTTTAAAATATCTCATATTCGTAGGTGTACAATTGTTCATTGTTCAACCCCGAATTAACAGATATGTCAAAAGACATCGCCTACTCTCCGACCTGACAGCTCTACTTCCAAATGTTCCAAGCCAATGGAGAAGCAGTTCTTCAGGCGGCTTTCCCCTGGTGTTTTCATTACGAAGAACGCCCCGCTTTCATTGCAACTACGACTTCTCACCGGACGCAATGAAATAGCGGTTAGCGTTTTCAGTCATTTGTAGCACAGGTTCAGAATCTTGAGAATTCCTTCTCTCGATTTCGTCTGTGGAAGACGTAGGTTTGCATTCAATATCTACCTTCGTCTTTCAACGGTACATAGCGATAAGATCTTCAAGAGTAATGGCAGTCTCTTGGCCAAGGCAAAGCAGTGGCTGCCTATTTTCAGTGTTCAATCGGAGGAGGGCCGTTTCGGAGATAGTGAAAGGGAAATTACTGTTCCTCCACCTCGACTCTGTGAATTTCCTTATGGTTCTATCTTTTCCGTCTGAAGTATGAGATTAAGCTAGAAGTCCTAACTATTGTAGAATATGCAAAATATGTTTGTTTTTTGACGGCCTCTAGGCTCAGAGATTCGGTTCTGTCAAACAACAAAGCTTCACGATCTTTGAGGTCTGTGGAGGCTTGAAATTCTCTGGATCAAAGGTTCCGGCATGGAACTTAGACGTAGTCTTGGGAGTTTTCTGATGCCAAAAGCATTTTCGAAACCTACCCTTTCTGCGAACTAATACACGTGACCAGAAAGGCTAATATTCTAACCGCTCTAGCCACGGCAAAGATGGGTTAGTGAGGTTTTAGCCATCATCAGAGGTTTTGGCTTTAAAGACATAATGTGGTCTGTCCTCTAAGCCTTCCGTTCTTGATAAGAACGAAAACCTGTCTAACCCTTGACCCAAGGCTTGGAGACAAGGGTATGGCACAAATTATTGGGCAAGGGCATTAGAGAGTCCTGTGCCCTGTAGGGTCTCTCAAGTTTTATCTTGATAAAACTATAGAAAGTCAAGGTCAACGGACATTATAGCCAAGGAGTTCTTTTAAGAGGTCTCATTCATTATGTTTGCATAAAGATTTGAGATTTTTTCTTAATATGAATGCTCAAGAGGTGAGGGCGCGGCCTCGGAAGCATTTCAACAGAGCATGACACTCAGTAACATCCTGAGTGCCACGCTTTAGCGAAGCAACTCTGTGTTCGCTTCACACTCCCGACAATCTGCGGTGTTCCGTAAAAAGACCAGACTGGTTCATGTCCAAGAACACCCTGGCATTATAGCCAAGGAGTTCTTTAAGAGGTCTCATTCATTATGTTTGCATAAAGATGTGAGATTTTTTCTTAATATGAATGCTCAAGAGGTGAGGGCGCGGCCTCGGAAGCATTTCAACAGAGCATGACACTCAGTAACATCCTGAGTGCCACGCTTTAGCGAAGCAACTATGTGTTCGCTTCACACTCCCGACGGGATGTGAAGACGACATTTCAGATCCGTAAGTCGCTAGGACCATACATATCCGTAGATATATTATTGGGGGCAGGAAGCACACGAATCCTATCCTATAGAAAAGGGAGAGGTGTGCTTTTAACTTTGAAGGGTTGGTCGCTTGAGCGCGTTCTTTTACTTTAGCCTAGAAGTTATGGAACTAACTTTGATAGGTTAGGTCAGGTGGTGGTTTTAGCTTCGGTGCCCTCAGAAGTATGGTCATATGGTCTAGTCACATTGTGGTCACCCCCGCCCCCGTTGACAGATCATCTAAAGCGCACCAGCATTACAGGTCTCTACCTCGCTGGCAACTCTAGTAACGCAGAAGCAGACTTTGGTGACAGTAATCACGAAGTCGGCTATGCTAACAGGTGAGGAACCAAGATGTATATCATCTACTTAATTAGTTTCCCAAAAAATCCTATTCTGTCTCTTCCCACCATCCGAAGGTGGGGATTCAGCTATATATATATCTGTCAGTAAGTTTCATGAACAAAAGTATTGATATTAATACAATTAAGTTTGTTCATACTTACCTGGCAGATATATATAATTAAAGTGCCCACCCACCTCCCCTCAGGAGACAGTGCACTGATAAAATATGAATAGAAAATGGGAATAGTTCCTGATATTCGCCTCCCACAGCGGAATGGGTACTACCACCTGGCCGCCCACTGCGTGTGCCGCGAATTTTTAAATTCTGTCGGACTTCAGAAAATACAGCATATATATATCTGCCAGGTAAGTATGAACAAACTTAATTGTATTATAACAATAACATTTTTTTTGCATTTTGATCTGGATTTTGGAACTTTCCTCCTGGTTTTGACTTGGTTTGGTAATTGGACTCAAGATGGATAAGTTACACAAGGAAACATTGTCAGCCGCCTCTAATTCTGCTCGTCTGCTGCCGCGATGTCCAAGCGCTCTACTGTTGGAGATGTCGGCGCTCATCAGTCCTGCACGTCCTGCAAAACGGGGGATGGGGGGGGGGTGAGTACATTCAACATGACTGATAGTCTCTTTGTATTACATGTAGGAAAGTTCAGTGTAGTGTCAGCCAAAGGTATGAAGAATGTAGGGATTTGTCTGTTGAGTAAATGGAAGATTACATTAAGCACAGGAAATCCTTAGCTTCCAAGATAAAGCGCAGGTCGGGATGAACAGTAGCAGTACAGTCAGTTGATGAAGAAGCCTTAGAATCAGAGTTGTTTAGAAAGTTAGAGGAAAGGTTATCATCTAGTATGTCTAGTTTATTTTCTAACTTGAGGAGTAAATTAACTGAAAGTAAGGATAACAGTAGTGTTAGTGTAAGTGATTCTAATCGTTCTCTTTCAGCCCCCTGCCTGTTCCAGAACCATCGCAGGGTATAGGTTATTAGTTAGACAATGTTTCTATTTGGTTTCGGTTTTTTTCCAACATTCTCAAGCACTTATTGAAGAATTTTCCTGAGTTTACTAATGAGGTTTATCAATTTTATCAGTAGGGAACAGAGTTGGTTTATTTTCTTTCTCTAAAAACTGGATTCTTCTGCTGCTTCTGATCCTTCCCTTCCACTTCCATTCTAAACCTTCTTCTAGGGTCTTTACACAATCAGCTTTTTTTGGGTCATTCTTCAGAGGTCATCTCGGAGTCTTCACTCACTCGCTCCTGTTTCTCTGCCTTCGCCATGTCTTGGAACCATTATCTTCCTCTGTTGTGGTTGCCAGTTTTCAGACCCACAGGCGTGGGCGGTGGATACTTTTCTTCTGGACTGGTCGAAGAAGGAACTGTATGCTTTCCTTCCATCAGCCTGATAAGGCAGTTGCTGAACAAGTTTCTTTTACACAGCAATGTGTGTCTGATCTAGATGGCCCCATTCTGGCTATCGAAAGAATGGTTCCCCAATCTCATAGATCTATTGGTGGACTTCCCAAGGCTGCTTCCTCAAAAGCAGCAGCTACTCAGACAACCACATTTCCACAGATTCCACAAAAACCTGTCTTCTCTGGCCCTGGCAGGATTCAAACTGTCCAGAAACTCCTTAGAAAGAAAGGGTTTTCTAAGGGACCTTCAAAGGCTATCTCCATGTAGGAGAAGATCTTCTAGCAATGTGTATCAGAATAAGTGGGGAATCCAGAGAGTAGTGTAAGACCATTGTGATGCAAATAGCCAATTTCGTGCTTCATTTGAGGTCAGTAGAAACCTGTCTTCCTCTACTATCAAGGGATATAGGGCCATGTTAGTATCGGTGTTCCACCATGGAGGCTTTATTGACTGTCCTTCAACCAGATATCTCTGATCTCATTAGATTGTTTGATACTTCTTATCATAAAGATTCTCCCATGGTGTCTTGGAATCTGGATATTGTGTAAGTGGTTGTCTAGGCCTCGTTTCGAACCAATGCATGAGCTTAGTCTGAGGGACTTAACTAGAAAAACTCTCTTCCTAGTATCTTAGTGACTGCTAAAAGGATTAGCAAGATTCATGCACTTGACAAGAAAATAGGCTTTTCGAAAGGGAATGCTATTTGTTCATATTCCCTGGGGTTACTAGCCAGGAATGAGTCTCCCTCTAACCCCTGGTCTCACTCTTTTTTTTATCCCTAGTTTACTGTAGTCTTGGGTAATGATGATGAGGAAAGGACTATGTGCCCAGTGAGGTCCTTGAAGTACTACCCTCAAAGAACAAAAGACATTTGTAGAGATTTTAGCAGTTTGGTGTTCTGTAAAAGACCCATCCAGACTGTTATCTAAGAATGCTCTAGCATTCTTCCTAAGAAGTCATCTGAGAAGCACATTCTTCAGTTGAGGGGACATTCTGCTGGTCTGCAAGGCTAAAGCTCATGAAATTAGGGCAGTTGCCACATCTCTGGCTTTTAAGAGAAATTTTTTAATTTATGTTTTGGAAATGTAAATCGTGTTTGCATCGCATTATCTCCGTGACATTGAAACGGTGTATGAAGAGTGCAGTACCCTGGGTCTGTTTCTTGCGGCGAGTGTGGTGTTGGGAAAGGAAGTGTAGGAAGCAATACTTCCTAAAATATTTTTCTTGACACAAGGAGTCAGGTTTTATGGGAAGCCTGAAGGTATAAGCACCTGGAGTACCCTTCAGTCCTTTGATAGGGTGGTGGTGGATGTTTTATTATTTTGGTTATAGGTAACAATCTTTTCTGATGATATTTGGTACTGAGCCCTGGGCAGGGGCAGTTACTGTTTGATCCTTTGTTAGCCATCGGATTATCCTTCACTCCGCTACCATTACATGATCAGATAAGTGGCAACCATAGGCAGTATTTTCCTGCTACAACTCTCTTATCAGGTAAGGAATCAACAAACAGTTTAACTAATGTTGGCAAAGCTTTTCTAATCTTGGGCGATGTATTTTTATGAATCTGAGGTAGAATTATCCATGCTTCCCTCCTCTCACAATGTGGGAATCAGCTATATAATTACTGGAGAAGTTGTATAATTAAAAATGACATTTTTATGATAAAATAAAGTTTTAATTATACTTACCCAGTAATTATATAATCAGAGCCCACCCTCTGTCCCTTAGCATGGATTCCTGTTGACAAGCATGAACAAACTGAGCTCTTTGCCATGTGTTGTTCTCTCTAGCCCCAAAAGTGGGTGGGGCACTGTTACCTAACCAAGGCAAATAGACAGTTAGCACGCCTCGCGAATTTCAGGATTATGACTGTTGCCGAGTGAAATTCTTAGCTATATAATTACTGGGTAAGTATAATTAAATCTTTATTTTATTATAAAAAGGTAATTTCTGGGCTCAGCTCGTGTCGCTGCGCGAAATATCCTTTAATCTATTATTTCTAGGGTAAATGTACTAACACATACCAGAGAATAAATAAAATAAAGAAAAAGGTCAGTATAACTGACTCGCTCACCCTCCAAGAGGGTGTCGGTATGAACACTAGGCGAGTGAGACCACTACCACGAGCCAAATACCAATAGAAATCTCCCACAACAAAAACCCTCCATGAGGAGAGCCGACCCACAGAGTGAGCAGCTCGTACTACTACTACTCCATCCCATGCTGCCGACTGCTGCGCCTCTGGTGTCATCCTTTTCAGTTAGCACACACGAGTCACACGTGTTATTTTTTCTCTCTGTGTGTGCCCTTTCGTTGGATTTATCTATAATGGAGCGTGCAGCTATCGCAGCAGCTAAGTTAAGTACTCAGTATTTATGGTTAGTTGGTTTTTTCCGACCCTGGGACAGTATTTGCCGTTTTTATTTTTAGGTATAAATACGTTCTCGGGGTCGGAAGCATGGCAGCATGGTTTCTGCCGCGTGATGGGTTCGTTCTTGGTCTCCCATACCTAGAACATCCCTTATTTATGTACGCTCTATTTGATTATCCGCTTTGTTTAGATTAAGTCTACTCAGGTTGTCATGCATGCATGTATTTCACCTTATGTGGCTTTTTCTATCCAGACCCTAGTCCAGGTTCTTAGTATCGGCCTCTGACTAGCTTTGAGTGGTAGACTTGCCTTCGGTTAGTCGTACACTCCTGGATTTTTTCTCCTGCTATATACTTTCTCTCTTCATTTTATTTTATTTATTTTATGTATTTTGTCATCGTTAGGTTAGTTAGGCGTCTGGCTTAGCCTAGGTCCTGGCTCATAGAGCCTATACTACCGCTGATCAGTTCAGTTGCTTCCCTATAGCATCTCTCTGATCAGTTGGTTTTAGCCCTGTGGGCCTGTATGCTACCGCTTTTCAGTTCAAGTTGCTTCCCGATAGCTTCTCTCTGATCAGTTGGTTGGCCTAGGTTTGGTTATCGTATCTCAGTTTACCGCCTCGTGGTCACTTCGTGATCACGGGACAGCCAGACGCCTGCCCAGTCACCCTTCCCCCCCCTCCCGCTCTTCCATAGAGTCGGGCGGGGGTGGGTCGGTCTGCCCATGCTCGCTCCGCATACCCGAGCCTGCCTCCCTCTCTCCCTCAGGCGGAGGGGCTAGGGAGTCGGGACAGACCCAGACTGGTCTCGACCTCTCCGGCTTCTCGGTCCGGCCGGGTGGTACGTTGTGGGGGGCCCTGGCCTTCCCCCCCTCTGTTACTACCTTGTCGCTCCGGGCTAGCTCGAGCATGTATGTCCCCTCTCGCCCTTTCCCTCCTTACTAGAGCTCCTCCCTGATCGGAGTCCTGGTATCCAGCGGAAGGGGCTAGTCCACCCAGCAGAGTGGACCGGAACATACAGTAGGTCACTACTAACCTTACCGTATTGCTGAGTTTACTACACTCCGCTTCACACTGAAACCTAGTCCGGTTCGCTTGTGTTTAGGTTTAAGTTATCTATAAGTTTATCTTAAGTACCTTAAACATCCCCCCTCCCTTTCATATCTTACCGGATCTCTCCGGGATTATAGCCTATTCAGGCAATGCAGGGAGGGGTTATGCCCAATTTTTTTTCCGAGCTCCCGGCATGTAACGGAGTTCTTTTGTCTTTAGTCTGTAAGTGATGCCTTTTAAGATACTCATGTGTCTTCCCACTTACAGGCCACAAACTCGTGAGCATCCGGGATGTTCCGCTACACTTTCAGGACCCCTGTGGACACGAAGTTTGCCGGTCCCATGCTCCATGCGCGACTCCGCACGGGGACATCCAGGTCTGGTACCATGAGACGTGTACCATATGTTACGATCTGGTGAGCCAGCTTTTGGAAGGGGTAAGTATTCCATCTCCAGTAGCTGCTCCGCTTCTTTTTAGTGCTTAAGTTTTCATCATTTACTTTTTAACTTAAGGCATCTAGTTTAAGTTATACTCTAAGTTTAGTTTTAAGTGATTCTTAAATCTAAAATACGCCCTCTCTTACAGGCTCCGGCAGTAAGGGATACCGCACTGGCTACCCTGCGGGCCTGGGTCGGAGGTTTTGGCAAGAACGCCGCCAAGGGTCAGCCCTACATCCTCGAGAAGCGGTTAGCACTATTAATCTTCCCCGGAGGCAAGGCGACAGGTTACGTCGACCCAGTAGAGGCGGACCCGACTATCGCCTTCATCCAACAAACAGCTGGCGGCCTCCTTAACTGAACAAGACCAGGATATCTCCACGGATGTCGCAACCTGGATATTAATGTTGAACCGATGGTAGGTATAGACGACCTGTTGGTCGAGGTAAGTAATGTGGGCACCCAAGGTCGCCCTTGGGTGTGACTGTTTCTTTCTACCCCTGCAACCTCTCCATCCTTCCAAGGCTTTACGGGTGATGAATTATATACTCTCTGAGGCTTCGGTTAGACCTAAGGTCAAGGCTAAAGTGATGACCTTGACTAAGACGTCATCGTCGTCTAAGAAGACGTCCTCGTCTTCTTCCTCACGTAAGTCTCCGGCTCGCAATCCCGGCCCAGACAGGTCTAAAGCTTCTAGCTCCGGCTCTAAGTCCTCAAAAGTAAATCCAAGGAGAGATCTCGCACTCCGGCAGAATCACCAGTTCCGCTACCATTGGTTCCAATTCAGAGCCTCCCCTCCACCTCCGCAGCAGCTCCGGCTTTGGACTCCAATGCTGGCCTGTTGCAACAGGTGGGCGACCTAGTTGGGTCCCTAAAGAGTAGTATGGAACAAATGATCTCTCGCCTGTCGGATAGGATCACTTCCCAAGATACTATTATAGCCGGGCTAAGAGAAGCTCCTCTAGCCTCTCCCTCACTTTCCAACACAAGTGGAACTCAGCTTCCTCCGTATGACTCACTTCCTGCTTTCTCTATGAACAACCCATGGAGAGTAGCGTCATACGCCCCCTTCCAGGACGGTCTCATCTCCATACCGGAGTTTGGAACTCGAGAATAGAGGACTTCGAGTTCTACCCGGAAGGCCTACAGCCTCCTTTCATAGGCTACGCAAGGCTCACGCCTTCGGCTATGGTTCGGGACGATAGGGTACCAAAGGAGGACAGTCCTCTATTCACGAGACCAGGCTCAGAGAGAATGGCTCAGATGTTTAGAGGACATGGATTGTTCTAACACCAAGATACAACCATTTAAAAGTCCCTTTACCATTTTCACAATGGATGAGAGTACCCCGCTCCCGTTCCTAACCAAGATAGCAAGGTCGACCATCTCAGCGGCCCAGAAGGGGAAACCATGCCTCAGTTGAAAGAAGCAGATCCCACATCTCCGTTTACTCCCTTCATTGGAGAATTGTGGAAGACTTGCCGAATACATTCAATGAGCAAACTCCAAACTTGGCCTCAGCTGCAAACTCAAACCGACTGTGCTATGGAGCAGTTTGGTGAAAAGCTACCCAGGCTCCCAGATAGTCTTATTCAGGCTGAATTTGACGCAAAATCACGACTAGCCAGATCAATCAACTCTATGGCTATGTCTGAGGTAGCAACCATGGCCTATGGATCAGAACCAATTTTTTAAGCTTATGACCAAGCCCTGACTCAAACGGTGCAGTCAGATATGTTCGAGTTTGCCACTGCTAGAACGAATTGTAGGAAGCATGTCCTGCTAGAGGCAAACCATTCGACATGAGCCGAATAGGTTACTCTCCTCTAACATCTTGGGGCGCAGATCTCTCCCAGAGGCTATGGTTAAGGAAGTCCAGGCAGAGGCTACGAGGTTGAACCAGAGCCTTAAGGACCGTTGGGGCCTTACGGCTAGGAGGAGGCAAGACCTGACACCTAAAGGTAAGGGACAGAGGAAACCTAGGCGTTTCCAACCTTACCAGAAGAAGCAACCACGCTTTCCTCAACAAGTTCCAGCAGTGCCGTTAGTGCAGACAGCCCAACCTTCCACTTCTAAGGGTCATCACAGCCAATTTATGTGATATCCCCTCAGCCTCAACCCTCTACCTCATACGCCATCTCTCCAGCTTACAATCAAGCCTTCGAGAGTCAAGCTTTCTCAGAAGTATGACCGCTCGGGTAAGGGAGGCAGAGGTAAGCGGTCCTTTCGTGGAGAGGATCGGGAGGCCCCCTTTAATAGGGGAAAGCACTTCAGAGGAGGCCGAGGCGGTTACCAGAACCAATGAAGAACTTCAGGTAGGAGGGAGGCTGTTTCACTTTCGCCACCGGTGGAACTTCAGCCAGTGGGCTCAGAGCATAGTGTCAAAAGGGCTGGGTTGGAGCTGGTTGACGAACCCACCTCCAGCCAGACCTTTCCGTCAACTTCCTTCCAAAGAATTGACAGAGTACGCAAAGGACCTCCTTCAGAAAGGAGCTATAGCGAGAGTCAAGAGATTAAAATTTCAAGGTCGCTTGTTCAGCGTGCAAAGAAAGGCTCACAAAAAAGAAGGGTAATCTTAGACTTGTCCCGCTTAAACTTAGCCATCCGCTGCGACAAGTTCAAGATGCTCACGATCTCACAGGTGCGGACCTTACTTCCCCGTGGGGCCGTCACCACCTCTATCGATCTTACAGACGCCTACTATCATATCCCTATTGCAAGACACTTCCGTCCGTATCTGGGATTCAGATAGGAGACCAGACATTCTCCTTCAAGGTAGTTCCATTCGGACTCAACGTGGCACCCAGGTGTTCACGAAGCTAGCGGAAGTGGTAGTGCAACAACTCAGATCGCAAGGGATTATGGTAGTGGCGTATCTCGACGATTGGGTTGATCTGGGCCCCATCAGTCGAGGAATGCAACAAGGCTACACTGAAAGTGATCCAGTTCCTAGAATATCTAGGATTCAAGATAAACAAGTCCAAGTCAAGACTCACTCCAGAGTCAAACTTTCAGTGGCTAGGCATTCAATGGAATCTATCCTCCCACACTCTGTCGATTCCATCTACCAAAGGAAAGAAATAGCGAAGTCAGTCAAGCAATTTCTAAGTCACAAACTAGCATCAAGGAGAGCTCAGGAAAGGATCCTCGGCTCTCTCCAGTTTTGCATCGTAACGAACGTCTTAATGAAAGCCAAACTGAAAGACCTAACCAGATCTGGCGCTCGCGAGCAAATGTCAGGTCCAGGGACAAGCTATCCTCAGTGCCTCTGATTCTAAAGAATCGGCTTCGCCGTGGGCAAAAGTCAAGAATCTATCAGTGTCAGTACCCCTTCAGTTCCCTCCACCAGGGATCACCATCCACACAGACGCGTCCTTAAGCGGCTGGGGAGGGTATTCCCAGGTCAAAAAGGTTCAAGGGATTTGGTCACTCCAGTTCCGTCAGTTCCATATAAACGTACTGGAGGCAATGGCAGTGTTCTTGACTCTAAAAAAGTTACACCCACCAAAGTACTCCCACATAAAGCTAGTCCTGGACAGCGCAGTGGTAGTACATTGTATAAAACAGAGGAGGCTCCAAGTCACGTCATCTAAATCACGTCATGGTAGCCATCTTCTCCCTGGCAGACAAGTTCAGTTGGCATCTTTCCTCCCACTCACATAGCTGGAGTGAGAAACGTCATAGCAGAGCCCTATCCCGATCAGTACCCCTAGAGTCGGAATGGTCACTAGACAACAGTTCGTTCCAATGGATCCTTCAAAGAGTCCCAGGGCTACAGGTGGATCTCTTCGCATCCCAAGCGAACCACAAACTACCGTGTTATGTAGCCCCCAACCTGGACCCTCTGGCTACGCCACGGACGCCCTGGCTCTGGACTGGAACACTGGGAGAAGATTTACGTCTTCCCTCCAGTGAATCTCCTTATGAAAGTATTGAACAAACTCAGGACATTCAAGGGTCAAGTGGCTCTAGTAGCCCCAGACTGGTCCGAAGAGCAATTGGTATCCCCTAATTCTGGAACTGGGCCTTCGTCCTCTTCGGATCCCCAGTCCCAAGCTCTCCCAGTCAGTACAAACGAAGACTGTGTTCGCTTCCTCAGGGATTCTCAAAACCCTAACTTTATGGATTTCATGAAGTTTGCGGCAAAAAGAGATGCGAATATTGACCCTCAGAATATTCTCTTCTTGGAATCCGATAAAAGGATTCAACTTTGAGGCAGTATGATGCTGCTGTCAAAAAGTTAGCAACCTTCCTGAGAGAGTCAGATATCAGAATCATGACAGTTAATTCAGCTATATCCTTCTTCAGATCCTTATTTGTAAAAGGTTTAGCAGCTAGCACGATTACGACAAACAAGTCAGCCTTGAAAAAGATATTTCAATTTGGATTAACATAGACTTGACGGATACCTACTTCTCGTCTATTCCTAAGGCATGTGCTAGACTTAGGCCTTCTGTGAGGCCTACGTCAGTTTCATGGTTCTTAAACGATGTCTAAAACTGGCTTCCGAAACCGATAATGACACTGCTCGTTTATGATGCTCCTAAGACCCTATTTTTATTAAGCCTGGCTTCAGGAGCAAGAATTTCAGAACTGTCGGCTTTATCCAGAGATCCGGATCATATTCAATTCCTTCCCACAGGGGAAGTCCTACTTTCTCCGGAACGTAGCTTTTTGGCAAAGAATGAAGATCCTTTGATGAGGTGGGAACCTTGGAAAGTACTACCTCTTCCACAAGATGTATCCCTTTGTCCAGTTTCAACCTTACGAGCCTTTCTATCCAGGACCTCCTCATCCTCATCGGGGCCCCTCTTTAAGAGGGAAAAAGTGGAACTTTATCCATTAAAGGCATCAGCAACAATCCTGTACTTTATTAAACAAGCCAATCCTGACTCTTTCCCAAAAGCACATGATGTCAGAGCAGTAGCCACCTCAATTAATTATTTCCAACACATGAACTTCGATGAGTTGAAAAGTATACCGGATGGAAATCGCCGACAGTGTTCAAACGTCATTACCTTAAGTCCTTGGAAGCTCTGAAATTTTCAGCAGTAGCAGCGGGAAACATAGTTTCCCCTGACTCTAGTTAATTTGTAGTAGAAGATTCAGTCCCCTCCTTTCTACCTGCTTCACCCACAGTTCGTCTATTCCTACCGTGTTCATTTACATTCACTTTGTGCTTAGCTGCTTTTATGATGATGTGTGGGTGCCCCTTATTTTTTTGCTAGGGACACTACAGATGATTATGGATATTGATCTCATGGATGTTACTTCCCCCTTATTTTTATGCTAGGGGATACATCTCATTTATAATGGTTACGGGTTTTGTATATTAAGTCATATACATTCCTTATATATTATCATTATTAATTAATTTGTTTATTTGATTGTTTTAATTGCTATTATATTTTTTGATACATGCCTTTACACAGATACCATTTTGTTACATGTAAGCCAATTTACCTCTGTACATATGTAAATTACCTTATGTTAAGAAACATGTTTAGAATTAAGGGTAATTTAAGCATATTTTTATTTTGTATCACTGTGTATTTGTATCTTTTTAGCAATTATATTCTTTTTATATTTACTTTTATTTTTTATTTGAGACCTATTCTGATTTGTTTTATTACTTTTGTTTACAATCTTGTGCTATTTCTCTGGTACGATTTTCGCGGCAGCGACACGAGCTGAGCCCAGAAAAGGGATTTTGACGTAAGGAAAAATCTATTTCTGGCGATTGGCTCGTGTCGCCAGCGAAATCCCACCCTACCCATCCCTTCGCCCAAGATTGTCTGCTAACTTCAGGATGGCCACCAGAGGCGCAGCAGTCGGCAGCATGGGATGGAGTAGTAGTAGTACGAGCTGCTCACTCTGTGGGTCGGCTCTCCTCATGGAGGGTTTTTTTGTTGTGGGAGATTTCTATTGGTATTTGGCTCGTGGTAGTGGTCTCACTCGCCTAGTGTTCATACCGACACCCTCTTGGAGGGTGAGCGAGTCAGTTATACTGACCTTTTTCTTTATTTTATTTATTCTCTGGTATGTGTTTAGTACATTTACCCTAGAAATAATAGATTAAAGGATATTTCGCTGGCAACACGAGCCAATCGCCCAGAAATAGATTTTTCCTTACGTCAAAAATCCCTTTTTTCATAATAAAACTAATATTGTAACACTTACCTAAAAACCTGAATGATTCCCACCCTTCTCCCCTCTTCAATTTGATAGTGTATGACTCAATTGAGAAGGTAGGCCTCTGGCGGCCGTATTTGTAGCAGAGTTAACAACGATACCACAGGTAACTCAGTTAACAAATTTTACTTGCAGCATTGGTAGCACTGACAGTTAATACCCACTTTTGGGAAACTTGTGGGGATGTAGTTCAGGCTGGTCAGTGACCAGGGCTAATTCAGGTGGTCAGTTAAGTATTACAATATTAGTTTTATTATGAAAACTTCATATCTGGACGAAATTTTAATGGTCACATGATACACGAGATCGGAAGACACAAGTATAGACACTAATTATGGTTCTTTTGTATCCAGTATATTTTTGAGAGGCTCAGAATGTTTTCATTGGGAAGAAACTGTGCTTCTCTATTTGCAGAGCTAGTATTAGTTCCAAAATCCGAAAAAAAAACCCCAAAGCTAAAATGTGTGGCGCCATCCTCATAAATGCTCAAGAATTAATGGCGGCTGATTCAAAAATGTCCCAGATCATGGAAGTTCTTGGACCACAAAATGCTGGATTTTCAGGGTCCAACTGTACAGTCCACTGCCTTTGTATGCGTGACCATTACCTATAAGGTCAGGAAGTATTATCATGGAACATCAACTGTAAAGGAGTTTAATGGATAAGCAAAGAAACAAATTTGAACATACCCTAGTTGATCATGTATCTGTTGGGAGTTTTAACTGGCATCCTGTCTTTAATTTAAAGGAATTTATAAAGCTGATAGAACACCTGTTAATTACATTCACTTAACTAATTGTATTGTTGAACTCGAAATGATAAATGTACTTATTTTAGGAAAGAGTACTCAAGTCAGTTTGCAAGAATAAGAAAAATACTCTACATCGTCACTTTAACCATTTTGTTGTAAAAATATCATATAAATTTTATGGAAAGCAAGCCAGGGGAATTATGAGGCTTGTAGGAGGATGTTAGAGACCTTCTACAGGGGTCCTCGAGTTACGACGTTGATCCGTTCTTAAGATGCGTAGTAACACGATTTTCAGCGTAAGTCGGAACATTAAAAAATCCACATGATTTAATGTAAATACGTATCAATAACAACGAGAGAACAATTCGTTACCTTTATTAATTTGGTTGGCTTGCACACTGGAGGGAGGAAGCTGCGGTGCTGGAGAGACTGGGGGGAGGTTAGTGAAGAGAAAAAGAACCTCCAGAAGATGCTGGAGATGCAGGGGCAGGTGAGTCTTGAGGTGAGGCAGAACATACTGGAGATGCTGGGGCAGGTGAGTCTTGAGGTGCGGCAGAACCTACAGAAGGTGCTGGAGATGCTGGGGCAGGTGAGTCTGGGTTAGCAGAACATTCAGAAGGTGCTGGAGATGGTGGGGGCAGGCGAGTCTGGGTTAGCAGAACATTCAGAAGGTGCTGGAGATTGTGGGCAGGCGAGTCGGATTAGCTAGAGGCAGCTGAGGTAGAGGGTACAGGATCTCTTTGCAGGCCTCTCTCTACCTTCTTAAAATACTGCTCCAGGTTAGTCTGAACAGAGAGCAACCTCTTTTCATCCAAGATCTTCTTGTAACACTGCATCTAATCCATGATGCCTCTGGAAACCCTAGTGAACCTGTCCAAGTTGGGATCCTGAGCCTCAAAAGTTGCCAACGCTTGCTGCAACTCTGCAAAACCTCTTGCCAAGTCCTGCCTTGTGAAAGCCTTAGGCTCTTGGGTGGGTGCTTCTTCTTCTTCCTCTATCATCTGCTTCTCCAGTTGTATCAGGTCCTCAGCAGATAACTCCTCGCCATGAGACTCCAGCAGCTCTGTAACAGCATCAACCTCCATCTTCCAAATTGATTTCCTTACTCAGGGCAACAACGTTCTTGACAACTACTGAACTGTGTCCTCAAACCCATGGAAATCATTCACAATTAAGGACAAATTTTCTTCCAACATCATTCATGTTTGTTTTGCTTAACCTCCTCCCAGGAATCAGCAATGTTCTTTACAGCATCAAGGATGTTGTAGGATTTATTTCCAAAGTCCTTCAGAGTCAAGTCCTTCTTGGTTTCAGTTGCCTGTAAAGCCATAGCAATTGTCCTTCGTAGGTAGTAGGCCTTGAACGAAGCAATCACTCCTTGGTCCATAGGCTGTAAAAGGGCCGTGGTATTAGGTGGAAGGTAAACCACCTTAACATTAGGGTTGAAGTCTCCCAGCTGGGCAGGGTGTCCAGGGGCATTGTCCAGCACTAGCAACACCTTAAAGGGGATACCCTTGGAGGCGCAATACCGCTCCACACTTGGAACAAAATGGTTTACGAACCAGTCCTCAAACACTGCAAGTGTCACCCATGCCTTCTTGTTGGACTTCCAAATTACTGGTAGTTGACCCTTCCAAATGCCCTTGAGTGCCCTTGGATTTTCAGCCTGATACACCAACAAGGGCTTCAGTTTGAAGTCGCCAGCAGCATTACCCCAAGAAGTAAAGTTAGCCTCTCCTTGCTGGCTTTATGACCGGGTGCTGACTTCTCCTCCTTGGCGATTGTAAGTGCGGTTAGGCATACGCTTCCAAAACAAACTTGTCTCATCCACGTTAAACATTTGCTGAGCAGAATGACCCCCCTCCTTAATTATCTCAGACAACGCTTTAGGAAATTCACTCGCTGCTTTCTCATCCCCACTAGCAGCTTCACCTTGCACTTTAAGGTTATGGTAATTGGCCCAAGCCTTAAATCGCATAAACCAACCCCTACTAGCCACCCAAACTCTCACTTTCACTTCCCTCCCCCTTTTTCTTTTTTCAACGCTTTAAACAATCTTTTTCGCCTTCTAACCTGAATCATCATAAGGCTGACTGGATAACGCCATTGATTTTGGTCTTCCCCACCAAAGCACCAATAACCTTTCCATTTCAATTATTAGACCACTACGCTGCTTGGTTATCACTGTCGCTCATAGGAGCAGATCCTTTCACATGTTCAACGATGCGCTCTTTATCTTTGATAATGGTAGCAACGGTCGAACGGCTAAGGCCAAGCGAGCGGCCAATGTTTGTTGGCGTTTTTTCCCTTCTCAGATCGCTTTATAATGTCCACTTTAATTTCCATGGTGATGGCCTTCTTTTCTTCGATGCACTACCATCAGAAGAGTCCGCCTTGCGGTTGGGAGCCATAACAAAGAGCAAAAGTTACAAAAATGATAACAACGAGGGAGAGAGAGCAGCGTAAACAACCAAAATGGCGTATGGGCGAGGAATGAGCGTAGCGAAGCGACGCCGTCCTCTCCCCCACAAAGCGTATTCTTCCGCCGTGCGCCCGGAACTAGTTCGCGTTTCTTTACGTCGCTTACGACGCTAAACCGCGTAGGACGGAACGAAGCATAATATTATTTTGTTTTATATTTTTTATGGGGGCGTGTTCGTAACCA
>NC_087203.1:81833682-81846182 GCF_015104395.2 Macrobrachium nipponense | reverse complement strand
TAGTATGCGTTTTTTAAAAGCGTTGTTAACTCGGAGCGTCGGAAGCGTCAGCATCGTAACCTTGGAACAAACGTCGTAACCCAGGGCGGATTTTTCAATGAATATTTAAGAAAAAGCGCCGTAACCTCGGAACGTCATAACCCGAAGCCGTCGTAACCCGGGGACTGCCTGTATATATATATATATATATATATATATAATATATATATATATATATATATATATTATATATATATATATGTATATATATATATATATATATAATATATATATTATATATATATATATATATATATATACATTAAATACATATATTTCTATATATATATATATATATATATTATATATATATATATATATATATATATATATATATATATATATATACATACATAATATATATATATTTTTTTTTTTTTCTAGCACAAAACCCACCAGTTACATGTGTAGCTTCTGACCTTGGATAAGGACGGCAAACTGATGGGTCTGTAATATAATAATACATTTGTAAATGGTAGGCATATATATGCCTATCAGTTTACAAATGTAACTTTAACCAATTATAATTGAGGTTGCAGACCATAGAATATGCAATTGTAACTGATGGATTAGTATTAAAACAAATATTTTTCTGTGACATGAATATCTATAGTAGCAGTTTTTTTGCCATATCCCCATTTTGCAGCACCTTGATCATTGGTACAGTCTCTTTACAAAATTTCATGAATGGCATTTGTGCTTTATTTAGTACAGTATATCTTATATATAAATATTTTAAATATGTAATATATTTGCATTTTCCACATAATTAATATTTGAGTTTTAGTAATAAAATTGTTTCTTTATAATCAGTGTTTGAGATAATTTGTTGTTTGAAAGTGAAGCATGCTTGCAGAAACTGCCAGCTCTATTTATGTTCAGTTATTTTTTGCAGGCTGTTCAAAGAAGTGGAAGCTATTCAGATCTCACAAAAGTGAAGTCAACTTGTGAACTCAAAGACCTTAGAAGAGATAATGAAATCTTAAAAGTAAGTATGTATAATATTTCTTATTGTCTTGATAATTATTTTGTTAATATTTTGTAGTAAAGATAGCTGTTAGCGCTTTATCATGGTGCAATACGTATATTTATTCCCTGAGGACTCTTGAAACAGAGAATACTAAATGAATACAGTATTCTTATTCACCAGTCATTCACCTAATTTAATTTTTGTATATAATCTATTTACTTCATGTACTTGATTTTCCATAAATGCTACTATTGCAATACACTCCCTGAACACCTGAATTAGCCCTGGTCACTGACCAGCCCCAACTATATCCTCACATATTTACCCACTAAGTGGGTAATTTTAACTGTCAGTGTTACCAATGCTGCAGGTAAAATCTAGTCAAATCAGTTACCTGTGTTACCGTTGGCAACGCTGCCGGTAAAATTTAGTCAAATGAGTTACCTGTGTTACCGTTGGCAACGCTGCCGCAAATACCGGCCACCAGAGGCCTGTCTCCTCAATTGTTTCTTGTTCTCCTTGCTGTGCGGATCATTCCCACATCAGGAGAACGTTTGGTCATTTAGCCCGACCCCACTCAAAGAGTTTTCGTATTTTAGATACAGATTACGACCTTGGACTGTGATTAACGTTTTTCTCCCGATTTCTTTTTGGATAGCTACTTTGTACTCGCTATGGATAAGTTAGAAAATAAACATTGTCGCCGTCTGCAAACGCCTCTGCTTCTGCTTCATCTACAGTTCGACAATCGAGCCTTTTACTGCTGGACATGTTGGTACTCATCGGCTCTAAAATAATGTCGTCACCGTCTGCAAACGCCTCTGCTTTTACTTCATCTGCAGTTCAACTATCGAGCCTTCTACTGCTGGATATGTTGGTGCTCATCGGCTCTGCACGCCCTTCAAGCGTAGGATGAGTACCCTAACACATGATCGACGTTCTTTTCGTTATTTCGTGTAGGAAGGTTCAGTGCAATACCAGTCAGAGATGTTTTGTCTTGGTCAGGAGACAAGGAAACATTAGTTAGTTATTCAAGAAATTAGTGGACAGGTTATCATCTAGTATGTTTAGCATATTTCTAGCCTGACGAATAATTTAACCAAAATAGAGATAGTGGTAGTAGTAGTATAGTTGATTCTAATCATTCTTTTTCAGCCCCCCTGCCTGTTCCAGAACCAGCCCTAACGGGTGCTGGGGGTAATGGAGAACCGCAAGCCTCCGAGTGGGTAGGTTCTGCCGGCCCCCCCGGCGCGGAGCAGGCAGTGTTGGCAGCAGATTTCCCCTTCCCTCAATGTGTAAGTTATCAGGATGATGAAAATTTAGGTCAGATACAGACGAGTAGGGATAATAGGCTACATAGTGTTTAGGAAGAGAAGTGCAGGCTTCTTCTTTTTCTATTATAAGTAGTAGTTTATAGAGGGACAGTGTCTTTAGAGCCTCTTTGGGTTTTTCCTGCCTCGAGTTCCTTGCATCAGAAGCTTTTTAGGCCATGGTTGGTCGTTCAGATCTGGTTTCGGGTCTGTCGGGTTCTGAAGGGTTGAATACTGCTCCTTCTTCTTTAAGGTTACCTTCCTCTACTTATACGATAGGGTAATTGTTAATATCAACTAATTCTTTGTTCAATGCATATTGACTTACGATAATTCAGTATGTAGAGTAGTCGAATAAATTTAACTACAGCTAGCTTAGTGTTCATGATGATATATCGTATGCATATACAGTA
This sequence comes from Macrobrachium nipponense, assembly GCF_015104395.2. NCBI lineage: Eukaryota > Metazoa > Arthropoda > Malacostraca > Decapoda > Palaemonidae > Macrobrachium > Macrobrachium nipponense. Next base: position 81,843,450 of record NC_087203.1, on the reverse strand, counting down.
GCCTAGCCTAGCCTAAAGTATTCGCTGTACTACATATCGGTAGAGTGATTTTTATAGTGGCTAACGCTGTAGGCTCAAGGCATTGTGACTTCGGATAATTCAGTGCAGGTGTAATTGAAAACGAACGAGAATCCGATCTTAGGATAATTCAATATGAATGTAATCGAACAGAATGAAGATCAGATTCTGTCCGACTAAGCATTATAAGTGTATTAGTATATGTATCATCATATTAGTGTAGTATAAATACTAACTCGGCAGTCATTCTCGCTCTGGAATCAGCTGATGGCGAATATGAGTTTGTGTCGCGGTATCCACCTCATTCTTGTCCTGATTGGCTAGCGTGACTAACGTAACAACTCTTCCTCACTTATGCCATGTTTGTCGTCTTGAAGAAGACGTGTTTTCAACTATGTTGACATTTAACATAGTCAATAATGGTATCTTGTGCCACATAATCAGATGTCAGATATAAGGAATTCGTTTGTATGACGTCTTCATACGTTTAACAGACTAATTGCCGTCAGTAATTACATTGTGCTTATGTCAATAACAAAAGAATTACCAGTCGTATTATCAAATTACAGTGACAACTGAAATTAATATTAGTCAAAATAAAGGTAATTTAATTACCTTAAAATATGTAATTTATTACTTTTCAATTAAATTAAAATTACACAAGCTTGTCGTCAAAACAGCACTGTTTTAAGGAGGCATGGCTTAGACAGACAATGATGCCGGCTAGTCTATTTCCTTGGCTTCAGATTCAACCATATCACTTATTCTCGGCTAATGTTTTTGTTCCTAGTTAGCATAATGAATATCTGGATACTTAACTTATGGAACGAAGTCATACTGTTTATCTTACGATGTAATTTAAGGCCAAAATTTTACTATTACGTCTCATTGGACTCTAGTTTTTCCTCAGGTTAGATGGCGTAAAATTTAGCGATTCCGTTCGTTTTCACTCATTTTCATAGGTATTACGAACCTTACACTTTATTAATCTTTTGTCGGTTTGAAAACAACAGTAAATGAGCTCTTTCATGCTATTACTTTCTTTTACCACGGCAGCGTTTGAATTCATACAAAAGCTTGGGACTTCTATCCAGGTTGCTGATGCACGTAATTTTGCCTTATCAGCTTCAGCTACATTTATAACATGAATACAGTAATTACTGTCACACGCGGATGAATACAATAAACGGATGTTGCTATCGGATTCGATTACTGTCGCACACGGATCATTACGTACAATAAAGTGATGTTGCTATAGGATTTGATCGTATTAGCAACAAGTTCTGGTTAGGTTGTTCATAGCTGTACGCAGTTATACGAGTATATTATCATTAAGATAATACTTTTTAACCCTTTAACGCCGAAGGGGTATAATAAAAATCGTCTCCCGTATGCCGGGGGTTGTCTTGGAGTGAGCGCCGAAGCAGAAAAAATATTTTTTTCAAAAAATCACAGAGCGCTTAGTTTTCAAGATTAAGAGTTCATTTTTGGCTCCTTTTTTTGTCATTGCCTAAAGTTTAGTATGCAACCATAAAAAATGAAAAAAATATCTTTATCATATATAAATAATGCAATATATGATAGCGCGAAAACAAAATTTCATATATAATTGTATTCAAATCGCTCTGTGAGCAAAACGGTTAAAGCTAGCGAGTTAATTTCTGGGCTCAGCTTGTGTCGCTACGTGAAATGTCCCTTTAGCACACATTTCTAAGGTATAAATATTGCTATAATACCAGAGAAAAAAGCTAATATGGAAATGCCAGAATATTCTGGCTCGCTCACCTTATTTAAGGTGTCGGTATGGTTTCTGGGGCGAGTGAAACCACTACCAGAGGTCCTTTGCCATTTAGTAGATTCATCCTTCTTCAATATCCCTCATCTACAGAGGAGCCGATCTAAGGCCCACTACTCGCTACCGTTACGGCTAGCGCCTCTGACGTCATTCCTTTCGATAGCACGCTCCACACCGCACGTGTTTATCAGCTCTGTGTTGTGTTCTCTACGGAATTCTTTCTTATTTGTCATGGAACGTCAAGCTTCTGCTGCATCCAAGTTAAGTACTGCTATTAATGTTTAACACCATTTAGGGACTGCCCTGAGCATGTTTAACCGATTTATTTAGGTTTTTATGGACGGCGTCTCATACAGCACCATCCCCACGCCTATACCATACCGTTTGGGCTCGATTCTTGTTTAGCAGTACATTCTTATGATTTCAATGATGCATTTATTGACGTTTTGTTCTTTATCCACACGGGGGATGTTATCCAAGCTCACACTCATTTCCTTTCAGCTTAGAATTTCATGCATGCATGTTTATTTTAGTTGTCAGGTTACTTCTTCGTTAGGCACCCTTATGAAGGACTCTGTTCTTCTCCCTTGTCCTCGAGCCACCTTGGCCGCCTGCCCCGCATTTTTTTCGTCACGGCATATAGGCTAGCTGCTCGGAGTCGCCAGGCTCGTCCATCCTTCTCGGTTGGCTAGACCCAGCTTCTCCAGGACATTTCTCTTTCTCTACCATCTAAAATTTTCTTCCTTTCCCCCCGTGTTTGGATAGGATGTTTATTTTGTATTTCACATGTTCCTTGAGACAGCTTTGGTTGGCGTATAGGCCTCCTCTGATCGCCTGGCCTTTCTCATCACAGGGTTGACCACCCGGCCGAGAGAGTTCCAGGCAACCGCGTACGAGCCACCCTGCGTTGGTCCTTCCAGTCCCTCTCCCCCCACCTAGGGGGGAGGTACGCTCGCTCACGCTGTCTCAGGCAGCCGATCCGAGCATCCTCCCTTCCCTCCCTCTCTCGAGTGGGACAGGGGAGGTAGCTGGAGGGCTCTCGGAGAGCGGGTCGGCTCCCTGCCGCTCTCTCTCCCCATTAGAGTAGGGGGGAGCCCTGCTCAGCTGAGCCTCGGTTGGCCACCAGGCTTAGTTGGGCTCGGCTCTCGGGTCGTGTTCTCCTTCCACTAGTCACCATCCCCTCCTACTCCGGCGGATCAGGACCCCTGCGCAGCCAGGTCCGCTTTAGGTTGGTGATATGCTAGGGGGCTCCGGCCTCCCTACAAGAGTATGCTTATTGCATGCATGATATTACATATATACATCCATTATCTTTACTTTAAGTTTGGCGGAGTCCTCGCTACCCCTCTAGGGATATCCACCAACTTATCCTAGTTTCAAGTTCATCGATGGCGGTGCCGTTTTTGTGTTTGTCCCCTCCTGCTCCTCACCCAGTGTTCGGACTACTCCTCGCTCCGGCGTATGGATTAGGTGGTCATCCTGATTCAGTGACTACATTGTTCTCCGGCATCGCCGGAGAGACACTGTTTCAAGCTGTTCTACCGATCCTGTTAGATGACTCACCACAATACACGGTCAAAGAGCAGGTAGAGACTGAACCTTGTTACTTTTTAACACCGGAACACTCCGGCGTTATGACATCTCACAATCACGTACTTCGTCTCGAATGTTAGTGGTGATACTCATGTGTCATTTCGCTTACAGGTCACCCATTGTATGGAGTCAGGCTGTAATGCCGTTCTGCAAGACCCCTGTGGGCACGAGGTCTTTCCGCATTCCAGGCTCCGGAGGAATCTCCGTTAATTCAAGTAATGTTTTGATACGTTGTATTCAACCAAACCAGCAGTCTCTCAAACATCAAGTAGGCTGATCTGGTTTCGGCGAGTCGGGCAGTTTTTGGGGAAGGACTTAAGCTAGCATCACTTTCTGTATGAGGTAGCGGGTAACTCCTCTGCCGGAGTCCGACTTCCAGTTTACAAGTCAGTTGAGGTTTTTCTCTATTGGGTTCCTTCATTGATTTGTGTGGTAGGGGTTACAGATCATGAGGCTCGTATTTGGAAGACACCTTTCCCAGCCAGTGGGAGGCCTTGTCCCACTTTTGTGGATGTGGTGAGAGTTGATGGGTGTTTCTCTGAGCCTGGACTGTTTGATAACCTCTTCACTTTGGTTTCGAGGGGGTTTGCATACCAGACTAACATTTTTGAGGGTTATGCTATGTTCTTGTCAAGGAGAGGAGGGACTATTGTTAAATCATTGCCTCAGCGCTATCCAGACACTCATAAGAAGGAGTTCTCAGTCAATCCAAGGGCGCAAAGTATCGCGGAGGGCTACCCTTTGGCTTCCGGAGGAATGTAAGGAATTTCAGTTTCTTCAGAGAGGTTACTCGCGGGGTCCTGTCGTTGCGGTAACTCAGTTTTATAGTTGGCTTGGTAGAGTTAGGGTGTTAGAAGTTTAGGGGGGCAGTGAAAGTCCAAATGAACTTCAGGGTGTTAGAAGTTTAGGGAGGCAGTGATAGTCTAATGAACTCTAAGTGTTTCTGTTGGTCCAGCTTAGACTGAGTGTATTGTCCCTTAGGCCCTTGAGGTTAGGCAGATCGCGATGGTCATGTTGGAATAACTACTACATCTTCAGCACAAGTCATCTACATCAGTGAGCAGTAGAGAACTGAAGGTCCTGCACACTCAACTTCTCCTCCATACATGAGAGGCTATGGATTCCTCTTAGTAATCGAATACCGCCTGCATGGTGTATTCGATTGCTAAGACTTTGGGTTGACCCCAGAAAACTTTAAACCTTTACAGGTAAGAAGAATTCCCTTGTTTTCTATACGTTTTGGTATAATCTGGTTTGATCCTATAAGAATATTGACCAAACACTTCGACTCTTAGACAAGTAGTTAAAGTTGATCGATAGCTTGGTTCCTTTGCAGTAAAGTATTGTAGAACCATTCTTCTTAATGAAAGCTCATGAAACACGTTTCAGTCTCTGATCGCACAATCGCACAAGGCGGTGTTAATTTTGTTGGGAGTAGAATTGGTGGCAATAGGTATCCCATAAACTAAGATTTCAGGACTACTCATCGAGTGATTTTCGGGTGTATAGGCCATGAAGAAAACTTCAAGTTGAAAGGAGAAGGTGGAACTTCTTTCTTTCACCACTTTAGGTAGACAAGCCTAAGTAGTGCACTTGTAACCTAAGATGCTATAGCCCAGCTAATTGAGTCATACCTTTTAGGCTAATAAGTGGTTAAATTCGTAGCCTATCCCAGCTAGTCCGAATTTACCACTACTATCTTAGTTAATCTGAGTAGTAGTACTTAGCTTAGACTATCCAAACTAACTGGTTTGGACATACATGTGCCAGCTTAGCCTAGCTAATGGTTAGATGGTTCTGGCATACACGTCATATGTCAACTTAGCCTAACAGTGGGTTGATGACTTAGCATGGCCTTGCTACTTGAACATGCCTTTTCCATCCTAGCTTGGTCTGAGTAGTAAGGTTCTAAGCATAGCCAAGCATAGACTAGTGCCTAGGCTACCCATTTGGAACACTTTTACCACCTCAGCCTAGCAGGTTGTGGTTGTTGCCTAGAATGTTTAATCCAAACTTTCTTGGACGACTTCACCCTAACCTAAGTCATTGAGTTTCTAGATTAAGCTAGAGTATACTAGCTTAGACTAGTTAGCGTACTTCTCTGATGGACTTAGCCAAGCCTAAGTCTAGCCTAACCTAACCAAGGCAGTGTGAACCTGGTCTTGCCAACTTAAAATAAGTTAATCAGTTCTTAATTGACTATACCTACTTAGCCTAGTCTAAGTGGTTGTTGGCTAGATTAACCTAGCATCTTCAAAGGGGTCTCTTCCATCCTGGCCTAGTTTCTATATTGAAGTCATGAACCTAGCATAGAGGGTTCGAGCTTCAGTTGGCTGAAGCAAGTCATTAGAACCTCATCAGATCTGGAAGGGGAAGGTGGAGAATTTCCCATTCTTCAAGAGTGAGGTTGGGTGAAGTGACATTGGGTACAATTCTGGGCTAGGTTGCTCGAGAATAGCACAATGGTGGTTTCTGGCAATATAGGATTTCTCTTTGGAAAGTAACATATTGAACATAATAGTCCTTATATTGTAACAGATCACCGCTTAGGGTGTTTTGTGGTTGGAAAGGAACATTCCTTATGAAGAATGAGCCCTGTCCTGTTAACAGGTTAATTCCTTGGACAGGAGGATAATTAGGATGTGTCTGAGTAGAATATATTATCATAGGACATTCCCTTGGGTTTTCCTATGATATCGTCCGTATAATTGAAAAAGTTAAGTTTATCTTAGTTTTACCAGACCACTGAGCTGATTAACAGCCCTCCTAGGGCTGTCCCAAAGGATTAGATATTTTTACGTGGCTAGGAATCAATTGGTCACCTAGCAACGGGACCTACAGCTTATTGTGGGGTCCAAACCACACTATATCGAGAAATTAATTTCTATCACCAGATATAAATTCCTCTGATTCCTCGTTTGCCGAACCAGGAATCGAACCTCGGACCACCGGATTGGCAGCCGAGCGCAAAAACCACTCGTCCAGCGAGGAGCTTACATAATTAAAGAACTACGTAAGATCTGTCTCAGGGGTCTCACCCTTCGAGCAGTCTGAGGATTCCATTTGGGATACCTGTTCCACCGTCTCCTGAATGGAAGAAGAGGTTCCAGTAATTGAGGAGGACCCAAGATGAGTGACTGATAAAGTTTATCTTAGCACAATCTTCTCTACTAGGTTCGTGTGGGGAAGAGGCACCACTGATAGGTAGAATTAATATCTCAGGTCTGGAGTTTGCCCAGTATCCCTTTTCAAACTAACAGTTTTAAGATGTCGGGTGTAGAGCATCAGTAACACGACTCCAAAGTTCTTCAGCTCACATATACAGAATGACCCTTTGGCCGTGACTGCTTTTATAGAGGAGGTTTCTGTCCATTAAAGGCATTCTGCCAGTAGACAATGATCTTGTGGAGCGGTTGTCAGAACAGAGGGAAGTCTCTCTGTAATTACCTGTATGGTGATACACATTGGACTGGTGATTGGGTATGTGAATATCACTTCACACTGAGTAATCTTCAGATGACTCAGGAGCATTGAACTGGTTGGTGGACATAAGAAACTCAGATCTGCTATGTGAAAACATACTCTGTATCAGAGTAGACTTGCTGGGTTACCACTGAGCCCATACATCAGTCACGTTACAGGAAATTAACCGTGGATTTTTTTTTCTTCCTCTGACCTTGGTAGAGTGGGAGTACTCAATAGCCAGGTTTTTGACGTAGATTCAAAAGTAGTTGGGAACAACAGTTTCCAGTTTGCCCCCAAAATCCGGGATAATAAGTCAATGCAGCACAGGTCATGATGACAGATATGTTGTTTAGTCATGCTCAGTACGGCGTGAGTTTGAGTAAGAGACCTTCAGGAGGGCCGGCTTTGACTTGTCAAAGTACTCTATGGTTATCGAAAGAACTACGTCACCTAGAACATAAATGTGGTAGATGTAAGGAAACACAAGCCAAACAGAGGAAAAGTGGTCAGAAATTTCCATGTATTTCTGTTTTTTTAGGCGATCGGTCAAGCCTACCCCTTGTTGTTAAGTTGTACCAATTGGGTCATACAGAAGGAAAGGTCATCAGAAGAATACGTGCCTTTCTGGCAATTAAGAACATATCTGTTAAAATGATCATGATAGTTGGTTTGTGACTGTATCGAGCCATTTTTTCATGTTGTACATAAAGAATGTTGCCCGCAGTTCATTGGACGTTTAATGGAAAGGTTCTGTTAGGACCTTGTACTTCTTCGACATGTTGTTTGACGAAGACTTCGTTGAGACAAGTCGTGTCTGGAAAGAAATGTAAGAATGGCCTTATGTAATAAAAACAAGTCTAATGTCAGAGGGAAGGCAAGAACCTATGATGTTTAGAAGGATGAGCTTAAATCGAACAATGTTAAGAAGGTGTCTGTCTGTGCATTGAAATTTGAGAGTTGGTTCATTGTTATGACAAACCACTTTCAATTTCCTGTATATAAAAGAGGTTACCCAGAGGTCCTTGGATACAATTTCCTTAGGTCCTTTGGTGGCTGCTCAACAAATTGTGTAACTCATCTAGCACCCCTGGTGGGTCAGTTGGTATCTTGTCTAAGAAGATGGTGTGAATATGAAATGGAGGAGATAACTGGCCTCTCTCCTTTTCAAATTCTTTCTCCTTCTTTAATTCAGTCAGTAAGAAGAGAACACCATCATAAGCTAGAACGAACAAGATAGAGGTGAGTGAAGTAGCCGTACTGTTAAGGTTATTATCAGTGTAAGATATCTATCAGTAGCAAGACATTCCTCTCTTTAGCAAGGGGGAGAGGAATGATGACAAACCTAAGTAAGTGGATGAATTGGTTTGTTAGAAGAACAGATGTTCTTATCTTCCTCAGACGCAATGAACCATGACATTGTGTAGAAACCCATAAGTCTGACTCTATGATATTCATATTCATATATATCATAGATTCTGAAATACTGGTCAGTTGTTTTCGTAGAATACTGGTATTCAGAAAACTGATCAAAGGTGGCAAACTCCCAGTTGGTTAATAGTACTTACCTCCCACCAAAAGTAAGTGTATCGTAATGTTAAGACCGAAGGTTTGTTTCGTATATTAACAAATGACAAATTTTTAACCAATTTGTATTTTTCATAACTAACAAACCTGAGGTCTTAATATACAAAGGCCCACCTCTAACCACCCCTCTATCAACTAACCTGGGTTGGAAGAATAACTAACGGGGTCACAAGTTAAAGGGGGGTATGTGGGTGGCTCCAGTCTCGTGATCAAGCACAGATGCCAATAGTCCCTTGCGTACACAATTATTTTAAACTTTACCAGTTTCCAGCTGGCGCTAAGTATTTATCCTAATGTTAAGACCTCAGGTTTGTTAGTTATATAAATACAAATTGGTTAAAAATTTGTCATATTTATTCAGAGGAAAATGTAGTGTGTTTATTCAAGCAATCCCTATTATTTTCATTAAAAAGAATATTTTGAGATGTGTAGTGTTTGTGTACTAGGTATTTGTTTATAATGATCTGAGCTTGAATTTGTGTAATCAAAATATGATGGATTCTGGATATGTCATTTACTGTGTTGCATAAAAATTTTTTTAACATTGTTCAAGTTTGTACTTAAGCCATAACCAAAAGATGGTGCTTATGTAAGTTATGTCCACAGCAGAGGGAAATGAAAGTTGTAAATTATACATTTCTTCCCCTATTGTGGCAGCCAGGGGATTTCAGTGTAATTGAGTAACTAAGCGGATATATAGTGACTGAAATTACTCATGAGTTTTTATTTCAGTAGACCCAGGAACCCTTTTAAAAAGAACAAAAACAAATTCTTCACAAAAACTCATATGTAGTTTAGTTTTCTAGTAAGAAGGAAACTAGATAATTCAGAACTTAAATGATAGCTAAGGGGGTTATACATGAAGTGTTCACAAATATTAAGTCACAGTTATTACTTTAAATACATTTGATTCACTACAGCTAGGGTATAATTTGCACCAAAGGGGCATAACAGTTAACACGTATATCTTACCCGGCCTGGTATATATCGCCCAGTTGTTGTAATTGTTATTATTATTAATAACTCAAGATGTATGTTGTGGGAACCTGAGTCATGCAATAATTGCCATGTTATGGCGTATTTACTTATTTTGACTCCCTAAAGCCAAAGAAAATAGTGTGACTTATATTTTACAGTTATTAAAGAGATAATATAGGCAAGGTCTAGTAAATAACAGTTCAAATAAAATAATTAAAATAAAATTATTTAAAATCTTACTATATACTATAATGGGTTATTTAAAATCTTACTATATACTATAATGGGAATTATGTCTGTCTGTCCGTCCGTCCATCTGTCATTCAGTCATGGCC
>NC_087203.1:81798845-81833182 GCF_015104395.2 Macrobrachium nipponense | reverse complement strand
CTTGAGAGATTTTGACCTCGACGAGGACTGGGACGCGTCGGAGGATGGTAGCGGCTCTCTCCTGTCAGGTGCTCGCTCAGCCCCACCCAGACGACGGTCACGGTGGCGGCAGACGTTTAGCCTACAGTACGAGTTCGTAACCCTCCTCGGGAAAACGTTTTCTCCAGACAGTAACGTTTTCCTAGACTCTGAGCGGCCATCACCGCACAGTGATGGCTGCCTGTACTTGCTTCTCCCTATGGCTGTGACGGGAAGGGGAGGGATCCTGCAGAGCCTTCTCCGTAGGATTCCACGTTGGGGACTGTGTTCCTGGAGGGACCTTCGGGTCCTACCGGACGTAAGTCCCTGTCGGTGAGGAAGGATCTTGCCCTCTCCTCGATTTCTACAGGAATCGGGAGGACCACCACCCGATGATCGTCTGACGAATTCGGGGGAGGTTTCGCTGAGCGCTTAGAATTCTTCTGACTTTCTAGCACTCTCTGAGTGTTCTGGTCTTCTACGATCTGCAAACACTAGGGTTAAAGAATATCTCGGGAGGGGCTCAGCCTGGATTTGACCTGACGGTCCGGCGCCTCGGTAGGCGGTCAACCCCGGGATAGAGAAGAACTGGTGGGAACATCCAGTTCGGCTTGAACTATCGTCTTTGATATCCTGTTATCACCGTAGAAGTCTTCCTTCGGGAAAACTTCACCTTCGCTCTCTTCATTAGAGGATGAAGGGCGTCGGCGTCCCGTCCTTATTCCTGTTCTTCAAATGGAAGAGAATTTAGGATGGAGGTTTATGTAGAGGAACCTACAAATATACTACGTATATATATTGCCCTCACGACATGCTTCTGTTATCAGTTGAATTGTCCGAGGTGTAGGTACATACCGTAGTTAACTCTACGGGTTGTGACCGAGACGAATAGTATCTTCTTAATTGAACTGCAACTTGGGATTGCCCTGCAAACCTCCCAGGAGTTACCAGTTTCGATTTTGAGATACTTGTGGTATTGTTACAACAACAACACCACAGCGTTTGCATTCACCGAAATCCGTTTTGATTAAATGCAAATGCTCAAGCGTATTGTTTTGTGTTCGATGGTTCTAGCCGAACGCATTCCTTTTTGGAATGGATTACCTGGCAACTCAGGATGATGGGTGAGCGAGAGCTAGCGGTGTATGGGCTGCCTGCCAGCCCTGCCTGCTGCACCCCAATACCAGCTGGCTTTCCGAGATAGTACGGTTGGATATTGTCTCTCTCCTCTGCGATGATTGACTTCCGAACCGAATCTCTGCCCGGCAATCACAGACTTAGGTCTCTGGTTGGCTGGAATGATTTCTTCAGACATCTGAGTTTGTCTTCTAAATATATCTCGTATTCGTAGGGGTGCAATTGTTCATTGTCCACCCTGAATTGTAGATATATAACGGAAGACATCGCCTGTTCCCCACCCTGCCAGCTCTACTTCCAAGTACTATATAGATGTCCTCCCTGATTCAGCCCATGAGAAGCAGTTCTTCAGGCAGTACAATCCCTGTGTTTTCATTACTGAAAAACGCTCCGCTTTCATTGCAACTCCGACTTCTCACCGAACAGCAATGAAGTAGCTGTTTAGCGATTTCAGTCCTCTGTAAAACAACAGGGATTAAGCAGTCTTCACGGGTTGGTGTCATCAGCAGGACTTTTCTACATTCAGAATCTTGGGAGTTAACTTCTCTCGATTCAGCTGTGAAGACGTAGGTCTGCATTCACCTATCACCTTCGTCTTCAACGACACATAGTATTGTTTCTCCTTAGTTGAGATTCAACTACTATGAGAACTTCTGTCTTGCCATCAGGGACCTCGGTCTCTAGAAGGCAATTGACTTTCGTCTGTTGGGCACATGCCTTGAGAGAATCATCATCCCGCCTTCCAGCATTGGTGGCAACAAGATAGACGATTTGTATGGTCTCTCGGCATAACCCTTCAAAAGGCGAGCGTCACGTGACTACGCCTCGGATGCATGACTGCTCGCCTCGCACAACTAAACACAGTCAGTCGGCAGCTGTCGAAGCGTCTGAGACCGTCACGAGCTACACTGTGGTTTTTGTATCGGTTGATCCAGATCAGTCATTACTTTGTCCTAATGACGTGTTCTGGTACCTATAAGTATCAAGACCCACCATGGAGTGTCAGTGTCTTTATCCACTGCGGAGACGACGAGACCATGAGAGACTTCTCTGCAGTGGGATAGGAGACAGCGAGAGACTTCACTGCAGTGGGATACGAGACCGTGAGAGACTTCGCTGCAGATGGATAGACCAGTGGACGGGTACTGGACATCACTCCAAAGAATATGTCGGACAGGAAGATGGATAGGTCATTGCGACCATATCTTTCTTTCCCTTCGGGACTGCCCACAGGTCCTTGGAACCTCATTTCCCTGGACCAGTGGTGGATGCTTACAAGATGTGTTTGCTTACCCAGCACCTTCAAGAGGACAAGTTGCATCTCATCCATTCCTTGTCCTTTGGGTTGAGGATAGGACTCGAACTCACACTGGCTGGTCAGATGATTGATGCGGTAAGCCTATACATAAGCATCCTTTTTATGTTTCTTATCAGAATCATAGAAGCAATTCTGCTCCTTCCTCTAGCAAGGGGAGAAAGGAGACTGACAATAATGCAAACCCTTCCCAGAACTTTGCATTAATGTCTCCGACGCCAATATTTTTCACAGCCCTTTATCGGATGTGTCACGATTCTTCACTCGTTTCGAAAAGGCCCAGAAGTCTGACTCTTGATCATGCAGCTCCTATACTCCGATCTAGTTGTCAGAGGCAGCAGGGCACTCCTCCTCGCTCTTACGACCAGGAGGAGTAGCCTAGGTGTGCAGAACTCCAGTCAGTTCTAGAGGCTCACTCACATTCCTCCCACCAATTAGTGAGTCTTCCTTATGTTAAAAGACCTGGGGTTTGTATTACGTGACGGAACAAATCACAATTTTTGGAAGTAAATTGTATTTTTCCTAACTAAACAAACCTGAGGTCCTTTACAGATATGCCCACCTCATGCCACCCCTCAATCTGAACCTGGGCCAAAAGGCAAAGTGGAGTGTTTACATCCGGGCAGGCTAGCCTGCCCCACGGTAGTTACTGCCTAACCACCTTGTTCAAGATTCAACGGCCGTTATTCCAGCTACGACGTAAGTACATTCCTTATGTTAAAGGACCTCAGGTTTGTATAGTTAGGAAAAATATAATTTACGACAAATTGTGATATTTCTGGTATATCTATACAACTATTCTGCGGCAACCTATAGGATCCAGTTTCCACCACGTGTGAAGCCACCCTCCAAAAAAGTACTTTAACACGTCCTGACACTGGAGATGGGTATCAGTCACGAGTTGTTGGTAGTGAGAGAAGGAGCTCAAGACCTCTACTCTTCTTTCGAAGAAGGGTAAACAATCACGGATGATCCATCGTCATCACGCTGGCCGGGTCTTATTCACTCGATATTTAATTGGTGAAACAAAAATACAATTACAACCTTAAGCATACCATTCAAAAGATTAAGTTTTGTCAACATAATGTGATATATGAAAGCCCCATACGAACTAAAAGAAGCATGTGACGCTCTTCGTACAATATGTTTTCAAGGCAGTTTTGAAATCCAATATGGCGGCTCTCGTCAGGCTGGCCGGTCTAGCCACGGACAGTCCACCATCTTTCCCAGCCTTCCCAGCACTCATTTGAACAATGTTAGCATTTATATGTAACGTTTATTGATCTTACTCAAGATTGCAGTTGTAATCAGCACAATAAAACAACATTTTGTTGCCTATATTAGTGAAAGTATGAAACTTGTTATTCCCGGGGTCATGGTTTGAACTGAATTCATTTTTACCTTGTAATCAGTGGTGTTATCCTTACTGCCATCACAAATGAAACTCCAGAGTGTTTATTTGATTGTAATTATACACATTATTGGTATTAATCCACTCCAAATTGCACTTGAACCACGTTGCTGTTGCTGGTTCCTAAGCGTTCACTCCCACAAATACAGTTACGAGCAGCAGACAACGACAATGTTTATGAGGTGCAAAGCTTTATTCCCTTAATTGTCTACTTTACTCATTATTTAGTTTAACTCTACTTTGTTACTTCAAAATGTTTATTCAATTCATGTCTATTATCCCTTGTTTGCAACCAAATTACCCCAAAAAATTACAGATATTTCCAAAGTAGATACAATCCAATGTTTCTAACCTTGTCGTACATCTGGCTGCCGAAAGCCATCGTGGAGCAGAGACGGATTAGTGGATTATAATTTTTTTTTTTTTTTTTTTGCTAGCACTTTTCATTGATTTAAGTCTAATTAGTATTTTGATTTTTTTTAATATCTGTATGCCAGAAATAAATGTAACCTTTAATGTTTGCATGCTAAGAATGGCAAAATCATCATTGCCATATTAGTGGAGCTTCACACATATGCCGATGCATTATTATAAACTGTTTTCATGGATTCTAGTTGTCATAGTAATGCAATAATGATAAAATTGCTTTAATATTTATGTATATATACTTTCAATACATAGGCTAATTTCACCAATTTCCATGTTTTGTGTAAGTCTTATACCCAGTTTGGAGGGTGAACACACCAATTTGCAACAGAGAGAGAGAGAAAGGAAGGCAAAGGAAGGAAGGAGGACAGGGGTGGGGGGTGGGGAGAGGGTAGGTGGAGCTTTTTACTGCTGTGTTCGTATACATTTCTGGATAATGGAGTTTTTGTCTCTTGGTACAAGACAAGTGTCGGTTATTCTTTACGATTAGTGATTTCACGATACCCTTATAAATTACGTCACTGGGTGTAATATATTATAGCAAAATCTCGTTCTGATATGAGTGTTCGTTACAGAAATATTGCCAAAAAACGTGCTTGCACTGTATTTTACAAGCTTGCTATTGTATAAATTCGTCTTTTTCTCAATCAAAACATGCGCCTCAATGCTAACTTTCCTCTTTTAACGACTTTCCAGTCATTGCAAATTCGGCCCTATTAATTTCTTATGGTGTGAAAACAGACAGAGGCCCAGGGAGCGAAAGCGATTGCGTCACACTCTTCATATATCCAAAAAGTATTTAATAAAGATATATATGCACATTACGATTATAACAATTACATGAATAGCTGATAACAGTCTGCATGAATAACTGGTAAACTGTTCTGCAAGAAAGTTGAGTATAGCAATTCATTTTTGGTACGAAAGTCAAGATGTCATGACGTCATATTACAGGACTTAAAAACTTTCTAATTCTGAAATATAATTACTTAAATTTGAGTCAGGAATCGAGTTAACGGCAGGGGTTCCGTTCCTGGCCACCGACGCCAAGCGATTTTCGACGTTGAGCGATTTTAAAGCCTACGGCCGCCGCACACCTTCTTTCGAAACTCTAGACCAGTCAAAGGTGCCGTAATCCCACAACGGCGCAATAAGTAAAATTATATTTATGCAGTACGTATAGTACTATAGAATTTACTGTACAGTACATGTGGGTGTCTAGAGTATGTAAAGATATATTAAAGTTTATACAGTGTACAGGTAGCTGTAGTGTTCAGGTTACGATCATTAGTCTTACGATAGTCCGATTTTATGAGAGATCAAATTACAATGGCCTAACTTTATCCATCTTCTAGTTACATAAGTTCAATAACAGCAAAAGAGAATGATGAAAGTATGGTTTTAACGTTATACTCGTTGCGTGAACGTGTACAGCCATGAACATCCGAACGAGAAACGACTTTTTTTTTTTCTAAGTACAAACCGAACTGGATAACATCTGTTTGGCTTGTATTTCGATCATCGTACTACAGTGCAACATTACCGTATTTGTTATAAATGGCGTTATGTATAGAATAGAACTGAGATATCTTAATGTAATAACTTTAATCGCTATAGATCAGAAATCAATATAGATTAAAGATCAATCGGGAAATATACCGTAAAATTTAAACCTAGTTATAACTGAAGCTGAGAAAACTGTTCAAGCTGCTAATGACTATTATCGTACATCGGCAACAAGGATAAAACTGCAGTAAACGTCTACCATCACACACAGCTGTAGATAAAATTGGGATAAAATCATTTTAATCAAAACTACTGTGCTTTGAAAGAACACATTTTTACTGTTGGTTCACGCTGATATAAGATAAATAACGTAAAGTTCGTATTACGATGATATAAAGGATTATTGCGAACGGAATCACGTAATTTTTTACGCAATAAACATGCCGCCAACGTAATCTGTTAACGAAAAAATAGTAGTTCACATTCACAACGAGACATATTCAATAAATATTTCCACCTAAAAACACGCTGTATAAGGAAAAGTAACTTTGTCTCATATAAGTCAAGTATATAGATATTCGTTTATGCTAACTAGAAGTAAGACCATTCGCTCAGAATTGCGTTATGGTGAAACAATCTCGTATTCATCAGCTGATTTTAACAAACCACAACATTGGCCACTCCGCGGAATACGGGCTTAAGTTTTGCCGTAGTATTTTAAAATACAATAATATGAGAATACATACAATATTCTTGGATACAGTGAAAATAATGTATAACTTTTTTAAGGATTTATGGAAAGATGCATTATTAATAAAATAACAACAATGCATTTTTTCGGAACTGGCGGACAAGAACGAACATGAAAAACCATCCCCTGACAACATGGAGCGTAGTTACAAAGGCTGCCTTAATTTGTATCTTATTTCTGTACAAAAATGAAACTACCTTTACGTAATATATTTTCATACACATTTTAAACATAAAAGCATAAACATTTGAAAAATCGACACATCGATCGCTAAATTTGCACTCTTTTAACTCGATATTTCGGAAGAGCGGCAGAAGGCGGCATACAAGAACGAACTTGAAAACATCGTAGTCGATAACTTGAAGTGGGGAGTTTCAAAAGCTGCCTTTATATATTTCTTGCAGAAATAAAAATACCCTATTCGTAATACATTTTCATACCCAATTTTAAACATAAAAGCATAAACATTTTATAAAAAATCGACACATCGATCGCTAATTTGCACTTTTTTTTTAAATCGATATTTTCGGAAGAGCGGCAGACGGCGGCATACAAGAACGAACTTGAAAACATCGTAGTCGATAACTTGAAGGGAAGTTTCAAAAGCTGCCTTTTTATCATATTTCTGCACAGAAATAAAAATACCCTATTCGTAATACATTTTCATACACATTTAAACACATAAAAGCATAAACAGTTTATAAAATCGACTACATCGATCGCTAATTTGTTGCACGTTTTTTTAAATGCGATAATTTTCGGCAAGAGCGGCAGGCGGCGGCTTACAAGAAAAGAACATGAAAAAACACAATCGTTTCAAAAGCTGCCTTTGTTGCCTTTTATAAAATTTCATATTTCTGTACAGAAATAAAAATGCCTTTCACGTAATACATTTTCATACACATTTTAAACAAAAGCATGAACATTTATAATTATACACATCCATAGCTAAATTTGCACTTATGTAACTCGATATTTTCGGCATAGAACAGCGTCAGAGGCATATATTTTACCCTAATACCTACGTAATAACTCTCCACAAAATTTGTTAATATAATTTGCATAACCTTTATGGTCTGACGGCATTTCTACAAATGTATGAACTCGTTAGACAACGGCGCTAGCGGCACTGTTAACTGAAATTTGCGCCGTAAAGATACCTTTAAAATGCCTTATTTTTTTAATTAATATTTTTGACGAACGCCGTAAAACCGATTGTAAGCGCTGAATGGCCTTTGCTGCCCCAGTGCTTGGTGTTACACCTAAACTTTATAAAACCAACCAACCGTAAAACCGATTCGCCGTTGAGTGATTGCGCCGTTAACCGCGGGCCACCTGCATTTTCAAATTAATCATCATAAATATGTAAAATATTGATATTTTACTATTTATTTAGATAATTATCAAGTACACGCTTCGTTGTCGTCTTCTACCAAAACCGTAGTTTCCTTAAAAACTTCGTGGCAAGGGACCGTTTTACGATTGTTGTGATGAAAGTCCCCCAGCATCTATGGGTACAAGTGGTGTGCGGATTTAGCACAGGAAATGGGAAGTTTGTTGACACAAGCGACTCCGTAAACATCTAGATGGCGTCAATCTTCTAAAGTTTTGTAATCGTAAGTAAAAATTTCGAAAGCGTTTTGGTGTTGTGGGCCTGCGTTGGCCACCCTTTTCATTACCCTCTGTTTAAATCTTAAAATATGGCCTTAATTTCTAACTTTGGAGAAAATATTTACTTCGAAAGGAGAGTAGAGGTCTTTAGCTCCTTCTCTCACCAACAACTCGTGACTGATGACCATCTCCAGTGTCAGGACGGGTTAAAAGTACGTTTTCGGAGGGTGGCCAGCCATGATATTTGGTAAGTTGGCCAGTCCACGCGGTGTTTTACCCTAAGTATTTTCTCGAAAGTTAGAAATTAAGGTCATATTTTAAGATCAAACAGAGGTTAAGGGGGCCGGCCGGAACCCCTATATATGGTGGTATAGGGCGAAAAATGCAAAGTCATGAAAAAATTCATGGAGCTTCATATGGCAATTGAGAATACGTATACGAAATATTTCGTCAAAATTCCTCTTACTTTCGTAGTTACAGGGTAATTAGTAAACATAACTCAATAAGCCTAAAACATTCATCCGTACAAGAAAATGCAATATTTCTTCTGTTATCGTAAATTTTGATAATTATTGGCAAAGAAATTGTGAGAAATGGCATCTGTAGAGATTCCGTGGCTCGCAGAAGCGTCTGAAGCGAGTATCTGGTTCAATCATGAATCAGTTGGACCATAGACGTCTAAGTAGGTTACATGTTCGAGGTTCACCTCGTGACATTCGCTTGCTTTTACGTATGTTTATGTATGTTTCGGCAAGAAGTTCATCATGCCAATGAGGAAAAGACAAGGAAAGGATACTTCTTGCTAACATACAGACGAAGAAAAATCGCTCAGTATTATTACAGATATCATAATATGCGCGTAGTAGTGAAGAGAGAGGGGAGGGTTGTCTAGTAACGCCCCCTTCTTGCCAGACAGCACTCGTCACACTGAGCAAAGAGATCTTCATTTATGATAAATAACATAGTTTTGGTTTTTTAATACCCAAAATGGGAATATGAAATCATAATAATCGTGATTTATTAAATTGTCTTTGTAAAAAAGAGAGTACACTTCGAGTTTCACCTTTGACATTCTCTTGCATTTACGTTTGTTTATCTTTGTTTTGGCAAGAATGTCATCATGCCAAAGAGGAAAATACAAGGAAAACATCTCGCTAACATACAGAAGAAATTCACTGTAATAAGCCGAGTTAGTGAAGGGGAGAGAGGGGGGTTACATAGGAAGGAGTGCCCATCTTGCCTCAAGCAGTGCCCCAGGCTACGATATATGAGCAAAGGGATCATCATTTATGATAAATTATGATAAATAAAATAGTTTTGTTTTGTTAATACACAAAAAGGAAATATACATTCATAATAATCATTATTTATTAACATTGTCTTTATAGAAGTATGAAGGAAAACTTTGAACGCCCGTATCTCAAAACTATACTTATTGACCTTCAAAATCTATCTCCTCACTTAGTTTTGAAGCTATAACATTGGAATTTGGTATATAACTCAGAAAGACTTATAGAACAATCAATAGAGCCCTTTTTTCCAATTTTTTGTTTCGTCTTTTTTTATAAATTTTTTCTCGTGATTTATAGGGTTTATTTTTTTACCATATTGAAAAATTCATATCTAGCAAAAAAAATGAATTTAGAAAAAAAACTCTTCATTCGATTGGAGGTCTACATCAGGTCTATATATGGTAGTAATCCCAGGTCTTAATATTAAATATCAAGGGAGGAGATAGAATTTGAAAAATGGTTATTTTATACATTCAACTTACCTGTCAGATATATACTTAGCTATTTGACTCCGTCGTCCGACAGAAATTCGAATTTCGCGCACACGCTACCAGTAGGTCAGGTGATCTACTTACCTGCGTTGGGTGGCAGGACTAGGAACCATTCCCATGTTCTATCATATTTTTTCTGTCGGCCATACTGGCAACATCGTTGTGGGTATCTCCGGCTGGATTCGTATTTTGCATCGCAATTGATGTTTGGACTTCTCGGTGACGTATTTGCATTGATTGTACTGGCATACGCGATTGTGGACGTTTTTTGTTTTTTGGAATTTGATTTGGATTGTTCAACATGATGTCTGATTCTGGAAGTGTGGTGAGAATGTGTGTGAATGTGGGTTGTAAAGTTAGGATGGCGAAGGCATCGCTTGATCCTCATACTATTTGCAAGAAATGCAGGATGTATGAATGTTCTTTGATAATACTTGTAATGAATGCAAGGATTTGAGTGCGGAAGAATGGAAATCTCTAACTTCATACTTGAAGAAGTTGGAAAGAGACAGGGTGAGGAGGTCTTCTTCCAAACCTTTGTCTAGTTCTGTATCTAGCGGGGTTATCACTAATATTATATCGTTCTTCTTTTACTGCCCCATCTAATGTACCTGCTCCTTTATTAGAACCCACAGATTCGGCATCTGAGATTGCGAATCTTAAAGCCGCCCATCAGAAAATGGAAACCAAAATGGCGGCCATTGAAGGTAAGCAGTGTGATTATAGTGCTGTGGATAGTGATATAAGTGTCCCCAGTGCTGTGGAGGGGGCGTTTGATTGTACACAACGCTCCCAGGCCTAGACCTCTTTCAAGCTCCCAAGCCCAGAGGAGAAGGAATGTCGAAAGCCGTAAGGAGTTGTGGAGGATCCCCAACAGTCAGACGTCCCTTCGGCATTTTCTGTATCGCCACAGAATACCAGAGAACGCTACAGAAAAAGCATTCCTGCGTGAGTGTTTCTCCTCGGAGAATTCTTCACCTAAAAGAGGTTGGAGATCGGCGGATCTTCTCGCCCCCTGAAAAGACGTTTGGATGAACCCAGGATTACTTCGAGTCCTGAGCGTTTTCAAGAGGAGGACCATTCAGTAATTAAAAAACCAACCTAGGGTAGACAATAATGAAGAGACTAACAGAATCCTTCGCACTATGCAGGATTCCATCACTTCTCTGGTGGGAGTTCTGTCAAGAGACCCTCCCAGAAAGGAAAGACGGTTTCCTGCCTATAAGAAGTCTAGGCTGTAGAGGGTTCAGACTCGACCATATAAATTTGTCATCCTCCGATTTGGAATCAGATTTCATCAGCCTTGCATAGGCCAAGCAAGATCCGTTCTCTGTCAAACGCAAGGCGCCAGACAGGAAAGTTTCTCTGTTCATCATGAGCGCCAGACAGGCACGAGACGCCAACGAAACGCATAGAGCCTTCAGGCGCGAGACGCCAGACAAGAGCGTCGAGTTTTCTAGACACGAAGCGCGTCAGCCAAGCGTGAAGCGCCAGCCAGACGCGAAACGCTTTCCAGACGCGAGTCGCCAGTCAGGCGCGTCGAGCATTCCAAGCGCGAGACGTCAACCAGACGCGTGACACCAGTGTGGATCGAGGCGCCAAGAAGACGCGAGTTTCGAGACAGGCGCGTGACGCCAACCAGAAGCAGGACGCCTCCCAGGAGCGAGGCGCCAGGCAAGCGCCAGGACGCTACGAGGCGCGAGATGTCAACAAGAAGTGTGACACCTCTCAGGAGAGAGGCGCCAGGCAAGCGCGAGGACGCTCCAAAGCGGGTGACGCCAGCCAGAAGCATGACGCCTCCCAGGAACGAGGCGCCAGGCAAGCGCCAGGACGCTACGAGGCGCGAGACATCAACCAGAAGCGTGAAGCCTCTCAGGAGAGAGGCGCCAGGCAAGCGCCAGGACGCTCCAAGGCGCAAGACGCCGGCCAGAAGCGTGACGCCTCCCAGACGCGAGGTGTCATCTAGACGCGAGGCTTCTACTAGTTGTGGGGACGTTATTGTTCGTAGTCCTTCACCTACTAGAAACAATTCTCCTAGAGCGACTTCTCTTGATAGAGAATCGATCAGGAAAGAGCGATCTCCTTCTAACCTTGACCTTGAAGAGATTTCTGAGGAAGAAGTTTCGATCAACGAGGGACTTTCCAATTGTAAAGTTTTAGCCTCGTTACTTCTTGAGGAGTTTGGGGATATCTCTTAGTCCTGCGGCTCCTCCTTCTCCGAGATCTCTGTCTTCGAGCACAAAAACCCCGAAATCCTCGGCTTTCTTAAAAAAAAAAAAAAAAAAAAGATGAAGCCTGCGATCTCAGTGAGAAAAGCCCTCCAGTCTTTGGATTCTTGGCTTTTATCTAAAAAGGAAACTCTGAGAACTGTTTATTGCTCTCCTCCCTCCAAGCTGACAGGGAAGAGAGGCATTTGGTATAAGACGGAAGAGGCGATGGGATTGATGCTCCCCTCGTCTGCAGATTCAGATTTCTCGAGTCTTGTAGAGTCTGTAAGAAGACAGTCTCTCATTCAGCAAAGGCGTCCTGGAGTATGTCGGAATTAGATCAGCACCTTAAGGGAATTTTTCACGTCTTAGAGGTGTTCAACTTCTTGGATTGGTCTCTTGGAGTGTTGGCTAAGAAGACGAGTGAGCCAGATTTTCTTGATCCAGAAACTTTGCACAGTGTCCTATCTTGCATGGATAAGGCTGTGCAAGATGGTTCTGGTGAGTTGGCGGCACTGTTTGGATCTGGAATTTTAAAGAAAAGATCTCTTTACAGTTCCTTTCTGACGAAAGGAGTTTCTCCTTCTCAGAGGTCCGCTCTACTTTTCGCACCTCTGTCAGAACATCTGTTTCCTTCATCGTTGGTTTAGTGAAGGATGTTTTGATGATACCCTGTCAGAAAAGGCTACGCAGGACCTTCTTGTGCAATCTGCCAAAGAAGATTAGACCTGCAGTTCCGACTCAGAAGAAGGTGGCTCGTACTCCAGTGGTGCCCTTTCGTGGAGCCCCCCTCGACTCGATCAACTTCGAAGAGAAAGCCCTTCGACAAGCGAGGGAGGTCTTCCTTCCGCTCTTTTAAAAAGAGCAAGTAGCAGCCATGTCCTCCAAGCACAGGTAGGGGCCAGACTTCATACTTTGTGGAGGCCTGGTCCGTAAGAGAAGCAGATCCCTTCCGGACTCTGTCTGTCCTACAGAAGGGTTACATCATTCCTTCGTAGACAGACCTCCTTTATGCAACATCTCCGAAGGATTTGTCGACGAGTTACAAGGACCCTGGACTGAGAGAGACTCTCCTTCAGACGGTGGTGTCGATGAGGGACAAGAATGCAATAGAGCTAGTGCAGGATCCATTCTCCCTGGGGTTTTACAACCGCCTTTTCTTGGTTCCAAAGGCTTCGGGGGGATGGAGACCCGTCCTAGATGTAAGCATCCTGAACCGGTACGTGGAGAAAAAGAAGTTCTCCATGGAGACTTCAGCTTCAGTTCTGTCATCCCTACGTCAGGAGATTGGATGGTATCCCTGGACCTTCAGGATGCTTACTTGCATGTTTTTTTCGATTCACCCATCGTCAAGAAAAATATACAAAGATTTGTTGTTACAAGGACAAATCTTCCAGTTCAGGGCCTTGTGCTTCGGCCTATCAACCGCTCCTCAGGTATTTACGTATCTGATGCGGAACGTGGCCAAATGGCTTCATTTAGAAGGGATAAACATCTCAATGTATCTCGACGATTGGCTAATCTGGGCCAAGTCGGAGAAACTATGTTTGGAGGACCTACAGACTACTTTGAACCTAGCAAAGACGTTAGGATTACTCGTGAACCTCGAGAAATCTCAGATGATCCCCAGTCAGAACTTAGTCTATTTGGGGATTCGGATGGATTCTCGGGGTTTTCGGGCTTTTCCGTCCCAGGAAAGGATTGCTCGGGGATTACAGAAAATCTCGAGCTTCCTAGAGAAAGAACGGAGTTCGGTGAGGGAGTGGTTAAGTCTTCTGGGAACCCTTTCCTCACTAGAACAGTTCATTTCGCTAGGAAGATTCCACCTACGCCCTCTTCAATTCTTCCTAAGAAGAATTTGGAGTTGGAAGAACGGGCAACTTTCAGACACTTTCAGAATTCCTCTGGAAGTAAAGAATCATCTGAAGTGGTGGATTTTTCCCTTGGAAAAGAACGAGGGCTTGTCTCTAGAGGTTCGGACCCAAACCTAATCTTGTTCTCAGACGCTTCAGAGAAGGGATGGGGAGCGATCTAGGGACAAAAGAAGTATCAGGCCAATGGAGGAAGGATCAGCAAGACTGGCATATAAACTCCAAAGAACTTTATGCCGTTCTTCTAGCCCTAAAAGCCTTCGAGACAGAAGTGTTAGGTCAAGTGGTACAGGTCAACTCGGACAACACCACAGCGTTGGCCTATATCAAGAAAACAAGGGGGAACTCACTCTCTTTCTCTGTTCCAGATAACAAAAGAGCTGTTGTATTGGGCAAAAGAAAGAAGGTGACTCTCCTCACAAGATTCGTGAAAGGAGAGAAGAAACATCAGAGCAGACAGGCTAAGAAGGTTAAACCAAGTTCTCCCCACAGAATGGACCCTTCACATTCAGGTGTGTCAAGCTCGTGGTCCCTGTGGGGCAGTCCGCATATAGACCTATTTGCCACCTACTTATCCAGAAGATAGAGAACTTTTTGCTCCTTAGTGGAAGACCCGAGAGCGATAGCGGTGGACGCCATGCTGCTGGACTGGTCAGGCCTAGATGCCTACGCCTTTCCCCCCTTCAAAATGTTAGGAGTGGTTTTTAAGAAAATTTTGCGGCAGTCAAGAGGGACGAGACTAACATCATCGCTCCCTTTTGGCCGTCTCAAGATTGGTTCACAGAGGTACAGGAATGGACAGTGGACTTCCCAAGATCTCTTCCACACAGGAGAGATCTTCTCAAACAACCCCATTTCGAGAGGTACCATCAAAACCTCCCCGCTCTCGCTCTGACTGCCTTTCGACTATCGAAAGACTTGTCAGAGCGAGAGGCTTTTCAAGCAAAGCTTCAAAAGCAATTGCTAGGGCCCGGAGATCTTCAACTATTCGGGTCTACCAATCAAAATGGGATGTTTTTAGAAGATGGTGTAAGAAGAATAAACTGTCCTCCTCCGATACCTCTGTGACCAACATTGCTGATTTCTTGATTTTCCTTAGGGAAGAATCAAAAATTATCAGTTTTCTACCATTAAAGGTTATCGAAGTATGCTTTCTGCCGTGTTTCGAAACAGAGGTTTGAAAATAGCAGAAGATAAAGATCTCCACGACCTTATAGATCTTTGAAACCTCTAAAACCTTTTCTCCTCGCACTCCGAACTGGAACCTAGATGTGGTTTTGAAATTTCTATCATCAAGTAGATTTGAACCTCCTCTCAACGCGTCGTTTAGAGATCTAACGAGAAAATGTATTTTCTTGTCGTTAGCGACTGCGAAGAGAATTAGTGAAATACACGCTCTAGATTCTCGAGTAGGATTTAAGAGTGATGCGGCAATTTGTTCTTTCCAGACTCTGTTTCTGGCCAAGAACGAGAACCCTTCAAAACCCTGGCCAAAGAGTTTTGAAGTTAAAGGACTTTCAAATCTAGTAGGAGAGGAATTAGAAAGATCTTTATGTCCGGTTAGAGCTCTGAAGTTCTATTTAAAGAAGAAGAATGAACTCAATGGATGTAAACAAAGCCTGTGGTGCGCAGTTTGGGATCCTAGTAGACCCATGTCAAAAAATGCATTAGCATTTTTTGTGAGGGGCATTATTACGGATGCTCATAATAACTGCACTGAAGACTCTTTCAGGACTCTCGATGTGAAGGCTCATGAGGTTAGAGCGTGGCCAACTTCATTAGCTTTTCAGAAGAACATGTCTTTAAAAGACATTGTGGATGTGACTTACTGGAGGTGTAATTCAGTGTTCGCATCGCACTACCTTAAGGACGTTAAAGTAACATGAAAAGTGTTTCTCTCTGGGTCCTTTTGTATCAGCCGATACAGTGCTGGAGCTGGGAACACATAACGATCCTTAGAAAAATTTGTATTTGTTCTAATTTTTTATAGTACATAGATCTACCTTGTGAGACGAGTTGTTGGTTTTTCTGCTGATTAGTATGCTTGGTGGCGCACGGGCGTCCTAGCTTGGATCAGTGGGGAATCAAGAGACGTCTTACTGGCTAGATTGTACAAAATTTTTTTTTAAAATTTATTTTCATTTTTGTACTTTAGTGTACGAATGTTTGTGATTCGAGTTTGTGGTTGTTAGCAAGAAGTTAGGGGATAACTTCTTGCAATCTTAGAACTAACATGGATAGGTTGAGGTGATCGGGATCGATGTTGTGCTCCTTGTATAGGTCTTGTCAAGTAAGTGGATAAGCACCCATTGACATAGTCCTTCCAGGATCTGCCAAGTTAGCAGGTAAGACCCCTTTGGCAGAACCACAAGAACTCTTAGCCATAGATCAATATCTCGCTGAGGCTCTTGAGACTGACTAGACTCCTGGATTGTATTCATGAAGTCTTCAGTCTAAACAGGTAGGAACCAAGGTTTTATTTATTTATTACCTACAATGATAGTTGTGATTCCTGTTTGATTCTATATTTAGCTGTCTCTGTCCCACCTCCAATGGTGTGAATCAGCTAAGTATATATCTGACAGGTAAGTTGAATGTATAAAAATGATATTGTTATGATACAGTAAAGTTTTATACATACTTACCTGGCAGATATATACAAAATTATACCCACCCTACCTCCCCTCAAGAGACAGGCGGTATAGAAAAAATATGATAGAACCTGGGAATGGTTCCTAGTCCTGCCACCCAGCGGCAGGTAAGTAGATCACCTGACCTACCGGTAGCGTGTGCGCGAAAGAAATTCGAATTTCTGTCGGATGACGGAGTCAAATAGCTAAGTATATATCTGCCAGGTAAGTATGTATAAAACTTTATTGTATCATAACAATATCATTTTTTGGGATAAATTGCCCTGGCGTCACAAAACCGAAGGTCAGAGGCGAAAATCATATGCGGTTTGGAGATGTCCCAAGTCACCTTATTAAGTGGTATGTATGTCAAAGTCCTGTCGTTAAAAAACGGCATTAGCCGGCCGGCCCCCTTAATGAAAGTCTGGCTCTACACAGTGCACACATACCTCCATGACACTTTTGAAATATTTACTTACAACTCCGAATAATTAGAAGATTGACGCCATCTTGATGTTTGTGGAATCACTTGTGTCAATAGACTTCCCATTCCATGTGCTAAATCCGCACACCAATTGTACCCATAGACACTTTCTTCACAAAAATCGTAAGCAATGACTTCCAACCACTACTTTTTAAAAAAAACTACAATTTTTGGTAGAAGAAGAAGGAGTGTGCACTAGATAATTATTTAAATAAATAGTTAAATGGCAGTATAAGGTCATGAATTGCATAAATCTTTTACATATTCATGATTATTAATTTGAAAATATTCGTTGTTGAAAAAGTAACTAGATTCCTAACTCAAATATCAACAGTTTTGCTTGTGAATGGTACCTACAGTGTTCTTTGCGCTCTTCAATTGTTTATCAGTGTTGCCAATTGTGTTTGTGGAGTGAGCGCTTAGGAACCAGGAACTGCAATGCAGTGGATTCATCGTCATTGGGTGGATCAGCTTTATTCACTCGATATTTAATTGGTGAAACAATAATACAATTACATCTTTAAGCATACCATTCAAAAGATTGAAGTTTCGTCAACATAATGAATGTGATATATGAAAACGCCATAAGAACTAAAATAGGCATGTGAGGTCTTCGTAAAATATGTTTTCAAGGCAGTTTTGAAATCCAATATGGCGTCCACCAACTGAGGTGCCGTTCGTAACCGGCAAGGATCCAACATCTTTCCCAGCCTTCCCAGCACTCATTTGAACAATGTTATCTTATATATGTAACGTTTATTGATCTTACTCAAGATTGCAGTTGTAATCACCACAATAAAACAAACATTTTGTTGCCTATATTAGTGAAAGTATGAAACTTTTTATTCCCGGGGTCGTGGTTTGAACTGAAATTCATTTTTACCTTGTAATCGGTGGTTTTACGTATGCAACTTACCTGGTAGTTACATATAGCTGTAGTCTCTGATGTCACGGCAGAATTTCGAATTTCGCGGCAGCGCTAATTGACTGGTCTGGTGATTCCCGTACCCCTTCCCTCTACCGGGGAATGTAGAACTACCACAACTAAGTACCTCAGAATTTTTCTGCCGTCGCAACTGGAACACCGGTTTTGTTTGGTGGAATTTCTTTGCTTTTTCACGACGGATACTCGTCGATTTGGTGACGTACTCTTTGTGATTTGGCTTTTGGGAAGTTGCTATTTATCTTTATTTAGCCAGATAGGCAATAATTGTGTGATTTTCCTCAGGGTTTAAATTTATAATGTCAGATTTCGGGATCTCACTTTTAGGGTTTTGCAGCAAGGGTTTTTGCAAAAACCAGTTACTTAAAGCTAAGTTAGACCCGCACACTTTGTGTGTTAATTGCAGAGGTCAGAACTGTAGCAAAAGTTTAACATGTGATGAATGTAAGGATTTGACGGATAAAGGCTGGAAGGAGTTAGAGAGTTATATGAAAAAGCTAGAAAAAGATAAATTAAGGAAAGCTTCATCTAGGACTTCTTCCTTAGCTTCTCAGGAATTAGAGAGTCAGGATTTTCCATGTTCTATGTCTAACCCAGATCCGCCTAACATATTACCTGACCCTGACACCGTTGTTCCCGAACCCGACACTGTTGCCAACTTACGGGAACAGATGGAGTATCGCAGAAGTGTCCTTCGTCTTCTTCGAGCGCAAACGATTTGCCTCGCAGAGGTTGGAGGTTTAAGGATGAATCTCGTCCACTAAAGAGAACGAGACAAGTTTCGCCAGCCGCAATTCCCAAGAAGAAGATCATGGCTTCTGTGGAAGAGCTGTCATGTAGTTTTTGGGAGCCGCCGGGAGCGTTCTCTTCGACTTCTGAGGAAGTAGAGAGACCGATGTTGAAGAAGAGGAGGAAGCATAAGTCTTCCAGATGCGAGGTGACTGATAAGTGCCAGTCTGATGTACCTAGACAAGAGAAGGAACTTACGCGAGTAGAGCGTTCGCCTTTGGAGAATAGAGATGATTTGGATTCAATTTCTGGCCATAATATCAATAAGCGCCAGCCTGATGACACGACAACCGCGTTACACCAGACGCCAAAGCGCCTGGCTTCTCAAGAAGCAGCCGCTAAACGCCAAGCTACCAGATGCACGGATTCGGACTCGGTAGCCGCAAGGCGCCTATCTCCCAAGTGCTTGGATACGGTAGTATCAGGCGCCAGGCACCATACGCCTGACTTGATTGACTTGGAACAGAGAGAGTTTACAAAACCAAGTCAAGTTTTGGGTTCTTCAGGACATTCTAATAAATTCTTATTAGAAATGAATAATAAATTAGAGAATATTTTGGGGTTAGTTGGTAAGAAGCAGCAACCACTTCTTACTTCTACGCCTTCTTTAATTAGAACTTTACCGGAAGAGTTTCAAGAGTCACTGCAGTTGGTGGAGCAGGAGTTAGACTGTCCAGTGGATCAAGAACAAGCGGAGGACAATTTATCAGCAGGAGCGTCAGAAGGAGAAGCAGTAGAAGGCGAGGAGACTCGGTCGTCAGCATACAAACAATTACTCAACTTTTTCCTAGATAACTTTCCAGAATCTTTTTCGCCAGCCACTCCCGCCTCACCTGAATCCCAGTATGCTAGGGATACTAAACCAGATTCTTCGACTTTCATTAAGCTGGTTTTGTCGATTTCAGCTAAAAAGGCGTTGAAAAAGATGGATGAGTGGTTAGGAGAAAAGAGGGAGCAAGGTAGGACTGTGTTTTGTTTCCCTCCTTCAAGACTTTTAACTAAGAACAGAGTTTGGTACAAAAACTGGGGAAGCCTTCTCCCTGGGAGGCGCTGCTCCTCTCATGGAGACTTCCTTCAGCCTAGTGACTCGTCCAGACCTTCTGCTTTGAATTCAGCGAAGATTTTCTTTACGAGTTGCGAATTAGATCATTTGCTGAAGGTGGTTTTCAGTCTTATGGAAGTAATAAGCTTCTTGGATTGGTCGATTGGCGCCTTGGGAAGGAAGGCAAAGTGTTTTAACCTGTCAGGAGAACATTTTAGTGACTTCTCCAACGTGATGTCCTGTATTGATAAAGGAATAAGGGATGGAGCGACTGAAATCGCTTCCTTATTAACTGTAGGGATCATCAAGAAACGTCAGCTTTGGTGTGCCTTTTCATCTAAGGGAGTAACAAGAACCCAGAAGTCGGTGCTTATGTTTGCTCCACTTGATAAGTGTAACCTTTTTCCTAAGGACTTAGTGTCTGAAATTTCTGCCTCTCTGGTCCAGAAAGCAACTCAAGACCTTTTAGCTCAGTCGGCTAAGAAGCCGAAAGGCACAACGACTTCGAGTGTACGCCCAGCACCAGATGTCGAGCAGGAGAAGCCCTTTCGGGGCAAAGAACCAACAAGAGGATTGCGGAGATCGAGGCCTAGAGTTAGGTTCAGTCCTAAGCCCAATAAGACAACAACTTCTAAGAAATGAGCAGGGAATCCTTCACACACCAGTCGGAGCCAGGCTCCAGGAGTTCTGGCAAGTTTGGGAATGAAGAGGAGCAGATCCATGGACAGTATCGGTACTGAAGGAAGGATATTTGATTCCGTTTGTAAAACATTCTCCTCTGTCAAAGGTACTGATAGTTTTGGCAGCTTACTCGTCAAACTTAGTGAAATGTTGCGCGTTGAGAAAGGAACTGTTGGCTCTATTAGAAAAGAGAGCGATAGAGCTGGTAAAAGATCAGAACACCCCAGGCTTTTACAATCGCCCATTCATTGTCCCGAAAGCTTCGGGAGGGTGGAGACCATTATTGGATGTCAGTGCCCTAAATTTGTGAGCAAGACAAAATTTTCGATGGAGACCACCCAGTCGGTTTTGTCAGCACTTTGTTAAGGAGATTGGATGGCTTCCATAGACCTACAGGACGCGTACTTCCACATTCCAATTCACATAGACTCGAGGAAGTACCTAAGATTCGTGGTTCAGGGAAGGACATACCAGTTCAGGGCCCTATGCTTTGGACTATCCACAGCGCCACAAGTATTCACCAGAGTCTCTCATCAGTAGCAAGGTGGTTACACCTAGAAGAAATAAGAGTAGCGCTATTTAGACGACTGGCTGCTCCGTTCACAGTTGAAAGAAGGGTGTGTGAAGGATTTGCAGAAGACAATTCAACTGACAGAAGAGCTGGGTCTTCTAGTGAATTTCAAAAAATCTCAACTGATTCCGAACCAAATTTTAACTTCCCTTGGAGTGACGATGAACTCGGAAGCTTTTCGGGCTTTTCCATCAGAACAGAGAGTGAGTTCGTGCCTGAGAAAAGTCAATCAATTTTTAGCAAAAAAAGACATGCTCAGCCAACGAGTGGATGAGTCTTTTGGGGTGACCTTAGCTTCAATAGAACAGTTTGTAACTCTGGGAAGACTCTACATTGAGACCGCTTCAGTTCTTCCTCAGAGCAAGTGGGAAAGAAAGAGAGTCCCAGACATTTTGTTTTTCCAATAACGGAGGAAATAAAGCAAGATCTCCTTTGGTGGAGGTTAGAAAAAAAGACTCAAGGAGGGTCTGCCTCTTTGGCCACTGAACCCCAGCCTTGCATTCTTCTCAGACGCCTCGGATCAAGGATGGGGAGCGGCACTGGGAAAGAAGGAAGTGTCAGGCTTGTGGACAATCAGTCAAAGACAGTGGCATATAAATATAAAAAAAAACTAAAGGCAATACATTGGGATTGAAGGCCTTTGCCAAGGAAGTACAGGGAAAAAGTGGGTCATCATCAATTGCGACAACAACACAGCTCTCTCGTACATCAAGAAACAAGGGGGGACTCACTCCTCTTTGTGCGAAGCGACGAGGGAGTTACTCATCTGGGCAAAAGAAAATCGGACAAGAATGCTCACCAGGTTTGTACAGGGGAGATACAATGTAAGAGCGGGCGAGTTGAGCAGGAGAAATCAGGTACTACCTACAGAGTGGACTCTGCACTTACAGGTATGCCAGCAGTTGTGGAATCTGTGGGGAAGACCTCTAGTGGATTTGTTTGCCACGGAAAAGACAACAAGATTGCCAATATATTGCTACCCCCGTACCCGACAAGAAAAGCGTTCGCTTTAGACACAATGCTGCTAGATTGGTCGGACTTGGACCTCTATGCCTTTCCTCCAATGAAAATGATCAGGGCAGTATTGACAAAGTTCAGGCAACACGCAAATGTCAGAATGACATTAATAGCTCCATTCTGGCCAGCAAGAGAATGGTTCCCGGAGATCCTGTACCTTCTAACAGACTACCCGAGGAAACTTCCAGAGGGAGTAGATTTACTCAGACAACCTCATTTCAGGAGATTCCACGAGAATATCCACGCTCTACGTCTGACCGCATTCAGACTGTCGAGCATACCCTCAGACAGAAGGGGTTTTCGAGACGAGCTTCACGGGCTATTGCCAGACCAAGGAGAGAATCTTCAGCAGCGGTCAACCAGGCAAAATGGTCAATTTTTAGGGCCTGGTGTAGACAGCATGGAGTCTCGTCTACTAAAACCTCTATAATTCAAATGGCAGACTTTCTTATTTTCCTTAAAATAGAAAGGAAACTCTCGGCTCCTACTATCAAAGGATACAGGGCCATGCTATCCTCAGTATTCAAGCATAGGGGAATGGATGTCTTGAACAATCAGGAACTGTCAGTTTCATGTATGACACTTACCTGGCAGGTATATATATATAGCTATATCCTCTGTCGAACTGGGAGAATTTTCAAAACTCGCGGCAACTGCCAGATCACTGGTAGTTCAGGTGATCGCCACCCCGTTCCCATGGCGCTGGCGCTCGGAACCATTCCCATTTTCATCAGATTTTCTCTGCCAGCCGAACCATCAACATCATTGAGGGTTCCCTGCTAGAATTTCGAGCTCGTTTGCTGACTTTTCGCTGTATATGGACGGATGGTATCGTATTGGAAAGTTAGATTGGCAATCGCTTTTGAATTTTTCTTGAAATGTCTGATTCAGGTATTATGTTTAGTGTATGTGAGAAGGATGTATAGTGAGGCTACCAAAAGCTTCGGTAGACCCTCACACTGGGTGTAAGAAGTGTAGAGAGTTTGTGTATACTTGAGAGAATAGGTGCAATGAGTGTGAGTATTTGATTGAGAAAGAGCGGAAAACTCTCGCTATAAATTTTGAAAGATTCGAGAAAGATCGTGTAGAAGATCAGTGTCTCGGAGTGACAGATCGGGTTCATCTAGCAAAGCCTTGAATGAATCAATCTCTGTTTCTTCTCCAGCTCCTTCCCAAGTAAAACCTGTAGTACCTTCTCCCCAGGTTTGCTGCCCTTGCTACGATAGGCGATCAGATGCAGCATTTTTTGCATAAAGTGGGTGTATTTTATGGTAGTGACAGTGTTGTGAAGGGGGCGGCTGACCGTCTCTCTCGTGCTCCTAGACCTAGACCGCTTCCAAGCTCCCAGACCCAAGGGAGAAGGTATGTCGGACAGTTGAAGGGAGGCGAGAGGGGTTTTCACACGATCAGGTCGTCCCTTCAGGCAGTTCCTGTTGTGCATCCCAGGCCTGCAGTGCAGTAGTACGCCGTAGAAAAAGGCGTTACTAGGAAGTGTTGGTCCTCCTCCGATAGCTCTACATCATGCAGGAAATGGCGCTATTTGGAGAAATCGCATCCCCTCGAGAGGACATACAGACCATCCTTGTCTCAGGATGAACTTCGCTACGCTCAAGAAGGATGGAATAGTCCCGAGCATCGAGTGCTGATGAGGACGCAATCCCCGTCAAGAAGAAGAGAACGTATCTTTTGCGAGAGGACGCAGGACGTTCTGTTGGCGGCTTTTCTCTAGTTAGAGACTCTCCTTCGTCGTGGGTGCGCTCCCCTGTCTCCTCTCCGTCTCGAAGACCTCAGGACCGCTCTCCTCCTCGTCTCAGCTCTGCTCGTCTTCGTTCTCCTCCTCCTCGTGTGATCCGTCAGGAAGCGGACATTAAGAACTTTTTTAGAGAGATGCAGGCTAAGTTAGCCGATCTTGTCAAGTCTTGGGAAACGACCGATCAGCCTTCCTCCAGACGTAAAGACGAGTCTCTCCCCGTCAAGACCTCCAAGAGGACGCAGGACAAGATTTTGCTGCCTCCTTCTAGTCCTTCGTACTCTTGGGAAACAGGACACAGTTTGCCATCGAAGACAGATGATCGCTCAACAGCGCAGGACGCAAGAGGAAGCTAGAGTAGACGCAACTCACGCGGTGGACGCAAGACGCAGACGGCAGGACATTGTCCCCTCCTCCTCCCCAAGACCGGGACTCTTCTCGTTAGGACGCGATCCCACAGTCTCATTCCAAACAAGTCTTGGAGCCGGATTCGGCTGCTAGTTTACAGCAGGACTTCGGCATCCAGGATTTTTATTCAGCGGAAGAGGACGTAGAAGGCTTTATTTCTGAAGCGCCATCGTCGGTTTTTTAGAGACTAACGAATTGCCTCCTGTCTCGGTTCGAAGGGGAGTTTCAACCTTCAGCACCGTTGTCCCCCTGGTCGTAGTTGAACCAAAACCCCCTAGAAGTCCTCTTTCTTGAAGATGACTCTCTCCATCATGGCCAAGAAAGCGCTTCACCGGATTAATGCTTGGTTGAAGGAAAAGAGGGAAGCAGGGAAGACTTCTTTCTTCTTCTCTCCAGCCAAGTTGGCTTCGGAATCGGGAGTGTGGTATACTACGGGGAAAAGTCTTGGCCTGGGAGTTTCTGCCTCCTCCCAGGGGTACTTCTCCAATTTCGTCGACAGTTCTCATAGACATGCCTTACACTTGGCCAAGATTTGGTGGACGTCTTCGGAGTTTGACCATCGGTTGAAGGGCATTTTTCGGACTTTCAAAGATTTCAACTTCTTCGACTGGTCTTTGGAGGCGTTGGCTCGTACCTTGGATGATAAAGGCTTTACTGACTTAGGAGTTCCGAGGAGTATTATGTCCTGTATGGACAAAGGCCTTAGAGATGGGCCGAACGAGCTGGCATTCCTCTTTGCGGATTTTCTAGCACTCTCAGAGTGTTCGGTTTTTTACGATCTCCAAACACTTGGGCGAGACCACGGTCCAAAGTGAGCGAGACGAGAATCCCTGATAATTGTTACCATGATAATCGGGAATCTCGCCGAATGTTCGAATTCCTGGAATTTCTAGCATTTGGAAGAAGACGGCTGCTGAAGGAAGAATTTCTCACAGTATGCGACCAACCTGGAATAGAGAAGAACGGACGGGAATGTCCAGTTTGGCTTGAAATGTCTTCTTCGGTATTCGGTTCACCATTGAAGCTTTCCTTCGGGGAAGACTTCCCCTTCACTCTCTTGACTAGAGAATGAAGGCGGTTGATCTCCAATCCTTATTCTTGTCCCTCGAGGGGAAAAGAATGTAGGATGGAGGTTGTTTTATAGAAACCTACAAATATACTACGTATATTACCCTCGCGACATGATTCTGTTAAGCAGTTGAATTGTCCGGGGTGTAGACGCATGCCGTAGTTAACTCTATGGATTGTGACCGAGACTACGAGTATCTTACTTGAACTGCAACTCGGGGCGGCCTGCAAACTCCCAGGAGTTACCAGTTTCGATTTTAGATAATTGGTATTGTCACGACAACACCAAATTAGCTTTTGTATTTACCGAAATCCGTTTAGTTTAAATATAATTGTTCGAGCGTATTTTAATGCTCGATGGTTCTAGCCGAACGCATTCCATCGTGGAATGGGTTACCTGGCAACTCAGGATGACGAGTCAGCGAGAGCTACTGTGAATTGAACTGCCTGATAGCAGCTCAGTAGCAGTTAGCTCTCCGGGATGCACGGTCGGTTATGTCTCTCTCCCCTGCATTGATTGACTACCAAACCGTATCTCTGTCCAACAATCACGGACTTAGGTCTCTGATTTACGGGGATTCTCGCATACTTGAATGACCATCTACTGCTGTGACGCTCGATGTCATCGCCTTCGACATTGCGAGAATTTTCAACAGAGATATCTCTTGGACTCTGTCATCTTTCTGTTTACCGCACGGTAACAGACGTCTGTACTAGTCTCCAGCTGCATTGCAATGCGATAATGCGAATGATTTTTTGCAGACATCTGAGTTTGTCTTCTAAATGTCTCGTATTCGTGGGTGTGCAATTGTTCATTGTTCACCCCGAATTAACAGATGTATTGGAAGACATCGCCTACTCCTCGACCTGCCAGCTCTACTTCCAAATGTTCAGCCCTGAGAAGCAGTTCTTCAGGCAGTACTTCCCTGTGTTTTCATTACTGAAAAGCGCCCCGCTTTCATTGCAACTACGAATCCTCACCGGACAGCAATGAAATAGCGGTTAGCGTTTTCAGCCATTTGTAACCACAGGTTCAGAATCTTGAGAATTCTTCTCTCGATTAGGCTGTGAAGACGTAGGTTGCATTCTCTGTATACCTTTGTCTTCAATGTCACCTAGTGTTGTTTCTCCTTAGCTGAGATTCAACTATGCTATGAGATGTCTTGCCATCGGGGACCTCGGTCTCTAAAAGGCAATTGACTTTCGCCTGTTGGGCTCATGCCTTTAGAGAAGCATCTCCTCGCCATCTGGCATCGGTGTCAAACAAATACGATTTGTTTAATTTCTCGGCATAACTCTTTTAGGGCGAAGGTCAAGTGACTTGCTCGGATGCTTAGGCAACTTGCCTCACTACCAAACGCAGTCAGTCGGCAGCTGTCATAGCGCCCGAGTCAGTTACGAACTTCGCTGTGGGCTTAGTTCGGTTGTTCCAGATCGATCATTACTTCGCTCTAATGGCTTGTCCCAGTGCCCATTCCATCGACACCCACCATGGAGTGTCGGTGTCCTATCCACTACCGAGAAGTAGAACTTTACTGCATGGGGATAGGAGAATGCGTTTGGACGGGTCTGGATGCTTACGCCTTTCCCCCGTTCAAGGTTTTAGGAAAGGTCATGAAAAAGTTCAGGGAGAGTTACGGGACAAGACTTACTCTCTTATCTCCCTACTGGCCGGCCCAAAATTAGTTTACAGAGGTACTGGAATGGACAGTGGACACACCAAGAGTAGATACACTCAAACAACATCACTTCTACAGGTTTCACAAGAACACCCCTCTCTCTGGGTCTGACTGCGTTCAGACTATCGAAAGACTTGTCAAAGCGAGGGGTTTTCTAGAGAAGCGGCCAAAGCAGTGGCTAGAGCGCGAAGAGCCTCAAATATGATGTACAGTCGAAGTGGGAGACCTTCCGTAGTGGGGCAAGAAGCAGAAGGTTTCTTCATACTGTACCTCTGTGACCCAAATTGCAGAATTCCTCCTGTATTTGAAGAAGGAAGCAGGTTTTTCAAATCAAACGGTCAGAGGATACAGAAGTATGCTGGTCGCGGTGTTTAGACACACAGGCTTAGATATTTCCAATGACTTGGATCTTAGAGACCTCCTCAGGTCTTTTGAAACAAGGAAGGAGCGTCAATGCAGAGCCCCTTCTTGGAATCTGGATATCGTACTGAAGTTCTTAGGCACTAATAAGTTTGAGCCTATAAGTAAGGCGTCTTTGAGAGATATCTCAAAGAAGGCCATCTTTTTAGTTGCTTTGGTCACGGCTAAAAGAATTAGCGAACTTCAGGCGATTAATAAAGATATAGGCTGGAAACACTACAAGGAAGTGTGCACGTTCCAGGAGGACTTCTTGGCCAAGAACGAGAACCCATCTAATCCTTGGCCAAGGTCCTTTAAAATTATGGGTCTGTCCGACCTTGTGGGTCAGGAACAGGAAAGAGTTCTTTGTCCAGAAAGGGCTTTGCGCCATTATGTGGAAAGAACCAAAAGTATTAGAGGCACCTCAGGATCTCTTTGGTGTTCAGTGAAGAGCCTAGTAGACCCATGACGAAATGCTATCAGCTTCTTCCTAAGTGAACTATTTAAAGAAGCATATATGCTTTGCCAAAAGGGAAGCTTCGGACTACTTAAAGTCAAGGCGCACGAAGTTAAAGCGGTAGCTACGTCCTTAGCATTAAAAAATATGGCCCTCAAGAATTTTACAGAGACGACGTTTTGGAGGACCAATTCAGTGTTTGGCCTCCCATTATCTAAGAGACGTCAAGACAACTTTTGACAATTGTCAAACGTTGGGCCCTTATGTGTCCTCAGGGGCAGTATTGAGTAAAGGAGTTTCCACCCCATAACCTACTTACATGCTAGGGGGTTGACATGATTGTCTGAGAGGGTATATTCCCTCTTCAGTCTTTGAAGTCGATTTGTTAGTGGTGGTGTGTGTGTGTGTGGTTCAGGTGGTCTAACAATTCTTAGCATGAATGCCCGTGGTAAGAGAGGGCAGGGTTTTCTGTCAACGCATTTGGTCACGTCCAGTTGTCAGGACCCTTTTGATAGCTTCTTCAACATTCAGGTCACGTCCTAGTTGAGAGCTACTAAGGTTAAGCAGGCTAAGAGGTAGGCCTATGAAGTCAGCTACCTTAGCAGGTAAGGAACCAAGGAGTACTTTAAAATTTATTTTAAGTTTTAAACTCTAACGATGTTGCTGTCTTTGACCCACCTCCAAATGTGTCAATCAGCTATATATATACCTGCCAGGTAAGTGTCATTCATGAAAATGACGTTATTATGATATAACAAAGTTTCATGTATACTTACCTGGCAGGTATATATAATTAAATTCCCACCCTCCTCCTCTCAGGAGACAGGGTCAGAGAAAAATCTGATGA
Organism: Macrobrachium nipponense; assembly: GCF_015104395.2. Classification (NCBI taxonomy): domain Eukaryota; kingdom Metazoa; phylum Arthropoda; class Malacostraca; order Decapoda; family Palaemonidae; genus Macrobrachium; species Macrobrachium nipponense. Next base: position 81,804,381 of record NC_087203.1, on the reverse strand, counting down.
AAATGGGAATGGTTCCGAGTGCCAGCGCCACGGGAACAGGGTGGCGATCACCTGAACTACCAGTGATCTAGCGGTTGCCGCGAGTTTTGAAAATTCTGCCAGTGCGACAGAGGATATAGCTATATATATACCTGCCAGGTAAGTATACATGAAACTTTGTTATATCATAATAACGTCATATTTATTAAAATCCTTTGATACAAAGAAACAGGAAGGAAATAAGATAATCTCTTGGAATCTAGATAAACAGTGGTACCTCGAGATACGAAAGGCTCAACTTACGAAAATCTCGAGATATGAAAGCCATGCGAAAAATTTAACGGCTCTACATACAAAAAGTTTTTCAAGATACGAAAGGTTTCTGAAAGTCCGAGATTCGCCCGGATAACAATTTGAAACTCGCGCCGCGCGCCGCCATCTTAGTACTAGTAGACTCGCCACCATCCTCCTACTCTCCCATTGGTTCCTGATGCTAGTCACCACCATGAAATCCTTCTCTCCTATTGGACAGCATCCCTCCCATCATGCATCTTTTACGTATACATGGTGGCGTACCTATCTGGGCCTCTTCGTACCAACATCTTTATCGTACGCACACAGCATTCGTTCGGTCCAACGATTTCGTTTCGTAACGTAAATTCGTTAGTGATTTCGTTGCAGTACTATTATCGTGTTGTGCGAAAACTTTATTGTGTTACTTATACGTAAATTACGTACAAGATAACATAGTCATTGGGTCCCAAGAAAGTTGAAAATTCACGGAAAGAAGCGCATGCTCTCTTTGGAGACAAAGATGGAGATCATCAAGAAGTACGAAGCTGGTATGCGATGAGTGTGATTGCAAAGGAATACGGCCATAATCCGTCGACAATAGGCACCATCCTTAACAGAAGGATGCCATCAAAGCAGCTACACCGTCGAAGGGCATCACTATTTGTCCAGCAAGAGGAGCCCCAGTGCACGACGAGATGGAACGGCTGCTCCTCGTCTGGATTAAAGACAAAGAAATTGCTGACGATACGGTAACGGAGACAGTCGCCCACAAGGCCAGCGCTATTTTCGGCGATTTGATTGCGCAGGCGGAAGACGACGGAGGGGAAGGGACTTCAACGCAAACCCCAGAGTTCAAGGCTTTGCATGGCTGGTTCGAGAAATTCCGTAAACGGACTGGCATCCATTCGGTGGTGTGTCATGGGGAGGCTGCCAGCTCGGACACGAAAGCAGCCGAAGCATTTAAGAAAACTTTCGACGAGATGATGACCAAGGAAGGCTACAGTTCTCAGCAAGTCTTCAATTGTGATGAGACTGGCCTTTTTGGAAAAAAAAAATGCCTCGTCGGACGTACATCACGTAGAGAGAAGAAGCTACCTGGGCATAAGCCTATGAAAGACAGGCTTACGCTCACACTTTGTTCAAACGCCAGTGGGGATTGCAAGGTGAAGCCCCTACTGGTGTATCATTCCGAGACTTCTCGAGACTTCAAGGCCCACAAAGTGCTGAAGGAGAAGCTTCCAGTGGTGTGGAGGGCTAATGCAAAAGCCTGGGTAACGAGGCTTTTGTTCACGGAGTGGGTAAATCTGTGTTTCGGCCCGACAGTGAAGAAATTATTGGAAGAGAAGTGCCTCCCCCTGGCCTCGAGGAAGATATCCTAGCGGAGTATTCCTTCGTCAAGATTCTTTTTCTTCCGCCCAAACACCACCCCTCTCCTCCAGCCCATGGACCAGCAAGTGATAGCGAACTTTAAGAAGCTTTAGTACACAAAACTCTTTTCAAGAGATGTTTCGACATCACCGATACCACAAACCTCACCTTGCGTCAATTTTGGAAGGAGCATTTCGACATCGTCATTTGCATCCGACTCATCGACCAAGCTTGGCAGGAGGTTTTGAGGCGAACCTTGAATTCCTCGTGGAGGAAACTCTGGCCTGATGCCGCATCCGCCCGAGACTTCGAGGGATTCGACATGGGCAAAGCTGGTGCTGCTGAGTCTGAAACAGTTGGCGATCCCGAAACTGTTTTGAAACCAGATCTTGACGAGATCGTTGCACTCGGCAAGTCCATGGGGCTGGTCATCGACGAGGACGACATCAACGACCTTCTCGAGGAGCACCAAGAGGAGCTTACAACGAATGACCTGAAGGAGTTGGAGGCCATGCAACATAACGTCGTTCAAGAGGAGTTCTCTAGCAGCGGCGAGGAAGAGGAGGAGGAGCCTATGACAACGGCATAAAGTGCAATTGTTTATCGAAAAAAGACACCACGAAAAGGCTCACACAGGTCGTATGCTTGCGCAGTTCGATGACGTTTGCCTGAGTCGTTTCAGGAACATTTGAAAAGTAGGCAGAAACAATCTTCCTTGGATCATTATTTTTTAAAGAGGCCTTCAGCATTAGCAGGAGTAAGCAAAAAGGAAGAACCAAGTGATAAAAAACAGAAAGTTGAAAGCAAAAAGGAAGAAGTAAGTGATGAAAAACAGAACGTTGAAAGTGGTGATGAAGTTGAAAATTCTGTAAAAAAAAAAAAAAAAAAAAAAAAGCCTACGTAAAAGTAAAAAAAAAAAGAAGTTATAAATCAAAAAAAGAAAAAAAAATTTAATTTTTAGTTTTTTGTAAAGTTAAGTGTTACAGTTTTGTTAATGTGTTTCGTAAATTTTTGTTTTATAGTTTTCCTTAAATTTTTTATGTGTTTTCGTAAAGTTAAGTGTACGTACGTACATTATCTGTTTTCGTAAAGTTAAGTGTACGTATGTACATTATCTGCCGTTTGTCCTCCTCCTCCTCTGCCACCACTTTCGGAGATAGCCTCCACTCGAAAGGGTAAGCTTTTCCACATTTTACGTTACAGTAATAATATTTCTTGTACACTAATATACACTTTATTTACAGGTTTTGCATTTTTTTATTAATTTAGGTATTGAATGGTCCAAATTGTTGTAGTATTTCATTGTTTATAGATCAATTTAGCTTTTTTATGAAATTTACTGGGGTGTTTTTGGAGGGCTTGGAATGGATTAGCCATTTTACATGTAAAATGTGGTCCAAGATACGAAAACCTCATGATACGAAAGGTGCCTCGGAACGGATTAATTTCGTATCTCGAGGTACTACTGTAGTGCTCAAATGGCTTCTATCTACGAGGTTTGAACTGTTAAGTGAGATAGCCTTCAGAGATCTCACTAGGAAAACATTATTCTTAGTGGCTCTAGCGTCGGCCAAAAGGATAAGTGAAATTCACGCCATCGATAAAAGAGTGGCATTTGCACAAGACAAGGCAATATGCACATCGACAATTGGCTTTTTAGCGAAGAACGAGTCACCCTCACAACCATAGCCTCGTTCGTTTGAAATAAAGGGCCTCTCAGAGTTAGTAGGAGAGTGAGACCAGAGAGATCATTATGTCCAGTAAGAGCCCTGAAGTATTGTAATTACAGATGGACTCAACAAATAAGAGGAGGGTCAGACAATCTTTGGTGTTTCAGTAAGAAATCCTTCTAGGATATTGATCTAAGAATGCAATATCCTTTTTTTTGAGGGATTTAATAGTTGAAGCTCACTCTCAGTTGGGAGAACCAGAGGTTGATCTGGCTAGAGTGAAGGCCCATGAAGTCAGAGCTGTTGCAACTTCTATGGCGTATAAACGCAATTTATCTTTAGACGCCATTATCAATGCGACGTATTGGAAATGTAAGTCAGTGTTTGCAACACATTATTTAACGGAGATTCAAGCAGTGTACGAAAACTGTTCCACATTGGGACCTTTGTAGTAAATGGCACAGTGTTGGCAAGGGAAGAAAGGGAAGTCAATCCTTCCTAATAATTTTTAACTTGATCTTTGGTGTTGGATTTTAAGGGTGTCTGAGGGTACGGAAGTGTACTAGTGGTACCCTACAGTCCATTAGGTAAAGGGTAAAAATATTTAGGTTAAGGTGATTCCATGTTGTTGTTGTCCTTATTGTTTATTGTGTACAGCTTCATGAGCAGCGTATAATTATTGCATGTCGGTCCACGGTTAGCCCTAGACTACATGTAAATGTCTATAGCTTGGTGCGCGGCTCCATATACCCGACTAATGTGGTACGTATAATAGCTTGGTGCCACGGTTTCCTATACTGCCAATGCTGGGTACGTATATTAAAGCTGGCGCACGGTCCATATTACCTCCGCACTGCTGGGTACGTGTGTAAGCTTGAACGCAAGGCTCCATGTACTTCGTCAATGCTTTCAAGATCAGCAGACTTAAGAGGCAGTAACCTTCAAGTCAGCTATCTTAAAAGGTAAGGACTAAAAAGAGAACTACTAATTCCAATAGATATTCCTCATTAAATTATGGTTAGCTGCCATGGCCCACCTCCAAACAAAATGTGCCAATCAGCTATATGTAACTACCAGGTAAGTTACATACGTAAAAATTATATTTTTATGATAAAATAATGTTTTACGTATACTTACCTGGTAGTTACCTCATTAGAGCCCACCCACCTCCCCTCACATGGACAGGTAGGCATCAAAATTCTGAGGTTTAGTTGTGGTAGTTCTACATTCCCCGGTAGAGGGAGGGGGTACGGGAATCACCTGACCAGTCAATTAGTGCTGCCGCGAAATTCGAAATTCTGCCGTGACGTCAGAGACTACAGCTATATGTAACTACCAGGTAAGTATTCGTAAAACATTATTTTATCATAAAAATATCATTTTTATCCTTACTGCCATCACAACTGAAACTCCACAGTGCTTATTTGATTGTAATTATACACATTTTGGTCTCAATTCACTCCACATTGTACTTGAACCACATTGCTGTTCCTGGTTCGTAAGTGCACACCACAAACACAGTAGCGGGCAGCACACGACTACACTATTTAAGAGGTCCAAAGCTTTATTCCCTTAATTGTTTACCTTACTCATTATTTAGTTTAACTTTACTTTGTTACTTCAAAATGTTTATCTGAATTCATGTCTATTATTCCTTTTTGCAACCAAATTTACCCCCAAAAATTACAGATATAAAGTAGATATGAGCAGACGACTGCAAAATGTCATCGTTGCCAATTTAGTGGAGCTTCACACATACGCCGATGCATTTACAAACTGTTTCCATGAATTCTAGTTGTCATAGTAATGCAATAATTAGAAAATTGCTCCAATATGTAGTACATACATACTACAAATAGATATGCTAATTTCACTTATTTCCCCATTTTTTGCAAGTCTTATACCCAGTTTGGAGGGTAAACACATACCAATTGGCAACACGGATAAACAATAGAAGAGCGCAAACAACGCCGTAGGTACTGTTCACAAGCAAAACTGTTGATATTTGAATCAGGAATCTATTTACTTTTTTCAACAACAAATATTTTCAAATTAATAATCATGAATATGTAGAAAATTTATGTAATTCTTGACGTTATACTGCCGTTTAACTATTTATTAATAATATCTAGTACACGCTTCTTCTTCTTTCTACCGAAAAAGTGTCAGTTTCCTTGGATCACTCACAGGTGTCGTCATTGTTGACGATTGTTGTGAAAAAAAGT
>NC_087203.1:81750314-81798345 GCF_015104395.2 Macrobrachium nipponense | reverse complement strand
CGCTCACTCTATAAAAGAAGTGTCGGTATGAGAATAGGGGCGAGTGGGATCACTACCACGAGTCATTCACCATTTAGACCTTCCAATCCAAAATCCCCACTAGAGAGAGCTGATACTAACGGGTGATGCGGCCGCTACTACTACTACTAAGGATGCCACGGACAGCAGCGCCCCTAGCGGTCATCCTTAATATTTAGCAGTACGCGTTGGACGCATTTTTCACGTGTGCTAATCTCTTGGATTTATCTCCTCTTCTTTACCAATGGAACGTGCTGCCATCGCATCGGCTAAGTTAAGTGCCTCATAAGTAGTATTTTACTGTATTTTAGTCTTCCAGGGACCAGTATTTTTCCTTCTAATAGGTTCATATACGGTTTCCTGGGTCGGCTCGTGGCGGCGCCATGCTGCCTCTTGTCTAGAATTCCCGGTTCTTCCATACTGGGACTTCTTGTACTTATGGGCTTACTATATCACGTCATCGTTTTTACATCGTCTTTTTAGCTAGGTTACCACCCGTTTACCATTCTCTTAGTTTGGTATTTAGGGCTATTCTGTATTCTGGCCCAGCATCCCGGCTCTTGCTCTTCATCGGCTATCGCTGCTCCGAGTAGTCTTCTGTTCCTCGAACAGTTTGCCTCCTCCTGGGCTTTCTTTTTCTTTTACTAAAAGTGTCTTTTCCACCTGTTATGATGTAATTTTAGTTCTTTTTAGGGTGTTAGGCTAGCCTAGGTGCATGTCCCATGTATTGGTACGCCTGGTTCACGTGGCCCTCCCACGGTTGTGTTGCTATCGCGGCTTAGGCCACTGGCGGTCACGTGTTTCCATCGCACCTACCCTTCCACCCCTTCCCTCCCTACAGGTATAGGGAGGGGTCTGGGGGACCCCTTGGTTGCTATGACAACCTCAGTAGCCTTCCTCCTTCTCTGAGGAGGCCAGGGGTTCTTCCCCAGCTAGGGTTTAGGGCGACCACTTGTTTCGGGTACCGGGTCTCCGAGCGGGTAGTTGTTGAGACGGGGAGGAGTAGGCCACCCCCCCCTCTCTCTCTCCCGCCGCGTTACGCCGGGGACCCCCCACCCCCCTCCCGTTGTCCATCCCACCCTTCCCCACTATAACGAACGGAGCCTTCCGCCGCAGCCGGCAACCTTTGGTTATAGTTCGTGCTGGCTCCGCTAGCGGGCAGGGGTGGTCACTTCTCGTGGTCTATTGCTTGCCTACTATATCCTTCCCTTTTTTTCCCCCGCTACCGGAGGAGAGCTTGCTTCTTACCCTGGGCACTCTTCTAGTAGACGGGGAGGAAAGTTCGATGATTATTTTGTTATTTTAATGATATACCCTAATTTTTACGATGAATTTTAGTATTATAGACTGTGTGTATACCATCTTCGTCGTTCTCCGTCGTGGTTTCATACCGCACAACCACACCTGGTTGGATTTTTTCTCTTTGTCTCCGGCGTAGCCGGGGACACGCCAACCTTCTTGTTACACAAGTATTATGGCGGGGCTTTCTGGTTTAATCTAACTTTACCGCTCCGGCATGCAGCGGAGCAATTGTTAGGCTGTAAGTGTTCTCCTGATGCTTATGTATCTTTCCACTTACAGGCTACCAACTGTCAGGTCCTAGGGTGCAATGCGACCTTGTACGACCCATGCGCCCACGATGAGTGCAGGACTCACGCCCCATGTGCCACGAATCACAACGCCATGATCGTCTGGCACCCGGAAGCCTGCTCCATCTGTTACGACCTTGTCAGTCAGCTGGTGGGGGGGGGTAAGTCGATTGTAGACTTCTTTATCGTATTACTAACAACACTTAGTTATAAGCTTGTTAACCCCGTCCCCGGCACTAGAAGCTTCATTTCGCCTTCTCTTTCAGGCTGCCGGTGTGAGGGAAGTCGCCCTAGCAACCCTGAAGGCTTGGTGGGCGGCTTCGGCAAGAACGCCGCCAAGGGCCAGCCATACATCCTGGACAAGAAGCTGGCCATTCAGATCTTCCCCGGCGGCAAGTCAACAGGATGATTGACCCCATCTCTGCAGCCCCTCTCATCGCTTCTATCCAGCAAGAGGTGCAGCAGTCGTTAGGGGCCGTGGCCACGCAGGAGACGGTCCCAGATGTCGCAACCCTGGACCTTAATATTGAGCCTATGGCGGTAGGTGCAGAGGATTTGTTAGTTGAGGTAGGTGTGTCGGGTGCCCAAGGTCTTTCCTTGGGCGCTCCTGGATCTTCTCCTGTCCCTTCTTCTACTGCCTCTTTCCAAGGATTTTCGGGATCTGAGATCCCTGCCCGCTCTCCCGCTCTCTCTGTACCCCCAAAGGTGAAGGGACAGAGAGAACCGAAGACCCTCGTTAAGACGACTTCTAAAAAGTCGTCGTCGTCTTCTTCAGCTAAGAAGTCTTCGACTTCCTATGCTGACGCGGTGAAGGCTAAGCCGAGCTCCTCACACTCCAAGAGCTCTAGAAGCAAGGCTTCTAAAGGAGAAGGCTCGCGCTCCTGCTGAGCCAATGCCTTCTCCGGCCTCCACCGCATCCACTCCGGCAACGCCGGTTGGAGTAGCGGGACCGAGCACCTTTGATCCCACTGCCTTCTCAGCAGTGGTGATGCGACAGGTAGGAGAGGATGGTCCGGCTCACAGGGTTTCCCCTCCGCCCTCGGAACCAAGTTTCGAACAGATGTTCGCACAACTGTCGAACAACTTTGAGTCAGTCGGGCCAGTCCATCCAAGATCTCTCTAACAGAGTTAGAGAGAATGAGGACCGAGTAGCTGGGCTGCTGCTCAGGTTCCTTACCCAGTCTCCCCAGTAGCAAGTGCTGGTATTCCCCAGGCTACCTCCTTATGGAGTCGCTACCAGCCTTCTCATGGATAACCCATGGAGAGTAGCCGCTTACGCTCCATTCAAGGACGGTATGATCTCTGTCCCGGAGTGTGGAACTCGAAGGATTGAGGACTTCGAGTTTTATCCTCCGGGATTGACGCAGCCTTTCATTGGGTATGCTAGGCTGACTGCAGCGGCACTCACTAGGGAAGACAAGATCACCAGAGAGCATGTGCTTTATAGTAGAGAGCACGCTCAGCGGGAATGGGTTTCACTGCCTGAGGACTGGGAGTGTACCAACACCAAGCTCCAGGCTTTCAAGAGTCCTTTTACTATTTTTGCGACGGAGGAGGAGGCTTCTCTTCCGTTCGCTACCAAAATAGTGGAAGCGACTCTTCAGGCAGTCCCTCAAGGATGAGCCCATGCCACAACTGAGGGAAGCGGAGTCTACTTCTCCGCTCTTCCCAGCTTTCGGGAATTGTGGGAGAACTTGCCTTCCACTTTCACGCTTGGTAAGCTCAAACCGGACTGTGCAATGGACCAGTTTGGTGAAAAGCTTCCAAGGCTGCCTGATACCTTGATTCAGGCAGAGTTCGATGCTCGAACTATTTGGTTTTGGGAGATCCCTCAATTCTCTAATCATTACTGAGATGGCTGCTTTATCGTATGGCACGAACCTTTATTTAAGATTCTGGCCAAGTCTCAGCTTCAAACGGTTTTTCAGACGGATGCTTTCGACTTCTTCCTAGCTAGGAGGAACTGTCGAAAGCACGTTCTGCAGGAATGCACTATTAGGCACGAACCTAATAGGCTCCTGGCTTCCAGCATGTGGGGGGCGGACCTCTTCCCATTCCCAGAGTCCGCGGTGAATGAGGTACACCATGAGGCTGCTAGGCTCAACCAGAGCCTCAGAGCTAGATGGGGTATCTCCTCTAAGAGGAAACAAGAATCCGCCCACCCCCCGCTGCTGGTAAGAAACCAAAGAAGGCTGGTAGAAGATTCCAGCCTTACCAGAAACGTCAGCAGCAGCAGCAATTCGTTCACGCAGCCGTCCCAGGTTACCCAACAGGGACAGCCTGCAACTTCAAAACAGACCCAACCCATCCTCCTTGTGTCTCCTCAGTCGCAACCCTCGACCTCTTACGCACTCTCGAAAACCGGCCTTCAACCCTGTTTATGAAAGTCAGGCTTACCCTCCCTTTTCGGGGCAGGCGAGAGGTAGCAGAGCGCGAGGCCACTTTCGCCAGCGTGGCTCAGGTAGAGCGACAAGGGGTAGGCAGTTCAGAGGAGGGTGTGGAGGTCAACCCGCCCAACACAATGAGGCTCCCCAGGTAGGAGGGAGGTTCGTTCCTCTTCCGTCACAGGTGGGGGTTCAGCAATTGGTTGGCACAGAGCATAGTGTCCAAAGGGATTAGGTTGGAGTTGGATCAAAGATCCCCCTCCAATCAGATCATTTTATCAGGAACCGTCAAGGAATTGACAGATTATGCGAGCGAACTCCTTCAGAAAGGAGCTATTGCGAGAGTCAAGCATTTAAAATTTCAAGGTCGCTTATTCAGCGTGCCAAAAGAAAGGCTCAACAAAAAAGAAGGTAATCTTAGACTTGTCAAGGCTAAACCTCTTTCATCCGTTGCGACAAGTTCAAAAAATGCTTACCATTTCGCAAGTAAGGACCTTACGTTCCTCGTGGAGCCGTCACATGCTCCATCGATCTTACAGACGCATACTATCATATCCCTATAGCCAGGCACTTCCGCCCCATTCCTAGGGTTTCAGACTAGGAAATCAGAAATTCTCATTCAAAGTGATGCCCCTTCGGTCTGAATGTAGCCCCCAGGGTATTCACAAAAATAGCAGAAGTGGGTAGTTCAACAATTGAGAACTCAGGGGATAATGGTAGCAGCATACCTCGACGATTGGTTGATCTGGGCACCAACAGTCGAGGAATGTCTCAAAGCCACGGAAAAGGTAGTTCAATTTCTGGAACATCTGGGGTTCCAGATAAACAAAACGAAATAAATCCAGACTTACTCCAGAGTCTCGTTTTCAGTGGCTAGGAATCCAATGTATTTTGTCTTCCCACAATCTTCTTTCCATTCCAATTGTGGTCAAAAGCCAAAGAAATAGCCAAAGCTGTGAAACAATTTCTCAAATGCAAACAAACATCAAGGAGAAGCCAAGAAAGAATCCTAGGTTTCTCTTCAGTTTGCCTCCTTGACAGACATCCTCCTAAAAGCAAGGCTGAAGGATATAAACCGAGTTTGGCGATCGAGAGCAAACGCCAAATCTCGAGACAAGTTGTCAGTAATTCCACAGATCCTTCGCAATCAACTCGTCCATGGACAAAAGTGAAGAACCTGGCCAAACTGGTACCCCTCCAATATCCCCTTCGGTATTAACCATTCACACGGATGCCTCCCTGTCCGGTTGTTTGGGGGGATATTCTCAATTCAAACAAAACAAGTTCAGGGGACTTGGTCAGCTCAGTTCCGCCAGCTCACATAAACGTTTTGGAAGCAATGGCAGTATTTCTTACCCTGAAGAGACTTCTTCCCCCGAAAAAGTCTCATCTAAGACTAGTTTTGGGACAGTGCAGTGGTAGTTCATTGCATCAACAGAGGAGGGTCCAAATCCAAAACATGTGAAACCATGTCATGATAGCCATCTTTCTCCCTAGCAGACAAATACAAATGGCATCTGTCCGCCACTCACCTGGCGGGGGTAAGAAATGTGATAGCAGACGCTTTGTCCCGGTCGGTCCCTCTGGAATCAGAATGGTCCCTAGACGACGGTCATTCCCAGAGGATATGCCGGGAGAGTCCCAGGTCTTCAGTAGATCTCTTCGCTTCACAAGCAAAACCCCAAGCTCCCTTGCTATGTGGCCCCCAACCTGGACCCTCTGGCTTATGCACGGACGCCTGTAGCTAGATTGGAGTCAGTGAGAAAAATTTATGTTTTTCCTCCAGTGAATCTTCTATTGAAAGTCTTGAGCAAGCTGAGGACTTTCAAGGGACTGGTAGCGCTGGTTGCACCAGACTGGCCCTCCCAAGAGCAACTGGTATCCTCTGCTTCTGGAATGGGTCTCCGACCTCACGGTTATTCCCAATCCCAGGCTGTCACAGGCAGTACAAATGAGGACTGTGTTCGCTTCCTCCAGGAATTCTTCAGACCCTAACTTTATGGACTTCATGAAGTTTGCGGCTAACAAAGATGCTAACATTGATCCACAAAACATCCTCTTCCTAGAGTCAGATAAGAGAGAGTCAACTATTAGACAATATGACTCTGCTGTTAAAAAACTAAAAAATTAGCATCCTTCCTGAAAGAATCAAACACTACAACCATGACAGTTAACTTAGCTATATCCTTTTTCAGATCCTTGTTTTGAAAAAGGTTTAGCAGCTAGCACTATTACTACTCATAAATCGGCTTTGAAGAAGATCTTTCAGTTGGGTTTTCCAGATAGATCTGACTGAATCATTACTTACGTCTATCCCTAAAGCCTGTGCTAGACTTAGACCTTCTCAAAGGCCTACTGCAGTCTCATGGTTCTTAAATGACGTCCTCAAACTAGCATCAGATACTGACAACTCGTCGTGCACATTCATAATGCTCCTCAGAAAGACGTTATTCTTATTAAGCCTAGCCTCAGGAGCTAGAATTTCAGAACTGTCGGCTCTATCCAGAGATGCGGGTCATGTAGAATTTCCTTCCCCTCAGGAGAAGTCCTGCTTGCTCCGGATCGTAGCTTTTTAGCTAAAAATGAGGATCCTCCTTGCAAGGTGGGCTCCTTGGAAAGTCATCCACTTCCGCAAGACCCTTCTCTCTGCCCAGTATCAACTTTAAGAACCTTTCTATCTCGCACATCCTCAAGATCCTCAGGTTCTCTCTTCATGAGAGAAAAAGGTGGTACTTTATCAGTAAAAGGTATTAGACAACAGATCCTTTACTTCATTAAACAAGCCAATCCTGATTCATTCCCAAAAGCACATGACATCAGGAGTACCACCTCAATTAACTACTTTCAACATATGAACTTCGAGGATCTTAAAAGTATACTGGATGGAAATCTCCGACAGTCTTTAAACGTCACTATCTAAAGTCCTTGGAATCTTTAAAATTTTCTGCAGTAGCAGCGGGAAACATTGTTTCTCCTGATACTGTATAGTAGTCATAGTATAGATCCAGATCTCCTTCCTACCTACCTCGTCTAACATGCCTCACCCTATCGCCATGCTACTCAGATACTCTAGCCTTAGCCGCTGAGATCATATTAGTGGATTGTCCCTTTATTGTTTTTTTTTTTTTTTTTTTTGCTAGGGACATCCACACTTTGTACTTATAAGGTACTTCAGTGTCCCTACCCTAGTTTTTATGCTAGGGTAGGACACATGTGTTTGTATATTATGTAAATACTTTGCTTAAGTGAATCTGTTTTGTTAACTTACATTACATTATTGTATACTACTATGTTTTATTATAAGAATTAAGTTTTAAGTACTTTTGTTGTTGGCTCTTTTTTATGCCATTGTTTAGCATAAGTTAGCTTTAAGTACTTAATTTGTATTCTGTAATACCTGATTCACTTATATTATATATCTCTTTTTACTACTGTTTTTTCATTTGTCCCTTTTTCCCATCTTGCCTTTTCTGTTTCTCTGGTACTCTTTCATAGGCCGACACGAGCTGAGCCCAGAAAAGGGATTTTTGACGTAGGAAAATCTATTTCTGGGTGATTGGCTCGTGTCGCCCTATGAAACTCACCCTGTCTTGCTTTTCCCCCCCCTGCAGGGCAAGATGTTCATAGATTAAGGATGAACCGCTAGGGGCGCTGCTGTCCGTGGCGTCCTTAAGTAGTAGTAGTAGCGGCCGCATCACCCGTTAGTATCAGCTCTCTCTAGGTAGGGGATTTTGGATTGGAAGGTCTAAATGGTGAATGACTCGTGGTAGTGATCCCACTCGCCCCTATTCTCATACCGACACTTCTTTTATAGAGTGAGCGAGTCAGTTTTACTGACATTTTCTTAATTTTGTTTTTTCTCTGGTAAGATTTAGATTAATTTTGCCTAGAAGAATGATATTAAGGATCCTTTCATAGGGCGACACGAGCCAATCACCCAGAAATAGATTTTTCCTACGTCAAAATCCCTTATATATACAGTAGTACCTCGAGATACGATAGGCTCAACTTACGAAAAATCCAAGTTACGAAAGCCAATACGAAAAATTTTACTGCTCTACATACGAAAAGTTTTCAAGATACGAAAGGTTGTGCTATAAAGTCCGAGATTCGCCTGGACCACCGAGAACAATTTTAAAACTCCCGCGCCGCCAACTGAGTAAACTCGCCACCATCCTCCCGCTCTCTACATTGTTCCTGATGCTAGTCACCCCATAAGGTCCTGCTCTCCTATTGGTCAGCATCTACCCCTTGTGCTTTAAGTATTCTATTGGTAAAAGGTTGCTGCAAATTGAAAAAACTTCGTATTCATGCAATACATTTAATAAAAAAAAAACATTAGGCAAAGATAGAATAAAGAATAAAAATGAATGGTTATTATACTGTTTGGTAGTTTCAGTAGTTGAAGAAAGAGAATGAAAATTTATGGCTTACTGTGTAAAGTGATTGCTTGGCGATCGTTCGATACTCGTAAGTGCTGGATGTAAACAGACGTTTGGAAGCTTTTTTTTTGTTTGTTTGTTATAGTTAAGGTGGTTTACTAATTAATTAATTTTTTGAAATGAGTACAATGCAATACATTTAATAAAAAAAAATGTGAATTAGATATCATAATATATAAAATAAATCAGACTGCCAACAAATACGCATTTTTTAGAATATTCCTCTGTTTTATTATTACTTTACGTATACTATTACATATGTTTCATTATAGCTGTCAGTAACTTGGTATCTCCGTTAGGTAAAGATAGAATAAAGAATAGAAAATGAATGGTTATTATACTGTTTGGTGGTTTCATTAGTTGAAGAGAGATACTAATGACAATTTATGGCTTACTGTGTGCTAGGAAAAATGATTGCTTGGCGCTCGTTCCATACTCGTAAGACAAGGTAAGATCTGAATGTAAAACAATCGATTGAAAGGTTTGTTTTTGTTTGCTTGTGTATTAGTTAATGATTAATTATAATTATTTGAAATGAGTACATACTGATTATTTATACATTTTATTGGCATATTCTAAGCTTTTAGCTCTTAGGTTTAGATGTCAGAAATCATAGACTAGCTACAGTAGCACTGCTAACATAGGCTAGGCTTTATTGCTAAGGGACATATGCCCAAAGTCCCTAATATATGACAGTAAAAATGGGGTTGAACATTATATGCAGTTGAATAATACTCAAGTATGTACAGTATTTTGCCTTTTTGGAGTCATATTTCTTCCGTTGTAACCCAAGAACATGTGTTTTAGGCCTGGAAATATAATTTACTGGGGTGGTTTTGGAGGGCTTGGAACGGATTAGCCATTTTACATGTTAAATGTGTTCCAAGATACGAAAAACTCTTGATACGAAGGCCGTCTCGCAAACGGGATTGGATTAATTTCGTATCTCGAGGTACCACTGTATATATATATATATATACATATTATTATATATTGCTACTTTCAAAATGCATAAACCTCCTCTGTGACTGTATAAAATGTATGTAGAATTGTGCAAAAAATTTTTTCAGATTCCTAGATAACTTAGAGATAGGATGTTTTAAATGTGTGTTCAGATTTCGTATTACATAATGTAAAAGAATATATATAACGTAGAATGTAGAAAGAGAACAATTTTCTTTGTCCATTCGAAACTGCGATTGTTTCCCTATTATGTCAGCACTGTGAGATTAGAGGAACTGCGAGATCTCCGTTTGCTTTCCTAATCTGTAAACACGTTTGATAAGCGAGCTCGAGACTTCATTTGTGTTTTGAGAATCTGTCATCAAGTAAGATAAGGGGCTTCTGCTTCGATCGATTGAGTAGAGTACATGTCTTTTTTTTTAACAGACTGGTCTCATACGTGTATGCCTTTGTCAAAGCCACGTGCAGATTGCACATTTTGTATGGAAAATTGCTTAAGATTTCGAAGCTTCTAGAAGAATTGTGCCAAAAACGTTGTGTGTCTTCCCCAGTCCAGTTTCCGCAAGGGAGAAGAAATTCATTAGATCTCAGATACTCGAGGCGTTCAGATCTCTCTCTCTCTCTCTCTCTCTCTCTCTCTCTCTCTCTCTCTCTCTCTCTCTCTCTCTCTCTCTCTCGACATCCTTGAGATTATATTAACGTAACGCAAATTGGTCACTCGTAACATGAGAATTTCATATTTGATATTTCTTAGAGTTTATTTAGTGTTAAATAGTGTTTTTTGTGGAATCTGAACAAACATTGTTGTTGTAATGGCGCCTGGTTTTTGTGAAAGTGTAAAACAAGACTGCAGCAAAGAGAGAAGTTGGTATACCAAGGTAAAGTGTGTTATAATTTTATTAGTTGCAACTAATATTTAAAAACTAATAACGAATAGGAACAGTGGTTAACTAATAACGGATAGGAACAGTGGTTAAATAATAACTCAATAAGCAGATTGGTTTTACGAAAGGTTTTGGTAAAAACTGGGGGATGGGTTTATAATGTTTTGAGTGAAAAGATTTACAACTTTTACCACATTGAAAATTTTTGTGTTTTGAGTTTGTTAATTTTGTGTGTATATGTTCATTTTCTTATTGAAGTGTGCCTTTTAATTTTATATTTTCATTTGCATTCACAATTTAATTGACTTAGTTATTTTAATTGCTTAATCATTGTACATTTAATTAAATTTAACACTTGTGAATTAATTTGCATTTACTTAGAATTCTTTTCAAGTTTTATTATTGTTTAGCACTGGTGAATTAATTTTTAATTTTCAATTATTGCCTAATACTTTTGAATTTCAATTGAATTAATTTTCTTGAATTTTGTGATAAATTAATCTAACTTAATTTTACTTAATTTAATTCAAGAATTAATTAAACTTTACTATGTTTTCAAGTAACAGTAATTTCCCCTGATATTGTGAATTTCACTTATAAATTTTGGGTTTCATGATAAATTTTTGTATTTAAAATTTCTATAAGTATTTCATTTCTAACCAGTATATTTGCATTTGATTATATTGATGTTAGGTAGAAACATAGAGTGGTAATTGATCTGCTTTCCTTCAATTTACTTAAAAGTGACTTAGAACCAGGGAAGTACTTAGACTTCTGAAATCAGGAAAATACTTAGACTTTTAAAGTTGTTGATGGAGTGATGCCCTTTGATTAATTTAATTACTTACAAGCTTACCTCACACCTGTTTTGATGAACTTAGTCTGATTTTCTGCAATACTGGTAAGTTGTTAAGGGATCACTGTTGCCTTTAGAGTATTCACTCTTTTAATACCTGTAATGAGGGTTCAGGTGTCTGGCTTTTGTCAGGTAACAATAAATAAATGGTAAGTGTAGTAACCAGATACTTGGCACTTCGTAACAATATATATATTTGTATGTATGTATGTATGTATGTATGTATGTATATTATGTATGCATGTACGTATGTAATGTAGTGTATGTATGTATGTATGTATGTATGTATGTATGTATGTATCTAATAAAAGGAGCCCATAAAAACACCAAAATATAGAGAGAAAAATACTATACATATTTCAGAGACTGCTGTCTCCCTCTTCTGGTAGATGGATGAGAAAAGTTTACAGAAAAGGTGGTATATATACCAAGAGATCATTCCACAGGTAAGCCAATTTAGGTTACTCCCGCTGATAATCTGCCTTTAATCTTCTTAAGTGTTGGTTGAATGAAAATCTTGTTGATCACATCTGAATCCCGTGCTCCTTTTGAGATGTTCATTACCTGCCTCTATTTAATTAAGGGCGATTCCATCTTTTGACTCTTGTACCGGCAGTTGCTACTATAAACTTTTCTCATTCATCTACCTGAAGAGGGAGACAGCAGTCTCTGAAATATAGTATTTTTCTCTCTATATTTTGGTGTTTTTATGGGCTCCTTTTATTAGATGGAATTCTGTTGTAACAACATTTTTACAAGTCATATATTATATATATATATATATATATATATATATATATATATATATATATATATATATATATATCACACACACACACACACATATATATATACATATATAACCTCGACATACGAAAGTCCCAGCTTACAAAAAATCCAAGTTACGAAAGCAAAGACGAAGATTTTTTTGCCTCTGCATATGAAAAAATAATTCAGGTTACCAAAGGGTGTTACTGTAAAGTCCTGAGATTCGCCTGGACCACAGAGAACAATTTTAAAACTCGCGCCGCCAACTGAGTAGACTCGCCACCATCCTCCCGTTCTCCCATTTGGTTCCTGATGCTAGTCACCGCTGTAAGATCCTGCTCTCCTATTGGTCAGCATCTATCCCCATCATGCCACTACGTAAAGGCGTCGTTCGGCCACTTGGTTGCATCAGCGTTATCGTACACATGCGGAATTCGTTTGTTCACATATACGTATTTTGTTAGTTAACATAAATTTGTGTTAGTGATTTTGCTTTCTACTTGTATACTTTATTGTGTTGTGTGTGAACTTAATCAACTTAATTAGCCATGGGTCCCCAAGAGTGTTGCAGAAGTTTACAAAAAAAGAGAATGCTTTCTATGGAGAAAAGCCATCAAAGCAGCTACACCTTCCAAGGCGTGGACTATTTTGTCACAAGAGGAGCCACGTCACAATGAGATGGAGAGGCTGCTTCTTGTATGGATAAAAGACAAAGAAATCGCTGGCGATACGATAACCGAGACGGCGATCTCCCACAAGGCCAGTGATATCTTCTGCCTGACACCACCCTCTCCTCCAACCCATGGACCAGCAAGTGATATCCAAAACTTCAAGAAGTCTATACGAAACTATTTTTTTAAGAGATGTTTTCAACATCACCGATAACACAAACCTCACCTTGCGTCAATTTTGGAAGGAGCATTTCGATATCGTGATATGCATCCGACTCATCGACCAAGCTTGGCAGGAGGTTTCAAGGCGAACCTTGAATTCTTCATGGAGGAAACTCTGGCCGATCCGTATCCACCCGAGACTTAAAGGGATTCAACGTGGGCGAAGCTGATGCATTCTTAGAAACAGTTAACGATCCTGAAACTGTTTTCACAACCAGATCTTGACGAGATCGTTGCACTTGGCGCAAGTCCATGGGGGCTGGTCGTCGATGAGGACAACATCAACGACCTTTTCGAGGAGCACCAAGAGGAGGTTACGATGGATGACCTGAAGGAGTTGGAGGCCATGCAACATAACGTCGTTCAAGAAGAGTTCATTAGCAGTGGCGAGGAGGAGGAAGACAACCCTATGACAATGACAGAAATTAAGGATGCTCTAGCTTCTTTTCATAAGGCGCAATCATTTGTAGAAAAGAGACACCCCAAAAAGGCTTACACAGATTGTATGCTTGTGCAGTTCGATGACATTTGCCTGAGTCGTTTCAGGAACATTGTGAAAAGCAGGCAGAAGCAATCTTCCTTGGATAGTTATTTTTTAAAGGGGTCTTTAGTAGGTAAGTAACAAACAGGAAGATCCAAGTGGTATGAAAAAACAGAGAGTTGAAAGTGGTGAAGAAATTGAAATTTTGTAAAAAAAACGTAAAGTATAATAAAGTAAAAAAAATTGTAAAAAAAAAGATAAGAAAAAAAAAAATTTAATTTTAAGTTTTTGTTTTTTGTAGTTAAGTGTTACGTTTTCTGCCATTTGTTAATGTGTTTCGTAAAGTTTAGTGTTAATGTTTCCTGTCATTTTTTAATGTGTTTCGTAAAGTTAAGTGTTCATGTTTTCTGCCATTTGTCCTCCTCCTATTTACAGGTATGTAGTACATATTAGTAGTATATGTAGTTTAAGTTAGGTATTGAGTGGTCCAAAGTGTTTGTAGTTTCATTGTCTTTATTTGGTCAATTCTTTTTATTATAAAATTTACTGGGGGTATTTTTGGGTAGGGCTTGGGGAAGGAATTGGAATTGAGCAATTTACATGTTTAAAATGGTGGTTCACGATACAAAAAAATCAGGATACAAAGGCCGCTTTGGAATGGATTAATTTCGTATCCTGAGGTACTACTGTATATGATACGAATAACTTGATCTCAAAATATATAAAACGTGATGCTATGTATAAATAAAAGTAATGCCGTAGAAGAAAAGGAAAACACAAGAAATGCCGAGATCTTTTAGTCTTCACGACCCTTTACTTGAGGCACAAAAAGGGTCATGAAGACCGAAAGATCTCGGTATATCTCGTCTTTTCATTCTCCTCCATGGCATACATGTTTGAGAATATCCTTAAATCCATGGTAGAAAGGTTAGTGAAGCTGGGGACTTTGGAACAGTACTTTCATAGTTTATTCTACATTTTCAAGTTGACACTGAATATAATAGAAGTAACAGACCTTTATATACAAAAACAGAAACAGAGGGCAGGGTTACAGTTTTTTAATCTGGGTGGCATGTTCTTTAAGTGAAAGAAAAAATGAAAGAGCATCAAGGTATAATCCAGGATAGATTTAAATTCCTTGTTGACGTTGCTTCAATATAAATGGACTCCAAAAGATTCCTTTTGCAGTGATCTTTGACCCTTCAGATTATCGATTAATTAAGCTAATGATCCCACAATGCCATTATTTGTTTGGCATCTTGATATGGCATATTTGTGCTGAGAGCATCTCACCTTTAGATATCTCACCTTTTGATATTTGCCCAATATAAATCTTATTTCTGGGCAAGAACCTGTTTCGCCCAGTGAAATGCTTCCTTTAGTGTTTATTTCTAAGGTAAAGTATTGCTATAATTACCAGAGAAAAACTAAAATAGTGATGCAGAGTAAACTGGCTCGCTCACCTTTAATAAAGGTGTCGGTATGGTATCTGGGCTAGAGTGGAAACCACTACCAGAGGTCCCTTGCCATTTAGTCTCTCCCTTCCTCAATATCCCTCGTCTACAGAGGAGCCGATCCAAGGCCCTGCTACCCGCTACTACTACAACAAGCGCCTTTGTTTTCATTCCTTTCGATAGCACCGTTCACGCCACACGTGTTCTTTCCTTGTGCTGTGTTTTTCGTCTGGATTTATCCCACTGTTTCATCATCATGGATCGTCAAGCTTCTGCATCCAAGTTAAGTACTGCGTTTAATGTTTGAGATCATTTTGAGACAGTTTTTTGGCATGTTAAGCCAATTATCTTAGGTTATTTATGTGAGAAGCGGTAGCACGTGCGTTGCCATTCCCGCGCCGCCTTCTCTTGGGCCCGCCACCCGCGTGATGATTCCCTGCTTTCTTGCACCAATTGGTCTCCCATACTAATTGGTTCTCTCGATTTGGCACTTGAGCAGTACCCTATTAATTTATTTTAAGATGCATTTGCCATTGACGTGTTTATTTTATTAGTCCGTTCACGGGGGATAGCCTACTTCCGAACCGCATGCTTTCGGTTGTGGCGTACGCATTCCTTTCTTGCATGGAGGTTAGTCATATCAACCCTTGTTTATCAGTAAGATAGGATCTTTAGACTCGTTTACCTTATACGGAAGGATCCTAGTTCCTACGTAGCCCTTTCCGTCCTTGAGCCACCCTGGCCGCTTGCCCCTCGAACATTCGTTACAACATCTAGGCTAAGCCGCTCTGAGTTTCTAGGCTAACATTTCCATCGTTGGATTTCGCTTAACCTAGTTTCTCAAGGACCATTCCTTTCTCTCTCCCTCCATATTTATTTCGCTCCTTCCCCCCATGTTAGGACAGGATATTTACGTTATGTGTTACTTTCTTGTAGCCGGCACCTAGTTGGCCTATAGGCCTTCTTGGATCGACTGGCTTCTCACACTGCGTGACTGTTCACCCGGCTGAGAGTGTCTCCAGTCGATCGCGTACGAGCCACCCTGCTACCGACCCCTCTCACCCCTCATTCACCCACTTCGGTGGAGTGGCGACTCGCTCACGCTACCTCAGATAGCCATTCGAGCCATCCATGGGGGAGCAAGGGGTTACACACCGGTGAGCAGGCCTGCGTACTCCTGCCGCGCTGCTAGTGGTGTAGGGGCGGAACCATGCTCGACCGAGCCATGGTTGGCCACCAGGCACAGGGGAGTGGGACACACCCCGACCCACTAGGTAGTGTATCCCTCTCACTATCTATGAAGCCCACCTCTTCCCACCCCGCTCCGGCAGCCTCAGGGCTCCGGCGCAAGCCAGACCCGACCTCGGGATAGCTATGCTTCTTTGGATATGTGACAGGCTCCGGTCTGTTTATGGGATTACATTTTGCATGCATGGTTTATTGCACATAATATAACATCCACATTCTGTTGTAAGTTATTATCTTATTATACCCAGTTATTTACACCAGCGGAGTCTTCAACTCCGCCAGGTATTTAACTATCCCACCCTGTTACGTCTCGCTCTTCACCCTGTATCTGATTTTGGGTTATATCCCTTACTCCGGCACGTGGAGGACAGCTTGAATCCACTTAATCGGTCAGATTTTGACGCCGGAGCTGCAGTGGAGTCATTCCTAGTTCCCATTATCTGCCTAGGAGGTTCTTATGAGTATTCACGGGGCGCCGGAGCTAGTAGTAACAGGGTGACATGTTATCATGCATGATATATAATGATGCCGGAGTTACTCCGGCAGGAATAGTATACCGCACACAACCATGGACCTGCTCCGAAAGGTTGTTGATGATACACTCATGTATCATTTGACTTACAGGTTACCTGTTGTCTGGAGGAGGGGTGTAACGCCGTTCTCCAGGAACCCTGTGGGCACGTGGTCTGACAGGCACATGCCGGCTGCGCAGTTCGCCTTGAGGATTACGTGGTCTGGCACCACGAGAACTGCATTATCTGTTATGCTTTGGTTAATGAAACCACCTCCGAGGTATGTAACGCTTCTGTCTATATATAATGATACAATGAGAATCAATATACTGTAATATACACTATGATACTAGGTTAAGTCTGTCTCTACTGTTAAGTATTAATAATAACCCTTCTTACAGGGAGCGCAGGCGGTCTGGGAAGCTGCCTATCCACCCTGAAGGCATGGGTTGGCGGGTTTGGACGCAACTCCGCCAAGGGACAACCCTACATCCTGTCCCAGGACATGGCCACCCTTATCTTCCCAGGGGTGAAGAAAGGATCCGTGGTGGACCCTGAAATGGCCGCTCCCCTGATCGCCAAGATCCAGGAAGCAGTCGCACTCCCGACGGAGGAAGGCATCTCAGAGGAAGTCGTGGGGAACGTGGCATCCCTCGACTTGGACTGCGAGCCCATGGCTATCGACGACATGGGCAATGGTAAGAGTGGTAGTGAGGCAGATTTTGTAGGGGCTCAAGGGTTGTCCTTGAGTCCATCTTTGGCTTCTTCCCCTTCCACTTCTACTTCCTTCCAGGGGTTTGCCGATAGACTTCAGTCGTTCAGACTGAAGTCTTCATCGACGGTCCCTAAAGTTAAAGCAAGACTGACTTCAAGTCTAAGCAAAAGTCCCTGCCAAAAAGGTCAGGAACCAAGCTTGTCACTAATGTCACCAGCTCATAACCCTGGACAGTCAAGCCAAAGGTCACTCCCCACCAAAAAAGGTGTCGAGGATCAAGGTTTCTAAAGAGAAGGCTCAGCCCTCCCTCCCCCTTTGACCCTGATGCATTCTCGGATAGCATCATGGCATCGGATGGCAACATGGTTGGGGACCTTGGTCCATTCCAAAGTTCCAAGAAATGTTTGCCCACTGTCCCACACATGGAAGCATCGGCAAACTATCCATCCTTGTTTGGAGAGGATAGTAGCCCAGGAAAACATGATGTCTGGTCTTCGAGACAGTATGGCAGCAGGACAGGCACAGTCCGGCCAAGCAACTCATGCATAGCTGAGCAGGACTCGTCCAATCTCCCTCCATTTAAAACCAAAACCAACCCATGGAGGGTAGCAGCACACACTCCGTTTGCAAAGGGTATACTGACTATTGAGGGTTGTGGAACTCGAAGGCTAAAGGACTTCGAGTTCTATCCTGAGGGACTCCAGCCCCCTTTCATTGGCTATGTCCGACTAACGGATGCTGCCATGAGCAGGGAGGATAAAGACCCGAAGGAAACAGTAATCCTCCCCCGGGACCAAGCCCAACAAGCTTGGCACAGAAACCTAGATGAATGGGAATGTGTAAACACAAAAGTCACTGCATTCAAGAGCCCGTTTACAATCTTCACTGTAAACGAGGACACCCCGTTGCCATTCATCTCCAAAGTGACAGAGGCAACAGTCCAGGCAGTCCTGAAAGACGAGCCTATGCCTCAGCTCCGGGAGACGGATCCGACTTCCCTCCTGCTCCCCGGATCAGCTGAGTACTACTTGGATGCTCCTGCCACCTTCTCAGTGGGCAAGCTCAAGCTGGGGACTGCGGTAACACGCTGTTTCAGCGACGAAGGTTTGACCTAGACTATCAGAAGCCTGATTCAAGCTGAATACGACGCTAGGATGAGGCTCAGCAGGTCCTCAGTTCGCTGACTATGACTGAGATGGCGTCTCTTATCTACGGACAAGAGACGCTACTTAAAATCATGGCCAAGTCACTACTGCATACAATGCAATGTGACTTGTATGACTTCATGGTAGCTCGGCGTAACTGTCGGAAGCATGTTCTGGCGGAAGCCACTATCCGCCATGAACCTAACAAGCTGATCGCCTTATCCATATGGGGCATGGACCTCTTCCCTGCCTCCGGTGTGAACGAGGTTCTGTTTGAAGCGTCTAGGGTTAACCAGAGCCTGAAAATTCGGTGAGGACTCGTGTCCAAACGAAAACCCGAGGTCCATGGATCGAATCCCAAATCGAAGAAGAGACCTAGGAAATTCCAGCCCTTCCAGGCTCCCCAACAGACTTTGATGCAGGCGGTTCCGGTATCCCAAGTACCGCAACCGTCGACATCCAAAGCACAGCCGCAACAGCAGTTTGTGCTTTTAACCCAGCCGGCACAACAATCTCAGGCTTCGACCTCCTTTGCAGTCTCTCCGGCCTATAATGCGACGTATGAATCACAGTCATTTCAAGCATTCAATAGGTTTGCTAGAGGCAGCCGAGCTAGGGGTCCCTCCCCCCGGTCCACTGGGGGCACCGGAAGAGCCCACCAACCAACCGGGGGTCAAAGGCTTCCGGGGAGCACGGGGTGGCCGTCCATCAGCAACTCAGTGAGAATCCCCAGGTAGGAGGGAGGCTGCACTCTACGACATCGGTGGGGGTTCAGCAACTGGGCACAGAGCATTGTGACCAAAGGTCTAGGGTGGAGTTGGCTTCAAGGTCCTCCTCCATCCAACACCTTTTACCAAAAGCCAACAGCGGAATTGGTAGAGTATACCCACGAACTTCTTCAAAAGAGGGTAAAATCAAGAGTCAGAAACTTAAAGTTTCAAGGGCGCATGTTCAGCGTGCCAAAGAAAGACTCAAACAAATTAAGAATAATTCTAGACTTGTCCCATCTGAACTCATTCATTCATTGTGACAAGTTTCGAATGCTGACCGTTTGACAGGTGCGGACCTTACTTCCCTGTGGGGCCGTCACCACCTCTATAGATCTTACAGATGCCTACTATCATGTCCCAATAGCAAGACACTTCCGCCTATTCCTAGGCTTCAAACTAGGAAGGAAGGCTTACTCCTTCAGAGTAATGCCATTCGGGCTCAACACAGCGCCCAGAATATTCACCAAGTTGGTGGAAACAGTAGTCCAGGAGTTGAGAACTCAGGGAATAATGTTAGTAGCCTATCTGGACGACTGGCTTGTATGGGCCACGAGTATCAAAGAATGTCACAAGGCGACGGTCAAGGTAATTCAGTTTCTGGAACATTTAGGGTTCCAGATAAACAGAACCAAGTCCCGGCTAACGCCGGAGTCATGTTTCCAGTGGCTAGGAATCCAATGGGACTTAAACTCTCATACTCTATCAATTCCGCCGTTAAAGAGAAGAGAAATAACCAAGGCCACAAGACAATTTCTCAAAAACAAACAGACGTCCCGGAGGAACCAGGAAAGAATCCTAGGTTCACTCCAATTTGCATCAGTGACGGACATTCTACTGAAAGCCAAACTAAAGGATATAAACCGGGTTTGGCGCTCGAAAGCAAACCGAAGATCCCGGGACAAGATGGCTCCCATTCCGGCGATCTTACGCAAGAGGCTCCGCCCTTGGACGGAAATCAAGAATCTGTCAAAGACAATACCCTTGCAATTTCCTCCGCTGCCCCTAGTGGTCCACACAGATGCCTCACTATGCGGCTGGGCGGTTACTCACAGTACAAAAAGGTACAGGGAACCTGGTCTCTAACATTCCGCCAGCTACATATCAATGGTGTCCGGTCAATTCATCGACGGCAATTCGTCGTTGCTCAAATCGTCGTTGCTCAATTGATCGTTGCTCAATTTGTCCCCAAGTCAATTCGTCGTTAGGCAAATCGTCGAGTTCAATTATTTATTTTCGCATTCTCGACACTCCTTTTTTTTGTCTTACATATTGGACCCTTTTTGCTTCCTCAAAATAGAAATTGTCTAATGATAATTTTAGTTCAAAAGTACTTTTTAAAACTTTGCTCCTTAAAAAAAAGAATTGTCTAACGACAATTTTAGTTCAAAAGTACTTTTTAAAACTTTTCTCCTTAAAAAAAGAATTGTCTAACGACAATTTTAGTTTGAAAGTAATTTTTAGAAACTTTGCTTCTAATATTGTATCTTTTTTAGGAAAGGGGAAGTTACAATATAAATACAAAAAAAAAGTGTAGTGTTTATTTTCAGTCAAATTTATAGTACAAGATAATATTTAATGAAAATAGTAAATAAGTTACAATAAAATTCTTAAAAATATTGGTTAAGCATTTAATTTCTAAAATTTAAGATTGTGTGCGATTGTTTTCAGAAAGGTAATTTTTTGGTTGGGATCATACCTCTCCATGACATTTTTTATACGCACATTCATGTCTCTATTTTTTCTTTTGCATTGGCTCATCTCCTTGGATAAATTTCTGCAGTTTGGAACTAGCAAACCTTTCCTCACATTTCAAAACATCTATGAGCTTCCAAATATTATGATGACTCATATTCACTGTGTCTTTTAGTGCGCTGTGGTAGGCTTCTAAATTATTTGTAGTTCTAGCAATCCCAGACATGCATCTATCCCAAACATTCCAAATAGTTAATGGATATGGTGGTTCAAGACGTCGCCTCCTTTCTCCTTCCTTCCTTAAGGGGTCCTATGTAATTATTCTCAAAATAGGAAACTACCGACTGTGGCATATCATCATCATCTACAAGTTCCTCGTAGCCATCGACAACATCATCTACCGATAAGAAGGCTAAAGGGCACAAAACAGCGCATTTTAAGGCTAAAACTGTCATCTTGGTGATATCTGCTTTTCATTCCTTCTTGAACTATATGCTTGTACACATTTTGCCCTAAATGAAATAAGCAGCAAGCTAAATTTGAGGCAGGAAACGATTCAAGAAATCTATTATGCGCTGCTTTTTCAAAATCCATAAGTATGCAATCTGGGCCTTCGTCCTGCAGCAATTCACTTATTTTGGCAAAAAGTCTATTATATGTGTTTGATAGCAATGCAAACAATCGTGGGACATTGAAATGATCGATGCACTATATATAATTGAAAAAATATACTAGAACAGCATTTAAATGTTCTGTCTGCCGCCCCAAGTCTTGTACACTTTTAAATGTCTCAGCGCTTCATCACTTGCAAATCAATCAATCTGCTGTTGAATCTTCGATTCCACTATCATACTTTTAAAAAAAATTCATTAGTGTCTAAGCAAGAGTATTCACTTGGAATGGAGAACCTAACATTTGTTTGTGGGGTTGTGGGATAATTAAAATCTGCTTGCCTCCAACGTCTGATATTCTTGCCGAGTTGTTCCAACCGAGGAATTTGTGATAAAACACATTCGTTTAACTTGAGCGATGTGCATCACGAGATGAAATTGACTTTGCTTTAATATTTGAGACCACAGTCTTCGCATTTACCTCTGCGGCTGTTGAAGCGTGATTGTGGATACCAACCTTCTTAATCTCTATATAGTTTTCATCAGTATGAAGTCTCGCCTTCCATGCACGATTTTCACAACCTCCCAATAGATCTTCAGTCTATCTGCACTCTCCTTATCTTAGTATATATATTAATTCTCTTCATCACAACTTTGTTTTTTCCTTCTCTGAAATTAAAATCTTGCAGGTAGCCATGTTGTTGGATGGGTGGTATTTCTTTAGAAGTAAAAACTCTATTTAAGTAAAAACCTTTTGTTTTCCAACTGTCCAAAACAGGAAAATAATAAATAAAACAGTTAAACAACCTAGTGTCTTTCAACTTGGGGACAAATTGCCCAACGACGAATTGACTTTGGGACAAATTGAGCAACGATGAATTGAGCGGGACGAATTGGGCAACGACAAATTCACCAGGGACGAATTGCCCTAGCACCATATCAATGTACTGGAAGCTATGGCTGTGTTTCTTACCCTGAAAAGGCTACGACCAGCCAAGAAGTCTCATATCAAGTTGGTATTGGACAGTGCAGTAGTAGTCCACTGCACAAACAGGGGTGGCTCCAAATCGAGCCACGTGAACCATGTCATGATAGCCATATTTGCCTTAGCAGACAGGAACAAATGGCACCTGTCAGCCACTCACCTAGCGGGAGTGAGAAACGTGGTGGCGGATGCCCTATCACGATCCGTCCTGCTAGAATCGGAGTGGACGTTGGACAAGGAGTCATTCAGATGGATCTGTCAACAGGTACCAGGGCTTCAGGTGGATCTCTTTGCCACAGAGTCGAACCACAGACTTCCTTGTTATGTGGCTCCCAACCTGGACCCTCTGGCTTACGCCACGGACGCTATGGCTATAGATTGGAATGTATGGAAAAGAATTTACCTCTTTCCTCCAGTGAATCTACTCCTGAAAGTCCTGAACAAGCTCAGGACGTTCAAGGGTCACATTGCACTAGTAGCCCCCAATTGGCCCAAGAGCAATTGGTTCCCTCTACTGTTGGAATTAGGACTCCGGCCTCAACGGATTCCCAATCCCAAACTGACGCAGTTGGTGCAAACGCGGACTGTGTCCACTTCCTCAGGAATTCAGAAAGCCCTAACTTTATGGACTTCAAGAAGTTTGCAGCTCAGAAAGATGCCAACATCGATCCTCAGAACATCCGGTTCTTAGAATCTGACAAACGGGAATCGACCTTGCGTCAATATGACTCAGCAGTTAAGAAACTAGCTATATTTTTAAAGGACTCAAATGCACAAACCATGACCACGAATCTGGCCATAACATTTTTCAGAACCTTGTTCGAAAAGGTTTAGCAGCTAGTACAATTACAACTACCAAATCAGCACTTAAGAAGATCTTCCAATTTGGGTTCAATATAGATCTAACAGATTCGTACTTTTCATCCATTCCAAGAGCTTGTGCAAGACTTAGACCAACTGAAGAGACCCAGAACGGTCTCATGGTTTTTAAACGATGTCCTTAAATTGGTTTCTGCACTAATAATGACTCATGTAATTATATAACCCTCTTAAGGAAAATATTATTCCTAATAAGTTTAGCCTCAGGTGCCAGAATTTCTGAAATGTCGGCCCTATCTAGGGAATCAGATCATATCAAATTTCTCCCTACAGGAGAATTACTACTCTCACCAGATCGTCAATTTCTAGCTAAAAATGAGGGGCCCACATGAGATGGGCTCCATGGAAGATTGTCCCACTTCCCCAGGACCCATCCCTATGTCCAGTTAATTCCCTAAGAGCATATTTAAGCAGGACTGCCCTGATATCTTCAGGTCCCTTGTTCATTAGGGAAAAAGGTGCACTATTTCCCTAAAAGGGATTAGACAACAAATTTTGTACTTTATAAAACAAGCTAACCCGGAATCTTTTCCAAGGGCACATGATGTTAGAGCAGTAGCCACCTCAATTAATTATTTTCAACATATGAATTTTGATGATCTTAAGAAGTACACAGGCTGGAAATCTCTGACAGTATTTAAACGCCACTACTTGAAGTCTTTAGAGGCCCTTAAATTCCCAGCAGTGGCAGCCGGAAACACAGTTTCCACTGACACTGCATAAACAGTAATAAGTAGTTATGTAGCCTATGTCTCTCTTACATCTCTCTCTCTCCTACCTGCCTTGCTAGCATTCTTGCCGTAGCTCGGTCGTTACCGGGTTCATACTTTACCTTGGATGGCACTTTCTGTATATATTGATGATTTGTACTGTATATATTTGTATCTGGGTCTATTTTCTTTATGTGGTAATTTTGTTGACTGGTGTGTGTTATTTGAACTATTGTGGGTTATCTAACCCTTTTGTGTAGATAAGTTAGTTTTAAGGATCATTGAAACTTTCAACTGCTTGATGTTTTATTGTTTATTGTAATAATTAATTACCTACATTGAAATATTTAACTCTAATAGAGTTTTAATTTACCTGTATTTATTGGTTATCTAAACTTTTCTTCCAAGCGGGTGGGTGGGGGGGGCCATTCTCCTTGGCACTATTTCACGAAGCAACACAGCTGAGCCCAGAAAAGGGATTTTGACGAAGGAAAAATCTATTTCTGGGCAAGGACCTGTCGTCCCAGTGAAATCCCACCCCACTGTTTCTTCCACACCCTATTTGGCCCAGCTTGGGGTACTATCTACAGAATGAAAACAAAGGCGCTAGTTGTAGTAGTAGCGGGTAGACGAGGGATATTGAGGAAGGGAGAGACTAAATGGCAAGGGACCTCTGGGTAGTGGTTTCCACTTCGCCCCAGATACCATACCGACACCTTTATTAAAGGTGAGCGAGCCAGTTTACTCTGGCATCACTAGTTTTAGTTTTTCTGGTGGAATTATAGCAATACTTTACCTTAGAAAAAAGAACACAAAAGGAAGCATTTCACTGGGCGACACAGGTCCTTGCCCAGAAATAGATTTTCCTTCATTCAAAATCCTTTATACATTCGTTACAAGGAATACTGTATAAAATATTTCTGAATTTGGTGGACTATTCTTAATTAATTTATTTCCTAAAATATTATTATACTTAAATTCTAAGTTAATATCCATAGTTTTTAAAATGGGTACAGCTGGAATGAAATTTTGATGAAATGTTACAGAGAGAATATTCTTAAATTCTTTGGTAATACTGGTTGTGGTTGGATTGTAATACCGTGGTAGCTCGACATACGAAAGGCTCAACTTACGAAAAATGACGTTATTATGATATAACAAAGTTTCATGTATACTTACCTGGCAGGTATATATATAGCTATATAGTCTGTCACACTGGCAGAATTTTCAAAACTCGCGGCAACTGCTAGATCACTGGTAGCTCAGGTGATCGCCACCCCGTTCCCGTGGCGCTGGCGCTTGGAACCATTCCCATTTTCATCGGATTTTCTCTGAACCCTGTCTCCTGAGGGGAGGAGGGTGGGAATTTAATTATATATACCTGCCAAGTAAGTATACATGAAACTTTGTTATTTCATAATAACGTCATTTTCATGTATGACACTTACCTGGCAGGTATATATATATAGCTGATTGACACATTTGGAGATGGGTCAAAGACAGCAACATCGTTAGAGTTTAAAACTTAAAATAAATTTTAAAGTACTCCTTGGTTCCTTACCTGCTAAGGTAGCTGACTTCATAGGTCCTGCCTCTTAGCCTGCTTAACCTTAGTAGCTCTCAACTAGGACGTGACCTGAATGTTGAAGAAGCTATCAAAAGGGTCTGACAACTGGACGTGACCAATGCGTTGACAGAAAACCCTAGCCCTCTCTTACCACGGGCATTCATGCTAGGAATTGTTAGACCACCTGAACCACACACACACACACCACCACTAACAAATCGACTTCAAAGACTGAAGAGGGAATATACCCTCTCAGACAACCATAAAAACACTACAACCCAATTAAAAAAAACCCCTATCATGTAAGTAGGTTATGCGGTGGAACCTCCTTTGCCCAATACTGCCCCTGAGGACACATAAGGGCCCAACGTTTGACAGTTGTCAAAAGTTGTCTTGACGTCTCTTAGATAATGGGAGGCCAAAAACTGAATTGGACCTCCAAAACGTCGTCTCTATAAAATTCTTGAGGGCCATATTTTTGAATGCTAAGGACGTAACTACCGCTTTAACTTCGTGCGCCTTGACTTTAAGTAGTCCGAAGCTTCCCTTTTGGCAAAGCATATGTGCTTCTTTAAATAGAGCACTTAGGAAGAAGCTGATAGCATTTCGTCATGGTTCTACTAGGCTCTTCACTGAACACCAAAGAGATCCTGAGGTGCCTCTAATACTTTTGGTTCTTTCCACATAATGGCGCAAAGCCCTTTCTGGACAAAGAACTCTTTCCTGTTCCTGACCCACAAGGTCGGACAGACCCTTAATTTTAAAGGACCTTGGCCAAGGATTAGATGGGTTCTCGTTCTTGTCCAAGAAGTCCTCCTGGAACATGCACACTTCCTTGTAGTGTTTCCAGCCTATATCTTTATTAATCGCCTGAAGTTCGCTAATTCTTTTAGCCGTGGCCAAAGCAACTAAAAAGATGGTCTTCTTCGAGATATCTCTCAAAGATGCCTTCTTATAGGCTCAAACTTAATTAGTGCCTAAGAACTTCAGTACGATATCCAGATTCCAAGAAGGGGTCTCTGCATTGACGCTCCTTCCTTGTTTCAAAAGACCTGAGGAGGTCTTCTAAGATCCAAGTCATTGGAAATATTTAAGCCTGTGTGTCTAAACACCGCGGCCAGCATACTTCTGTATCCTCTGACCGTTTGATTTGAAAAACCTGCTTCCTTCTTCAAATACAGGAGGAAGTCTGCAATTTGGGTCACAGAGGTTACTGTAATGAAGAAACCTTCTGCTTCTTGCCCCCACTATGGAAGGTCTCCACTTCGACTGGTACATCATATTTGAGGCTCTTTGCGCTCTAGCCACTGCTTTGGTCGCTCCTCTAGAAAACCCCCTCGCTTTGACAAGTCTTTTCGATAGTCTGAACACAGTCAGACCCAGAGAGAGGGGTTGGGTGTTCTTGTGAACCTGTCGAACCGTCGATGTTGTTTGAGTGTATCTACTCTTGTGGGCAGTGTTCTTGGTGTGTTCACTGTCCATTCCATTACCTCTGTAAACTAATTTTGGGCTGGCCAGTAGGGAGATATGAGAGTAAGTCTTGTCCCGTAACTCTCCCTGAACTTTTTCATGACCTTTCCTAAACCTTGAACGGGGGAAAGGCGTAAGCATCCAGACCCGTCCAATCGCATTCTCCTATCCCCACGCGAGTGAAGTTCTACTTCACGGTAGTGGATAGGACACCGACACTCCATGGTGGTGTCGATGGTATGGCACTGGGACAAGTTTTAGCCGTTAGAACGAAGTAATGATTGATCTGGAACAACCGAACTAAGCCCACAGCGAAGTTCGTAACTGACTCGGGCGCTATGACAGCTGCTGACTGACTGCGTTTGGTAGTGAGGCAAGTTGCCCAAGCATCCGAGCAAGTCACTTGACCTTCGCCCTAAAAGGGTTATACCGAGAGATTAAACAAATCGTATTTGTTTGTCACCGATGCCAGACGGCGAGGAGATGCTTCTCTAAAGGCATGAGCCCAACAGGCGAAAGTCAATTGCCTTTTAGAGACCGAGGTCCCCGATGGCAAGACATCTCATAGCATAGTTGAATCTCAGCTAATGAGAAACAACACTAAGTGACGATGAAGATGAAGGTATACAGAGAATGCAACCTACGTCTTCACAGCCTAATCGAGAGAAGAATTCTCAAGATTCTGAACCTGTGCTTACAAATGGCTGAAAACGCTAACCGCTATTTCATTGCTGTCCAGTGAGAATTCGTAGTTGCAATGAAAGCGGGGCGCTTTTCAGTAACGAAAACACAGGGAAGTACTGCTTGAAGAACTGCTTCTCATGGGCTGAACCTTTGGAAGTAGAGCTGGCAGGTCGAGGAGTAGGCGATGTCTTCCAATACATCTGTTAATTCGGGGTGAACAATGAACAATTGCACACCCACGAATACGAGACATTTTGAAGACAAACTCAGATGTCTGCCAAAAATCATTCGCATTATCGCATTGTGATGCAGCTGGAGACTAGTACAGACGTCTGTTACCGTGCAGTAAACAGAAAGATGACAGAGTCTAAGAGATATCTCTGTTGAAAAATCTCGCAATGTCGAAGGCGATGACATCGAGCGTCACAGCAGTAGATGGTCATTCAAGTATGCGAGAATCCCTGTTAATCAGAGACCTAAGTCCGTGATTGTTGGACAGAGATACGGTTCGGTAGTCAATCAATGCAGGGGAGAGAGACATAACCGACCGTGCATCCCGGAGAGCTAGCTGCTACTGAGCTGCTATCAGGCAGTTCAATACACAGTAGCTCTCGCTGACTCGTCATCCTGAGTTGCCAGGTAACCCATTCCACGACGGAATGCGTTCGGCTAGAACCATCGAGCATAAAAAATACGCTCGAACAATTATATTTCAACGAAAAGGATTTCGGTAAATACAAAAGCTGATTTGTTGTCGTCGTGACAATACCAATTATCTAAAATCGAAACTGGTAACTCCTGGGAGTTTGCAGGCCGCCCCGAGTTGCAGTTCAAGTAAGATACTCGTAGTCTCGGTCACAATCCGTAGAGCTAACTACGGCATGCGCCTACACCCCGTACAATTCAACTGCTTAACAGAATCATGTCGCGAGGGTAATATACGTAGTATATTTGTAGGTTTCTGTACAACGACCTCCATCCTTCATTCTTTTCCCCTCGAGGGATGAGAATAAGGATTGGAGATCGACCTCCTTCGTTCTCTAGTCAAGAGAGTGAAGGGAAGTCTTCTTCCCCGAAGGAAGCTTCAATGGTGAACAGAATACCGAAGAAGACATTTCAAGCCAAACTGGACGTTCCCGTCCGTTCTTCTCTATTCCGGATTGGTTGGTCGCATACTGTGAAAAATTCTTCCTTCAGCACCGTCTGTTCTTCCAAATGCTAGAAATTCCAGGAATTCGAACATTCGGCGAGATTCCCGATTATCATGGTAACAATTATCGGGGATTCTCATCTCGCTCACTTTAGACCGTGGTCTCGCCCAAGTGTTTGGAGATCGTAAAAAACCGAACACTCTGAGAGTGCTAGAAAATCCGCAAAGAGGAATGCCAGCTCATACAGGACAAAATACTCCTCGGAACTCCTAAGTCAGTAGCGCCTTTACCATCCAAGGTACGAGCCAACGCCCCCAAAGACCAGTCGAGGAAGTTGAATCTTCGAAAGTCCGAAAAATGCCCTTCAACCGATGGTCAAACTCCGAAGACGTCCACCAAATCTTGGCGAGTGTAAGGCCATGTCTATGAGAACTGTCAACGAAATTGGAGAAGTACCCACCCCTGGGAGGAGGCAGAAACTCCCAGGCCAAGACTTTTCCCCGTAGCATACCACACTCCCATCCCGATTCCGAAGCCAACTTGGCTGGAGGGAAAAGGAGAAAGAATTCTTCCCTGCTTCCCTCTTTTCCTTCAACCCAAGGCATTAATCCGGTGAAGCGCTTTCTTGGCCGTGATGGAGAGATTCATCTTCAAGAAAGAGGACTTCTAGGGGGGTGGGGTTTTGGTTCTCGTATACTGCGAACGGCGGGGGGACAACGGTGCTGAAGGTTGAAACTCCCCTTCGAACCGAGACAGGAGGCAATTCGTTAGTCTCTTCAAAACCGACGATGGCGCTTCAGAAAATAAAGCCTTCTACGTCCTCTTCCGCTGAATAAAAAAAATCCTTGGATGCCAAAGTCCTGCTGTAAACTAGCAGCCGAATCTGGCTCCAAGACTTGTTTGGAATGAGACTGTGGCATCGCATCCTGACGAGAATAGTCCCGGTCTTGGGGAGGAGGACGGGACAATGTCCTGCCGTCTGCGTCTTGCGTCCACCGCGTGAGTTGCGTCTACCGGACGTTTTTCTAGCTTCCTCTTGCGTCCTGCCTCCTGCGCTGTTGAGCGATCGTCTGTCTTCGATGGCAAACTGCATCCTGTTTTCCGAGAGTACGAAGGACGAGAAGGAGGAGGCAAAATCTTGTCCTGCGTCCTCTTGGAGGTCTTGACGGGGAGAAACTTGTCTTTACGTCTGGAGGAAGGCTGATCGGTCGTTTCCTAAGACTTGACAAGATCGGCTAACTTAGCCTGCATCTCTCTCAAAAAGTTCTTAATGTCCGCTTCCTGACGGATCGCACGAGACGGAGGAGAACGAAGATGAGCAGAGCTGAGACGAGGAGGAGAGCGGTACTGAGGTCTACGAGACGGAGAGGAGACAGGGGAGCGCACCCACGACGAAGAAAGAGAATCTCTAACTGTAGAAAAGCCGCCAACAGAACGTCCTGCGTCCTCTCTCGAAAGATACGTTCTCTTCTTCTTGACGGGGATTGGGTCCTCATCAGCACTCGATGCTTGGGACTATTCCATCTTTCTTGAGTGTAGCTAAGTTCATCCTGAGACGAGGATAGTCTGTATGTCCTCTCGAGGGGACGTGATTTCTCCAAATACTAGCGCCATTTCCTGCATGATGTAGAGCTATCGGAGGAGGACAAACACTTCCCAGTAATGCCTTTTCTATTGCGTACTGCTGCAGCCTGGGACACAACAACAGGACTGCCTGAAGGGACGACTGATCGTGTGAAAAAACCCCTCTCGCCTCATTCGACTGTCGACATACCTTCTCCCTTGGGTCTGGGAGCTTGGAAGCGGTCTAGGTCTAGGAGCACGGGAGAGACGGTCAGCCGCCCCCTCCACAACACTGTCACTAACATTGAATACACCCACTTTATGCGATAAACGCTGCATCTGATCTTCTATCGTAGCAAGGGCAGCAAACCCTTTCACATATTGTGAATCCTCCTGTATCTGATCGTCGTCTCTTCAGATACAGCAGCGGGGCAGGCAGAAACCTCGGGAGAAGGTACTACAGGTTTTACTTGGGAAGGAGCTTGAGAAGAAACAGAGATTGATTCATTCAAGGCTTTGCTAGATGAACCGATCTATCACTCCGAGAACACGATCTTCTACACGATCTATTCTCGAATCTTTCAAAATTATAGTGAGAGTTTTTCCGCTCTTTCTCAATCAAATACTCACAGTCATTGCACCTATTCAAACTCTCTACACTTCTTACACCCAGTGTGAGAGTCTACCGAAGCTTTCGGTAGCCTCACTATACATCCTTCTCACATACACTAAACATATACCTGAATCAGAACATTCCAAAAAGAAAAATCCAAAAGCGACTGCCAATCTAACTTTCCAATACGATACCATACGTCCATATACAGCGAAAAGTCAGCAAACGAGCTCGAAATTCTAGCAGGGAACCCTCAACGATGTTGACGGTTCAGCTGGCAGAGAAAATCTAATGAAAATGGGAATGGTTCCGAGCGCCAGCGCCACGGGAACGGGGGGGGGGCGGGGTGGCGATCACCTGAACTACCAGTGATCTAGCGGTTGCCGCGAGTTTTGAAAATTCTGCAAGTGCGACAGAGGATATAGCTATATATATACCTGCCAGGTAAGTGTCATACATGAAAACTTGAGATACGAAAGCATATACGAAAAATTTTACAGCTCTACATACGAAAATTGCTCAAGTTGAAGAAATGTTTTTTTTTGTTCCTGTAAAGTCCGGAGATTTGCCCGGACCACTGAGAACAATTTTTAAAACTCCCGCGCCGCCAACTGAGTAAACTCGCACCATCCTCCTGCTCTCCCATTGGTTCCTGATGCTAGTCACCCCATAAGATCCTGCTCTCCTATTGGTTAGCATCTAACCCTTGTGCTTTAAGTATTCTATTGGTAAAAGGATGCTGTAAATTGAAAAACTTATTCATGCAATACAATTTAATATTAGGTAAAGATAGAGTAAAGAATAGAAATGAATGGTTATTATACTGTTTGGTAGTTTCAGTAGTTGAAGAGAGATAATGAAAATTTATGGCTTACTGTGTACTAGGAAAAGTGATTGCTTGGCGATCGTTCGATACTCGTAAGTGCTGGATGTAAACAGAAGTTTGGAAGCTTTTTTTTTGTTTTTTTATTATAGTTAATGGTTACTTAATAATTATTTGAAATGAGTACCTGCAATACATTTAATAAAAAAAAATTGTGAATTAGATATCATAAAATATAAAATAAATCACACTGCTATCATCAAAGCCAACAAATACGTATTTTTTAGAATTCTTCTTCTGTTTTAATATTATGTTACGTATATGTTTCATTATAGCTGTCAGTAACTCTGTATCTCCATTAGGTAAAGATAGAACAAAGAATAGAAATGAATGGTTATTATACTGTTTGGTAGTTTCATTAGTTGAAGAGAGATACTAATGAAAATTTATGGCTTACTGTGTCCTAGGAAAAGTGATTGCTTGCCGTTTGTTCGGTACTCATAAGAGCTGAATGTGAACAATCGATTGGAAGGTTTTTTTTTTTTTGTGTATTATAGTTAATGATTAATTAATAATTATTTGAAATGAGTACATACTGATTATTTATACATTTTATTGGCATATTCTAAGCTTTTAGCTCCTTAGGTTTAGATGTCAGAATCATAGACTAGACTACAGTAGCAACCGCTAACATAGGCTAGGCTTATTGCTAAGGGACATATGCTAAAATCCTAATATATGCAGTAAAAATGCGGTTGAACATTACATGCAGTTGAATACTCAAGTATGTACAGTATTTTGCCTTTTTGGAGTCATATTTCTTCCGTCGGATCGGCGTCGTAACCCTAGAACATGTGTTGTAGGCCTGGAAATATAATTTACTGGGGTGTTTTTGGAGGGCTTGGAATGGATTAGCCATTTTACATGTAAAATATGTTCCAAGATACGAAAACCTCATGATATGAAGGGCGCCTCGGAACGGATTAATTTTGTATCTCGAGGTACTACTGTATGTCTTTTTTGCTTTAATTTTAGTTTTCAAAAAATATGGAGGGTAACACAATGCATCTCCTATTTTATCATTAACTTTAAACTCATCTTCTAACAATTCAGGACTACAAATTCTTAGAGCACTAGAAAATGTTGACATCTTAATTTGTTTAGCATGGTTAGAGTTAAAAAAGGATTTTGACGAAGGAAAAATCTATTTCTGGGCGAGGGGTTCGTGTCGCCCTGTGAAATAATCCTTAAGTTCATTATTTTCTAAGGTAAATGATCTAACACATACCAGAGAAAAACAATTCAGGAAGAGTCAGTATAACTGATCGCTCACCCTAATAAAAAGAGTGTCGGTACGGTAACTGGGGCGAGTGAGACCACTACCACGAACCTCTTGCCATTTAGAACTCTCCCACACCAAACTCCCCCTCCTGCGAGAGCCGATCCATAGGCGGAGACGGCAACTACTACTACTACTACAACCCACGCCACGCCGACCGCCGCGCCTCCGGTGGTCATCCCTGTCGTTAGATGCCAATCTTGGGCTGCAGGGCGGGAGACAGGGGGGGGGATTTCACAGGGCGACACGAACCCCTTGCCCAGAAATAGATTTTTTCCTTCGTCAAAATCCTTTTTCTGGGCTCAGTTCGTGTTGCTGTGTGAAATAGTACCAGAGAAACAGCACAAGATGAAAAAATATAAAAAAAGGGTCTCAATGAAACTATAAAATAAAATTAAAAGTATAATGTAACTGATTCATAAGTTATCATACAAAAGGTAATCTTAACAAAATAAATGAGAATTATGGCTAACTTAAAATTAAATCTTATTATACAATGATAACTTATGTAGTATAGTGAGTTAAGATAATACAGGGTAAAGACTTA
Source organism: Macrobrachium nipponense (assembly GCF_015104395.2). Lineage (NCBI taxonomy): Eukaryota > Metazoa > Arthropoda > Malacostraca > Decapoda > Palaemonidae > Macrobrachium > Macrobrachium nipponense. Next base: position 81,764,589 of record NC_087203.1, on the reverse strand, counting down.
CTAATACTAAAACAAAATACAAATTTATAATAAACAATAAAGGTGTGCTACCCTAGCATAAAAATAAGGGGGGCAACACCCAAAGCCATTTCATAATATACAGAATGGTGTGGGTGTCCCTAGCATAAAAATAAGGGACACTCCACCTTGATTATAATCATAGCAGCTAAGGCTAGAGAACCATAGAGCTTAACGGTAGGGTAAGTGATATATTAGTCGAGGTAGGTGGAAAGGAGATCTGGATCTTCAACTACAACTACTGTGCAGAGTCAGGGGAAACTATGTTTCCTGCTGCCACTGCTGAAAATTTTAAGGATTCCAAGGACTTTAGATAGTGACGCTTGAAGACTGTCGGTGATTTCCATCCAGTATATTTCTTTAGTTCATCAAAGTTCATATGTTGAAAATAATTAATAGAGGTGGCTACTGCCCTGATATCATGTGCTTTTGGGAATGATTCAGGATTAGCTTGTTTAATGAAGTAAAGGATCTGCTGCCTGATACCTTTTACTGATAAAGTACCACCTTTTTCCCTCATAAAAAGAGGACCTGAGGATCTAGAGGATGTCCTAGACAAAGAAGGCTCGTAAGGTCATTACTGGACAAAGAGAAGGGTCTTGGGGAAGAGGGATGACCTTCCAAGGTGCCCACCACGCTAAAGGATCCTCATTTTTTGCTAAAAAACTAAAAAAAACTACGATCCGGGAAAGTAAAACTTCTCCTGTAGGAAGAAATTCTACGTGCCCCGCATCTCAGGATAGAGCCAACAGTTCCTGAAAATTTCTGGCCCTGAGGCCAAGCTTAGAAAAAATACGTAGCGTCTTTCTTAATAACATTATGAATGTACAGGAAGAGTTGTCAGTGTCTGAAGCCAGTTTGAGGACGTCATTTAAGAACAATGATATTGAAGTAGGCCTTTCAGAAGGCCTAAGTCTAGCACAAGCTTTAGGAATAGACGTAAAATAAGATTCTGTCAAGTCTATTTGAAAACCCAACTTAAAGATTTTCTTCAAAGCTGATTTATTGGTGGTAATAGTGCTAGCTGCTAAGCCTTTTTCAAATAAGGACCTGAAGAAGGATATAGCTGAATTCACTGTCATGGTTGTGGTGGTTTACCTCGTTCAGGAAAGATGCTAACTTTTTAACAGCAGCATTGTACTGTCTCAAAGTTGATTCCCTTTTATCTGATTCCAAAAAGAGGATATTCTGGGGATCAATAGCTGCACCTTTTTTAGCCGTGAACTTCATGAAGTCCATATAGTTAGGGTTTTGAGAATTCCTGAGGAAGCGAACACAGTCCTCATTTGTACTGACTGAGATAGTTTGGGATTGGGAATCCGTCGAGGTCAAAGACCCAATTCCAGAAGCAGAGGGTACCAGTTGCTCTTTGGCCAGTCCGGGGCTACTAGAGCTACTTGTCCCTTGAAAGTCCTGAGTTTGTTCAGAACTTTCAATAGAAGATTCACTGGAGGGAAGATGTATATCCTCCTCCACTGATTCCAGTCTATGGATAAAGCGTCTGTGGCATAAGCCAGAGGGTCCAGGTTGGGGGCCACATAGCAAGGGAGCTTGTGGTTCGCTTGTGAGGCGAAAAGATCTACTTGGAGACCTGGGACACTCCGGCGTATCCACTGGAACGACTTGTTGTCCAGGGACCACTCTGATTCTAGAGGAACTGATCGAGACCAGGCGTCTGCTATCACGTTCCTTACTCCCGCTAAGTGGGTGGAGGATAGGTGCCATTTATACTTGTTTGCTAGAGAGAAAATGGCTATCATGACATGGTTCACATGTTTTGATTTGGATCCCCCTCTGTTGATGCAGTGTACTACTACTGCGCTGTCCAATACCAGTTTTATATGAGAATTCTTTGGTGGAAGGAGCCTCTTCAGAGTGAGAAATACTGCCATAGCCTCCAATACATTTATGTGGAGTTGGCGGAACTGAGGTGACCAAGTTCCTTGAACTTTTTTGAACTGAGAGTATCCTCCCCAACCGCTTAGTGAGGCGTCTGTATGGATAATTAACGCCGGAGGAGGATATTGAAGAGGAACTGACTTGGACAGATTTCTTACTTCCGCCCATGGACGAAGTTGGTTGTGAAGGGTTTGCGGGATTACTGACAACTTGTCTCGAGATTTGACATTTGCTATTGAGCGCCAAACTCGATTTATGACTTTCAGCCTTGCTTTCAGTAGGACGTCTGTCACTGAAGCAAACTGAAGGGAACCTAGGATTCTTTCTTGGTTCCTCCTTGAAGCCTGTTTGTTCTTTAGGAATTGCCTTACTGACTTGGCTATTTCTTTCCTTTTGACTACCGGAATTGACAGATTGTGGGAGGATAAGTCCCATTGGATGCCCAGCCACTGAAAACGAGTCTCCGGAGTGAATCTGGACTTCGTTTTGTTTATTTGGAACCCCAGATGTTCCAGAAATTGAATTACCTTGTTTGTGGCTTTGAGGCATTCCTCGACGCTTGATGCCCAAATCAGCCAATCGTCGAGGTACGCTAATACCATTATCCCTTAACGAAAAAGGATGACCACCAGAGGCGCGGCGGTCGGCGTGGCGTGGGGTGTAGTAGTAGTAGTTGCCGTCTCCGCCTATGGATTGGCTCTCGCAGGAGGGGGATTTTGGTGTGGGAGAGTTCTAAATGACAAGAGGTTCGTGGTAGTGGTCTCACTCGCCCCAGTTACCATACCGACACTCTTTTTATTAGGGTGAGGCGAGTCAGTTATACTGACATCTTCCTGAATTTGTTTTTCTCTGGTATGTGTTAGATCATTTACCTTAGAAATAATGAACTTTAAGGATTATTTCACACAGCGACACGAACTGAGCCCAGAAATTAATAGTACAGGCGGTCCCCGGGTTACGACGGGGGTTCCGTTCTTGAGACGCGTTGTAAGCCGGGACATCATCAAAAATCCTAAGAAAGCCTTACTTTTAATGCTTTGGGTGCATTGAAAACTATGTAAACTGCATTCTTATGGCATTTTTCATCAAAAAAACCTTCAATATTGATTTATTTTGCATTTTTGGTGTCATATTTCATCTCCCAGATAGCGTTGTAGTGTCGTAACCCTGGAAATACATCTGTTGACAAGTGTCGTAACCTTTGGAACGTCGTAAGCAGACACCGTCGTAACCCGGGACTGCCTGTATATGACAAATTATTTGTGGGCTTTCTATATACAGTGGACCCCCCGTATTCGCTTTCTCCGGATTAGCAGACTCACACATTCGCAGATTTCTCTCGGAATGTTTCCCCGCATTATTTGCAATATTTTTCTATGAGAAATATCCACATTTTGTTTTTTTTAAATCAATTTCATCATAAAAATGCACTTTTTGCAATAAAACTATTAAAAAACCAAGTACAGTAGTGCCTCAGGTTATGAAATTAATTCATTCCGAAGCTGCCTTCGTAACCTGATTTTTTCGTATCCAGAACTACGTTTTACATGTAAATTGCCTAATTCGTTCAAAGCCCTACTAAAACACCACAGTAAATTTTATAATAAAGTTAAATTGACCAATAATCAAAGAAATACAACAATTTGGACCATTCAATACCTAACCTAACACTTACCTTTAAGAAACACATTAAAAATGGCATTAAACATTAACACTAAACTTTAAGAAATCACTAACATGAATTTACGTTAATAAATGAAATCTAAGTGAATGAACGAATTCCATGTGTGTTTGATAATGCTGCCGAAACGAAATGGTTGAGGAACTCCCTTACGTAGATGCATGATGGGATAGATGCTGACCAATAGGAGAGCATGATCTTACGGCAGTAACTAGCATGGGAGAGTGGGAGGATGGTGGCGAGTCTACTGAGTTGGCAGTGCACAAGTTTTAAAATTGTTCTCGGTGGCCCGGGCAAATCTTGGACTTCACAGTACGTACACCCTTTCACGACCTAAATTATTTTCGTACACAGAAGCAAAGCAAAAGAATCTTCATCTTTGCCTTTGTAACCTGGATTTTTCGTACGTAGGGACTTTCGTATGTAGGGGTATGACTGTACAAAAATTTTTAGTGGGTTTTTCTTGAGTTGTAACTAACAAAATAGGATGTTTTCAGCGTTTTTCTAGGGGTTCCAACTATTCATGGGTTCTAACTATTCACCAGGGGGTCTGGTACGCATCCCCCGTGAATACGGGGGACCACTGTACTTTTAAAAGTAAAATTGTGTTATTTCTAATAACTAAGCACATCCAAAAACATGGTATACAATTATTTCATTCATTCTATTGTGATTTTATGAATGGTGCAAGATTATTAACCCTCTTACGCCGACTGGACGTATTTTACGTCACATTTTTTGTCTCCCCGTGTGCCGATGGACGTATTTTACGTCGACTTACAAAAGTTTTTTTTAAAATTTGCGGAAAAATACTTATAGGCCTACCAGCCTAAAACTCTTGAATCACACGCCTTGGGGGATGCTGGGAGTTCACGGATCAAGGTGTTGTTTTGTTAACAATCGATACGCAGGCGCGCAAGCGCGAATTTCTTTCTTGCCGCACTAAAAAGTATCTGTGACACATCTCGGAAATTATTAGTCACTTTGACATAATTTTTTGTACCCTTGTAAATTATCCTTTTTATGGTACATGAAGTATTATAATATGAAAATGTGCGCATTTTATTGGTAAAATACAACAATAAATACTCATGATTGTAGCTTTTATCAGTTTTGAGATAGTATATACAAATAACGAAATAACGATAATTGCCAAAATTTCAACCTTCGGTCAACTTTGACTTTACCGAAATGGTCGAAAAAACGCAATTGTAAGTAAAATCTTATATTCTAGTAATATTCAATCATTTACCTTAATTTTGCAACTAATTGGAAGTTTCTAGCACAATATTTCGATTTATGGTGGTGAATTTATGAAACTTTTTCCTTACGTCCACGGCGGTAACTCTCCGAAAAAATCATACATGCGATTGTGGTAATGTTTGCACCATTTTAAAATTAGCCGTTATATAAAGTTTTATATATGGAAAGTGCGCAATTTCATGCACAATACAACTAAAAATAACCCATGGTTGTAGCTTTTATCAGTTTTGAAATATTTTCTTTTCATATAAATAACGATAATTGCCAAAATTTCAACCTTCGGTCAACTTGACTCTACCGAAATGGTAAAAAAACGCAATTGTAAGCTAAAACACTTATATTCTACTAATATTCAAGCATTTACCTTCATTTTGCAACAAATTGGAAGTCTCTAGCACAATATTTCGATTTATGGTGAATTTATGAAAAAAATAACATTTTCTTTACGTCCGCGCGGTAACTCTTCCGAAAAAATCATATGTGCGATTGTGGTAATGTTTGCACCATTTTAAATTAGCCGTTACATAAAAGTTTTATATATGAAAATGTGCGCAATTTCATGTAGAATACAATAAAAAAATAATTGAAGGTTGTAGCTTTTCTCATTTTTTGAAATATTTGCATATAAATCACGATAAATAGAAAAAAAACCACGTTCGTCAACTTTGGACTCTACCGAAATGGTCGAAAAACGCAATTGTAAGCTAAAACTCTTACAGTCTAGTAATATTCAGTCATTTATCTTCATCTTGAAACAAATTTGAAGTCTCTAGCAAAATATTTAGATTTATGGTGAATTTAAAAAAAAATCTTTCCTTCCCTCCGCGCGCGGATTCTCCGCCACAAATCTCCGAAATACGTAACGTCCCATTCTCGGAATATTTGCTCCATTTCATATTAGGCATTTCATAGAGTTTTATATATGAAAATGTGCGCAATATTATGTAGAATAAAACGAAAAATATTTGAAGGTTGTAGCTTTTCTTATTTCCGAAATAGTAATTGCATATAAAAAATATATATAAAAAAATTCGGACATTAGGTCAACTTTAACTCGTCAGATATGGTCAAAAACTGCAATTGTAAGCTAATACGCTTACAGTATAGTAATATTCAATCATTTGTATTAATTTTGAAAGAAATTGGAAGTCTCTAGGACATTATTTAGATTTATAGTGAATTTTTGAAAAAAATATTTGTTTACGTCCGCGCGTTACGAATTCATGCATTATTTTGTGATAATATTTTCTCTGTGTTGCTTTTATCGTTTTACAATGTGTTATATACCAAAATGATCGGAATTTAGTGTACATTACAAAAAAAAAAAAAAGTAACTTGTTACCTTAAACCGTTTTGCGCACAGCGCGATTTGAATACAATTATATATGAAATTTCGTTTTTGCGCTATCATATATCGCATTATTTATATATGATAATGATAATTTTTTCATTTCTGATGGTTGCATACTAAACTTCAGGCAAAGACAAAAAAAGGAGCCAAAAATGAACTCTTAATCTTGAAAACTAAGCGCGCTGTGATTTTTTGAAAAAAATATTTTTTCCGCTTCCGCGCTCACTCTGAAACACCTCCGGCACACGGGAGACAATTTTTTTTTTTACCGCTCCGGCGTAAGAGGGTTAATTGTATGGAGGAAATCAGGAATATTTATATTTTCTTGTACAATACAAAAACAATCGTCTACATATCTAACCAAAAACACCTCAGAAAATAAATTTCTTGGAATAAGTCTAGCTTCAAAAAATCCATGTAAATTATAGACAGGAGTGGCAAAAGAGGGTTACCCATAGTCATACCAAATATTGCTGAAAGCGACTGGAATAAGATGCCAACGTGGACTTCATGATTAATTTACCAGACAAACCAGTGGATAGTGCTACAACAGTCACTTTGGGATATGGAGTAAGCTTTGGTGTTTCTAATGGTAACCTGGACTATGTCGATATTTCAAAATAATTTTGTTATTTGGAAAAATTTAACCATAATCTATGCCCTGAGGATATCAATATTTGTAAAGGTATTGTGTATGGTGCTATGAGCAAGTTCTCCTCCTACGGTACCCGTAAGATTTCTCCAGGCTTATAAGAAAATTAAGAAAGATGAAACATGGCAAGTAACAAAGGCAGCTAAGTCTAACGCAATGGTAATAATGAATAAAAGTGACTATGTAAATAAAATAAGGGCACTGTTAAATGATAATGGTACTTACACGAAACTGAGGTCTGATCCTAAACAGACAGTGAACTCCCATTTTAATAAACTAAATAAATCCATTCTAAAAGGCTTGAACCATTTAATTAAACAGTTTACACTGCAATGCATCTCCCTACCTTATATGTATGGTTTAGTCAAGACAAAATCAATAACCCTATCAGACCAATCATTAGTTCAGTGGGCTCAGTTACATATAATTTATCTAAATGGCTTGTGAAAATTCTTACACCTTTGGTAGGAAACATTGATTTTATAAACAAATTGAATAGTTTAAATTTGAATTTTGATTTTAATATGGTTAGTTTTGATGTTGTCTCTTTATTTACAAAAGTGCCTGTAGATGATTTACTTGAATTATTAGAGGAAGAATTAGAACCTTATGATATTCCTTTAACTGTAGCAAACCTCGTTAGACTCATAAGGTTATGTATCACAGACAGTAAATTTTCTTTTAATGGGGTATTTTTTGTACAAAAGTTTGGCATGGCTATGGGTAATCCTTTATCTCCTGTCCTTAGCAATATTTACATAGAATTTTTTGGGACAAAACTCTTACCAATAATTTTGCCCCAAAAAGTTATATGGTTTAGGTATGTGGATGATATTTTCTTAATTTGGCCACTTCATGAAAATCTCCAGGAATTCCTCATTAATCTCAATTTACTCCCTTCTGTAAGATATACTGTAGGGAAGAAAGAAATTGTAATTTGAATTTTCTTGACATAACTGTCCATAGAAATGATAGAAATTTCACCTTTGTCTTCGCAAAATCAACTAACACTGCCTCTTTTGCTCATTACTACTCCAATCACCATCAAAATAATAAATTCTGTGTGGGATATTCCTAAGGGCTTTACGTGTCGGTAGCCAACAGTTTATTGACGCCGAGTTTAAAACTATTTATGATATTGTCTTGAAACTTAAATATACCTAAGGACTTTTGTAGATGTGGCATGGAAAAAGAGCTAGAAAAATATTTTATTCAACTAATGACAAACTTGAATTTAGTAAGCATAACATTCTAAAATTACCCTATGATGAAAGGTTTTTAGAAATTCAACGTCTCAAACAGCACCAATATTCTGTGAGAACTGGGCAAATATCGAATGCATTACTCGTACATAAGAGAGATTTACATCATCCTATTAACTGGAGTCAAGCAAGAGCCTTAATCCCATGTAATGACACAGTTAAAAGGAATATCATTGAATCTTGTTTCATCAAGTCAAATAATAGAAATGTTCTAAATTTAAGTCTTGGTTTATTTAAACTTGATGCCAGTTCATGAAAATCTCCAGGAATTCCTTAATAATCTCAATAATTTAGTCCCTTCTATAAAATCTACTGTAGAGGAAGAAAGAAATTGTAATTTGAATTTTCTTGATGTAAACTGTCCATAGAAATCATAGAAATTTCACCTTTTCAGTCTTTCGAAAATCAAACTAACATTGCCTCTTTTGTCAGTTACTACTCCAATCACCATCAAAATGTTAATTTCTCTGTTTTTTCTGGGATGTTCCTAAGGGCTTTACGTAAAAAGAAACTTTTTTATGTCCGCGCATTACGAATTCATGCATCATTTTACGATAATATTTTCTCTGTGTTGCTCTGATCGTTTTACAATTTGTTATATACCAAATTGATAGCAATTTAGTGTACAATACAACGAAAAAAAATTAACTCATTAGCTTTAACCGTTTTACTAACAGCGCGATTTGTATACAATTATATAATGAAATTTTTTTTTGCGCTGTCATATATTCCAATATTTATATATGATAATCTTTTTTTTTCATTTCTGATGGTTGCATACTAAACTTCAGGCAATGACAAAAAAAGGAGCCAAAAATGAACTCTTAGTCTTGAAAACTAAGAGTGCTGTGATTTTTTGAAAAAAAAAATTTTCTGCTTCGGCGCTCACTCCTGAACCCTGCCGGCATATGGGAGACGATTTCTGAAATACTGTTTAGGCGTTTAAGGGTTAATATTTTTTTAAATTTAAAAAAACTGGTTAAATGGCCATAAGACATGAGCAACACCTTCGTTATCAAGTGAACAAAGCATTTTTTCGAAAATATTAAAATTGATATGATATTGGAGTCCCCCCCCCAAAACACAGTGAGGTAGAGCTGACGTTTAGCTCCTAAAGACTATTGTAATTTTTTTCTTTATTCGCCTGATTTATTAATTATTTTGATTTTATATCACCTACTCTTGTACGTCTGGCAGCAACAATGGCCTGTTTCTTGGTGAGTGCATGGTAGGAGAGAAGAGTCAGTGTGTTCCAAACTTTCAAAGGGGAAGGAGTGCCGCTTTTTACTCTGAGCCTTTTTTTCGCTATGTGTAGTGTTTTTTGCAGTTTTTTACATCCAGTAACTCTAAATACAATCTATATACTTTAGTGTGTGTACTAGAGTGAAAGTGAGACAAAATGCTGAAACGGAGACGTGCAACTGAGGCCCGTTTGGCAAATTTTGTTAAAAAGAGAGAGAGGGTCGAAGATTCGAGTCGCAACAGTGATGATGGTGACGTGTCAGTGACGCAACTGTCCCCACCATTGTTGGCAGATGTCTCCAGCGATGTCCCACCACCATCAGCGCCATCACCACCACTACCAACAAATAACACAATGGTGTGTTTTGACAGTTGAGAGCCCCACCCCATTGCCTCGACGTTGTCTGCTGCACAATCAGCTGAGGTACTTTCAGCTTCACAAATACGCTCACGGGTTGATGAAAGCAATAAAGGACAATGAAAAGGGAGTACATGATGACAAGTTCATTATATCTAGATCTCAGTTAGAGAAAATAGCATTGAGTATTAGATGCAAGGTAGGCAATTGTAGGGGTAAAATTCAGGTTGATGTCGCTAGTTTCTCTAACTAAGCTCTAGATATAATAAACCTGTCATCATATACTCCCTTTTCATCATCCTTTATTGCTTTAATCAAATGTGAACGTATTTGTGAAGGTGAAAGTACCTCAGCTGACTGTGCAGCAGACGATGTTGAGGCACTGGGAGCAAGGCTCTCAGCTATCAAAACAGAGCCTCGTGTTATTGTTGTTGGTAGTGATGGTGATGGCGGTGCTGGTGGTGGTGGTGGGACAGCGCTGGAGACATCTGCCAACAATGGTGGTGACAATTGCGTTGCTGACACGTGACCAACTTCACTGTTGCTACTCGAACCTTCAACCCTCTGTCTTTTTTCAGCAAAATTTGCTAAATGGGCATCAGTTGCATGTCTCTGTATCGGCATTTTGTCTAACTTTCACTCTAGTACACACACTAGCACATATTTAGATTGTATTTAGAGTTACTGGATGTAAAAAAAAAAAAAAAAAAAACAGCAAAAAAAACTGCTCAGATTAAAAAGCATCACTCCTTCCCTTTGAAAGTTCTCAGACCATGCACTCACCAAGGAATAAGAGCCATTTTGCCCCAAACACATGAGAGTAGGTGATATAAAAATCAAAATAATCAATAAACTAGGTGAATAAAGGAAAAAATTACAATACTCTCGGGACTTGGAGCCAGAAACCAAGCAAAAAAACACCAAGAACTATTAGAAAGAAGGAAAGGCAGTCGAAACTAAGCGCTAGCAAATATGAAACCTTTATTTGTAACATAATTTGCTCTAGGATTCAAAAAAAAAAAAAAAAAAAAAAAAAAAAAAAAAAAAAAAAAAAAAAAAAAAAGCTTGTTGACCTTTGCAGCCGTTTTTCTCAATTTTCACTTTTTGCACTTTAAACACTAACTACCTTTTAATTTGTAGGCCAATTTTAAAGTTAAATAAAGTACCATTGGAAGAGGAAAAGAAAAGATGAAATTATTTTTGTTGGGGCTAGATTTTTCTTAGGTTGACGAGGAACCCGTGATAACCAAACTAACAAAATATTTGCGGAAAATCCCCCCTAGCCCCATCCAAAAGAAAAAATGGAAAAACTGTTCCTAACATTTTTTTCCCATTATAATATACTTTCTGTGTATGAAGCCACATGGCAATAGCTCTAAAAATGGAGTTACATTTTTAATTTTTTAATTTTTTTCTATTTTCTTAATAAAATCTGAAATAATCATCCAATCACTCTTAATTTTTTTCTGGAACATCACCTTATATATATGTACATATAACATATGAATATTTCATAAAAATCAGAGTATTATTTTTATATAAGAATGCTGCCCCCTTAATTTCAGAAGCTGTTAATTATTATCCTTAATATTTTTTTGGTTAATATGCTAAGTCTCCCCTGAGCAAATTCCTAAAATATTTAATAGTGTAAGTTTTTTTATAAAGCATTCAAAGTTCACACTAAAAAATGCATTTCTACTAGTGAAAGATTTTCATTTACAGAAACAAATAAATTTTTTGTTTCATTACATAACTCGTGTTTATAATCACTGGTCTGTTAGAACATAAAAAGGTAGTGTAAAGTTACATAAAATCAAAGATCATGGTGAGATAAATATTCAAGCAATGTTTGAATCTAAAGACTTACCTTTAGCATCTGTTCAGATGCCTCTTTCTGCTCTCTGAGTTTACACATTGTCTGCTCCTGTTTAAGACACTGTGATTCATACAAGATACGTAATTCTTCAGATTTGGACAGCTCATTCTATCGAAAGAGAAGCAAATTTTTCAATAGGTATGAATATTATTTAAATAATAAATTTAAACAAATACAAAATTTAAAACTAAATAACATTATGCAAAGACAAGATAAAACTGAAAGCAATATAAGAGAAGTAAAAGAATATGATAAAAATGAGAAAATAAGGCCATAAGAATCAATTTAAAGCAAGCTAAATAAAATGTAATAGGCATAAAAAATTCTACAAATAATCAGGAACACCTGGGTTTCAGACCAGCAAGAGGAAATTACATTATGTGCAGCATGCAAAACATACATAAATATCAAAACTTGGAAAAACACACAATAAACAGAACAAGAACATATAAAAGTGACAGAAAATGGAAATTCAAGTGAAACAGTACATGTTAATAACAAATCAAATGATCAAACTTCAAAGTACATGGTCAACTTCAGGTACAAAAATGTATCTGAATCTATTTTCTTGACCTTTAGACAGATTGAAGTTAAAATGATAATGTAAGTGAAATTAAAATGATAATGTAAGTACTCTAAATATTTTCAATTATGATTCAAATTGGCTGATTACATGAAATGATTGATGAGAATCAGAGTATAGTGCACATGCAAATATGGCTGCCTCATTAGAAAGAACCTCCCATTCAACTACAACTAACTGTAACTTCTACTATTTAAGAAGCTCAAGCTGCTGGGGTCTGGGGTAAGGAAGGTGCCTTATGTTATGAAGAAGTTTGAACTACATGTGTATTCCCACAAAATAAAAAGGCTCTTGTTGTCCATTCACCTGAATGACCAATTCAGGATAGAGGATGCTATTTTTGAATAATTTAAATTCTTAAAGCATCTTTTTTATTCAAGAAGCTGGAAGACCAAGAATTTCTGAATGTACCATAGAACAGACTGCACTTTGGTGTAAAAAATGAAAACAAAAAAAGAAATGTTCATACATATAAAATACAAATACTAGTAATAACTTCATATGGATCTAATTAGAAGTACAGTAGCGCACTGAAATAACAGACTGTGGTATATCATACTTCTGGATATATCGGTGCAAAATGGAAATATCAATTACATATTTGGATCTACTGCCAAATATGTAAGTAATATTCACTATCAGTATCATATTATAAAAACAAACATAACGAATATGCATCTTTTCCATGGCTGTTTTAAAAACTTATGCTTTACTTCACTGTATCCAATAATATTGTATGTATTCTCATATCATTGTATTATAAAATTCACACACAGTAATCAATGTTATAGTTTGGAAATCAGCTGAGGGCAATTAGAAGGTAAGTTTATTTCTCCGTATTTGACTCAATTCAGAGCGATTTTCTTGCTTCTAGTTAGTGTAAATGAATCTATAGATATGTACTCAATATAAGATAAGGTTACATTTTGTTATAAAAAATGTTTTTAAGTCAAAATATGACTTAAATAGGCTGCGTTGTGAAATAGGAAAGCAAAACCTTCCACTTTTTAGGATCCCACTCTGAACATTTGTCACATGTTTTGTCAATTGAACACTCCTGTCCCTTACACTCTATACACAAGGTGTGTGAATCATAATTCTCTTTAGTAAGTCTAGTATTGCAGTCTTTGCTACAAAACCTTATGCTAGTAGCACAAGAGTCGGATATCTTAAAAAGTCCAAATAATGAAAACTAATATTCTCTATTAGAGAAATAGAAAAAACAATAAAGTGGTGGGTACCTATACTTTACCAAAGGACTTCCCAAAGGCAATGTGTCAAAATTCAAAATCCAAGCAGACTGCTCACAATGAACTTCAGTCAAGAACTGACAGAAAGCAATTGAACTCCTTGCTGAAGTTGTTCCTCTCTTACCCTGAAAGTGGGTGGGGCTAGTTACCTATACCAATACTAGCGCTACCGTGACTTTCAAAATTTTTATGCTGCCAGCAAGTGAAATTGTAAGCAATGTAATTACTTGGTAAATTACATAAATAAAAATCTGTATTCAAGAGCAGGAGACTGCTTCATTTTGTCTTGAACAGTAGCCTTGCTTGCAAGGCCTTTGCAATCTGGCATTAAGAAACTATGGATTCCAGTATATATATTATCAATATTGACTGTTTTTAAGTGATGATGTAATTTCACAAAGTCAGAATCATGAAAATATTTGAATAAATGGAAAATATGATAGAGACCCCTCATTCTGCTAAAATTCTTAATAATAGCAATTTACCAATCCTTACTGAAGCATATTCATCTGATGCTTCATATAAGTGACTCACTAATGTTTTTATAGTACTAGTATTATGTCATTGATATTTACCCTATAGTATTCTTTTCCAAATGATAAGTCAAATGTAAACAGAAAATATGTTTGATAAATTTATAAAGTAACTACGTCTATGGACATAACCAGCCCCGTTTCCTGGGCAGAACCAGCTATGTTTCAGGAAATGACTTCTCTCCCCCACCCCCTGCAGAGGGGAGGGGGGGTAGGATGAAACCCCATTATAAACCATCTTAGGGGTCCCCACTATAACCCTGCCAAGTTTCATGCCCATCAGACCAGCCGTTTGGCCATGACTGAA
>NC_087203.1:81653707-81749814 GCF_015104395.2 Macrobrachium nipponense | reverse complement strand
TTCAGTCATGGCCAAACGGCTGGTCTGATGGGTATGAAACTTGGCAGGGTTATAGTGGGGACCCCTAAGATGGTAATAATGGGGTTTCATCCTACCCCCCCTCCCCTCTGCAGGGGGTGGGGGAGAGAAGTCATTTCCTGAAACATAGCTGGTTATGCCCGTAGACTTAGTTACTTTACAAATTTATCAAACATATTTTCTGTATACATTTGACTTATCATTTGGAAAAGAATACTATAGGGTAAATATCAATGACATAATACTAGTACTATAAAAACATTAGTGAGTCACTTATATGAAGCATCAGATGAATATGCTTTTAGTAAGGATTGGTAAATTGCTATTATTAAGAATTCTAGCAGTAACAGAATGAGGGGTCTCTATCATATTTTCCATTTATTCAAATATTTTCATGATTCTGACTTTGTGAAATTACATCATCACTTAAAAACAGTCAATATTGATAATATATATACTGGAATCCATAGTTTCTTAATGCCAGATTGCAAAGGCCTTGCCAGCAAGGCTACTGTTCAAGACAAAATGAAGCAGTCTCCTGCTCTTGAATACAGATTTTTATTTATGTAATTTACCAAGTAATTACATTGCTTACCATTTCACTTGCTGGCAGCTTAAAAATTTTGAAAGTCACGGTAGCGCTAGTATTGGTATAGGTAACTAGCCCCACCCACTTTCAGGGTAAGAGAGGAACAACTTCAGCAAGGAGTTCAATTGCTTCCTGTCAGTTCTTGACTGAAGTTCATTGTGAGCAGTCTGCTTGGATTTTGAATTTTGACACATTGCCTTTGGGAAGTCCTTTGGTAAAGTATAGGTACCCATAGCTTTATTGTTTTTTCTATTTCTCTAATAGAGAATATTAGTTTTCATTATTTGGACTTTTTAAGATATCCGACTCTTGTGCTACTAGCATAAGGTTTTGTAGCAAAGGCTGCAATACTAGACTTACTAAAGAGAATTATGATTCACACACCTTGTGTATAGAGTGTAAGGGACAGGAGTGTTCAATTGACAAAACATGTGACAAATGTTCAGTGTGGGATGCTAAAAAGTGGAAGGTTTTGCTTTCCTATTTCACAACGCAACCTATTTAAGTCATATTTTGACTTAAAAACATTTTTTATAACAAAATATAACCTTATCTTATATTGAGTACATATCTATAGATTCATTTAAACTAACTAGAAGCAAGAAAATCGCTCTGAATTGAGTCTAATACGGAGAAATAAACTTACCTTCTAATTGCTCTCAGCTGATTTCCAAACTATAACATTTATTACTATGTCTGAATTTTATAATACAATGATATGAGAATACATACAATATTATTGGATACAGTGAAGTAAAGCATAAGTTTTTAGAACAGCCATGGAAAAGATGCATATTCGTTATGTTTGTTTTTATAATATGATACTGATAGTGAATATTACTTACATATTTGGCGGTAGATCCAAATATGTAATTGATATTTCCATTTTGCACCGATATATCCAGAAGTATGATATACCACAGTCCGTTATCTCAGTGTGCTACTGTACTTCTAATTAGATCCATATGAAGTTATTACTAGTATTTGTATTTTATATGTATGAACATTTCTTTTTTTGTTTTCATTTTTTACACCAAAGCGCAGTCTGTTCTATGGCACATTCAGAAATTCTTGGTCTTCCAGCTTCTTGAATAAAAAAGATGCTCTAAGAATTTAAATTATTTAAAAATAGCATCATCTATCCTGAATTGGTCATTCAGGTGAATGGACAACAAGAGCCTTTTTATTTTGTGGGAATACACATGTAGTTCAAAATTCTTCATAACATAAGGCACCTTCCTTACCCCAGACCCCAGCAGCTTGAGCTTCTTAAATAGTAGAAGTTACAGTTAGTTGTAGTTGAATGAGAGGTTCTTTCTAATGAGGCAGCCATGTTTGCATGTGCACTATACTCTGATGCTCATCAATCATTTCACGTAATCAGCCAATTTGAATCATAATTGAAAATATTTAGAGTACTTACATTATCATTTTAATTTCACTTACATTATCATTTTAACTTCAAACTGCCTAAAGGTCAAGAAAATAGATTCAGATACATTTTTATACCTGAAGTTGACCATGTACTTTGAAGTTTGATCATTTGATTTGTTATTAACATGTACTGTTTCACTTGAATTTCCATTTTCTGTCACTTTTATATGTTCTTGTTATGTTTATTGTGTGTTTTTCTAAGTTTTGATATTTATGTATGTTTTGCATGCTGCACATAATGTAATTTCCTCTTGCTGGTCTG
The DNA here is from genome assembly GCF_015104395.2 of Macrobrachium nipponense. NCBI lineage: Eukaryota > Metazoa > Arthropoda > Malacostraca > Decapoda > Palaemonidae > Macrobrachium > Macrobrachium nipponense. The sequence continues at coordinate 81,747,511 of NC_087203.1, read as the reverse complement.
AAGCCCAGGTGTTCCTGATTATTTGTAGAATTTTTTATGCCTATTACGTTTGATTTAGCTTGCTTTAAATTGATTCTTATGGCCTTATTTTCTCATTTTTATCATATTCTTTTACTTCTTTTATATTGCTTTCAGTTTTATCTTGTCTTTGCATAATGTTATTTAGTTTTTAATTTTGTATTTGTGTAAATTTATTGTTTAAATAATATTCATACCTATTGAAAAATTTGCTTCTCTTTCGATAGAATGAGCTGTCCAAATCTGAAGAATTACGTACCTTGTATGAATCACAGTGTCTTAAACAGGAGCAGACAATGTGTAAACTCCGAGAGCAGAAAGAGGCATCTGAACAGATGCTAAAGGTAAGTCTTTAGATTCAAACATTGCTTGAATATTTATCTCACCATGATCTTTGATTTTATGTAACTTTACACTACCTTTTCTGGGCTTAGCCTGTGTCGCCCTGTGAAATGGTTCCTTTGATACTATTTCTTAGGTATAAATATTGCTATTCATCCTAGAGAAAAAAGAAACAATATAATGCCAAGATAAATGGCTCGCTCACCCTTAATAGAGGTGTCGGTATAGTTAAAGGAGCGAGTGGAATCACTACCAGAGGTCCTTTGCCATTTAGCTCCTTCCTTCGACAAAACCCCCAACTACGGAGGAGCCGTGCTACAGCTCCCGGTACCCTCTACTACTACCGTGAGCGTCTCCGACGCCTGTGACGACATTCCTTTGATAGCCGCCATCGTCACCACACACGTTGTTTTTTTCTCTTGTGTTGTGCGATCGCTTTCAAGGTCTTTTTCCCATATTTCAAGATGTCTTCAGCTACTGCTTCTAAGTTAAGTACTGCTTTAAGGTTACAGATCACATTTTATGCTGATTTCCCTGTTTTATTACCTTAAGGAGTTATAGTGGGAGCGTCACCGTCCCCGGCCGCTCCTCCGACCGCATGGCGGTCTGGGGTTTTTTCTTTTGGTCTCCCATACCATTAGAAATCCCCTTTTGCAGTACTTTATGATATAATTAACCTCTGATGTTGTGTCATGCAGTTAGCTACTTATTAGCTCGGCCTTCACGGGACCTCTCTCCGACCGCACGTTTCGGATCTTAGCCTAGCCTAGCCATCCGTTTCGTTAGGAGTTACTCAGTTAGAACGCATGTTCTCCCTTTAGTCCTACTTCTAGCCCTATGTTTTGTTTTACGATACATTCACATTGGCCTAGGAGTTAGGTTAGGCTATCATACCCCATTCTACGGATTGGCGATTAGCCTATACCCTTGGACCTCCTTTCTCTTTTCATGTTTTTATTTCCTTTCTCCCGTGTTAGCCTAGCTTTTAGATATCATACGTATTTTTCATATATATAAGATTCTCAATATCAGTACTTGGGGTGTCTTTACGACCTTTCTTTTGTTCCGACGGGCCTTCCTCACCACATGTTTACCACCTGGTCGGGAGGGTCGCTGGTCGATCACGACGAGCCACCTAGTCGTTGGGTCTCCTCCCCCGTCCCCTTCATCCCCCCCTCCACACTTTGCCCACCCACGCCACCGGGTGATGACTCGCTGCTCATAGCTAGCTTCCGAGTCTGCATGAGAGGGGGTGACTCATAGGGATAGTGGGGAGGTTTTTCCCTCCACTGATGCTCTCTCACTTGTCACGTGTCTCGGGGCTCGGGACCTTCTCCCCCTCCCCTCTCCGGCCTTATATTGACCGCGGAGGGTTAGAAGGTTCCCCTACCCCACCTCCCCCTCCCTACCCTTCCACCCCCCCCCGCTTCAGCTCCGGCCGGTACTACTCCGTACCCACCGGACAGCCAGGGGGGAAGGAATCACTGGGAGCCTATCCACCCATGGGATAGATCACACGGACACCCTCTGATTTTATGTTTTTACTGTTATATTTATATATATTAATTATTTTATGGGATTTATTTATTATTTTTATTATATTATGTTATTTTACAATTATTCACGATCCGGGGGGTTATGGTTCTGCCTCATGTTATCCCTCTTTGGTTCTCGCCCTGAAAGCTGAGCCCCCCTTGTTTGGTAATTACTACTGCGGCCCCAACGGAGTAGCTTCTCACCACATGCAACTAAGAGAGGTTTAATAGGGAGTCAGCGGCCTTCTCTCTCTCCCCCCCCCCCCCCCCCCCTCCCCCCCCCCCCCCCCCCCCCCCCCCCCCCCCCCCCCCCCCCCCCCCCCAGATCACTATATTCTACCTTATATATAAGTTCATGTTTTGTTATGCCTCCTTACACATATAAGATTTTTTACGTGTACATGTGTGTGGGCCTCCGGGCTTACTCCGGCAGTCAATTTTGCATGTCACTTATATGTAGAATCCTTATCCGTCGGGTCTACTCCGGCACCCACGGATAGTTACATTGTACCTCCCCGGAGGTTGTCAATGGTACTCATGTATCCTTTGACTTACAGGTCGTGTGTTGCCAGGAGGTTGGGTGCACTGCTGTGTTGCAGGACCCATGCGGCCACGTAGTCTGCCGCTCCCATGCAGGGTGCGCAGTGAGGGTGGAGGACTTCCTCGTGTGGCACCATGAAGGATGCCAAACCTGCTACGTGCTTGTAGGCGAAGCCTCCATCGTAGTAAGTTTTTTCTTACCACCGTCAGCGTTCGATACCTGGTGATACTGACGATACTGACTATACTTTACAATGTTGTCATATATTCAGGTACTATGAATCTAGTCACGACCCTAACGTCCCCCCTTTTGCTAATTTTAGACCTCTCTTACAGGGTTCCGTTGAAGAGAAGAAGAGGGCACTTTCGACCCTCAAAGCCTGGGTTGGAGGATTTGGACGCAACTCCAAAGGGCACCCCTACATCTTCGCCCAGGAAATGGCCGATCTCATCTTCCCTGGTGCCAAGAAGGGATCAGTGGTCGACCCAATAGTTGCCGCTCCAGCTGATAGCGGACCTCCAGGCGATGGTCTCCCTTCCGGACAGGGATTTCTCTGAGGACGTGACGGAGGACGTTGCGGCAATGAACCTTGACGTCGAGCCCATGGCGATAGAATCCATGGGCACAGGTAAGGGTGCAGTAGAGGCAGGTTCTTTGGGATCTCAGGGCCCTTTCCTGAGCTCTTCTTCTCCTTCTCCTGATCCTTCCTCTTCTACTTCCTTCCGGGGCTTCACTGAAGACCAACAGGCGGTACGCCCTAAGTCCACTTCAGTGATCCCCAAAGTAAAGTCCCCTATGGACAAACTGGTGAAATCCATACCCAGGAAGTCAGCCCCTTTAACTGACACTAGTACTCCGGCTCCCCACCCCGGAACGGTCAGGTCAAGGGCGGCCTCTTCATCAGCGTCGAGGTCCCCCAAACACAGGTCTCAGAAGGAGCGGGCTCAGGTGCCTCCCTTCGATCCCGAGAGTTTCTCGGCCAACATCTTGGGAGTTATCGTGGGAACCTTGGTTGACAACAAGGTTGGCACGGTACTCTCACAGCTCACAAGCACTGTTGAAACCTCCGGCCAGTCGATCCAATCCCTAGCGGAACATCTGGCCGCTCAGGAGAACGCTATCGCTGGGATCCAGAACTCGATTGCTGCAGGGACTCCCCAGGCAGTACCGGCATCTCCTCTACCAATGCCGGACTCTCGCCTACTGCCGGACTTTAAGGCTGCCAATCCCTGGAGGATTGCATCTCATGCTCCGTTTGTCAACGGAATGTTGACCATTGAAGGCATTGGAACTCGAAGGTTGGAAGACTTCGAGTTCTACCCCAGTAACCTTCAACCCCCATTCATGGGCTACGTCCGCCTAACGGAGGCAGCCATGATGAGGGAAGACAAAGTCCCCAAGGAGACTGTGATCCTTCCCAGGGAACAGGCTCAACAGACTCTGCTGAGGAGCTTAGAAGAGTGGGGATGCGAGAACACACGCATCACGGCTTTCAGGAGTCCTTTCACCACTGCGCCACCACCCTCTTTAGCGAAAGACTTCCTAGGTTGTCGGACTTCCTCATCCAGTCGGAGTACGACGCCCGGACCAGGTTGGCAAGATCCCTCTCCTCCATGACGATGGCTGAAATGACAGCTCTGGTATACCAGTGAGAGCCGTTATTCAAAGTCATGGCTAAAGGTCTGCTGCACACCATGCAGTGCGACCTTTATGACTTTTTAGTCGCCAGGAGGAATTGTAGGAAGCATGTCCTGGCGGAAGACACCATCCGTCATGAGCCTAACAAGCTCATAGCTTCCTCAATTTGGGGGACGGACCTCTTCCCCGCCCCAGTGGTGGCGGAGGTCTTGCACGAGGCATCTAAAGTTAACCAGAGCCTCAAAGTCAGGTGGGGTCTCGTATCAAAGAGGAAGCAGGAATCCTCTGGTTCGAACCCGAGATTAAGAAGAAGCCAAGGAAGTTCTTACCCTTCCAGACTCCTCAGCAGACGCTGGTCCAGGCAGTACAAGTGCCTCAAGGACAGCAGCACTCCTCCTCCAAGAGCCAACAACAATTTCTAGTCCTGGCTCCTCAGTCTCAGCAGCCTCAACCTTCTATGTCTTTTGCAGTCTCCCCAGCTTTCAACCCCACCTACGAAGGACAGAACTTTCAGGCCTTCAACAGGTTCGCAAGAGGCAGCAGAGCTAGGGGTACCTCTCGTCATAGGGGATCCGGCAGGGCTGCAAGTAGGGGTAGAGGCTTCCGGGGAGCGAGAGGCAGTCGCCCCTCGGCAAGCCAACAGTGAGAGTCCCAAGGTAAGAGGGAGACTGTACCTCTTCCGTCACCGGTGGAGGTTCAACCCTTGGGCTCAAAGCATAGTTACCAAAGGCCTGGGTTGGAGTTGGCTAGAGGGCCCTCCTCCAACCAACAAATTCTATCAAACACCAACAACGGAATTGATTGAATATACTCAAGACCTCCTTCTCAAAGGAGTAGTTTCAAGAGTCAACAATTTAAAATTTCAAGGACGCTTGTTCAGCGTGTCAAAGAAAGACTCGGAAAACCGAAGGATCATCTTAGACTTGTCCCATCTGAACTTATACATTCATTGCGACAAGTTCAGGATGCTGACCGTTTCGCAGGTACGGACCATACTTCCCCGTGGGGCCGTCACAACCTCTATAGATCTTACAGATGCCTACTATCATGTTCCCATAGCCAGACACTTCCGACCATTCCTAGACTTCAAACTAGGAAACAGGTCCTATTCCTTCAAAGTAATGCCATTCGGGCTCAACATAGCCCCCAGGATATTTACCAAATTGGTGGAAGCAGTGGTACAAGAGCTAAGGAAACAGGGAATAATGCTAGTGGCTTATCTGGACGATTGGCTTATTTGGGCAAAGAATCCCAAAGAATGCATGGAAGCAACGGTCAAAGTGATCAACTATCTGGAACACCTAGGTTTCCAAATAAACAAAACCAAGTCCAGACTAACACCGGAATCTCGATTCCAGTGGTTAGGTCTTCAGTGGGACTTACAGTCACACACACTATCAATTCCGTCGTTGAAAAGGAAAGAAATAGCAAGAGCTACAAAGCAATTTCTCAAACAACAACAAACATCCCGGAGGTGCCAGGAGAGAATCCTGGGCTCACTCCAGTTTGCCTCAATCACAGACGTTCTGTTGAGAGCCAAACTCAAGGATATAAACAGAGTATGGCGTTCCAAAGCGAATTGCAGATCACGGGACAAACTAGCTTCTATCCCGGCGATCTTACGAAAATGTCTCCGCCCCTGGACGGAGGTAAAGAACTTATCAAAAGCAATTCCCCTACAATTCCCCCCACCGTCATTAGTGATCCACACGGACGCCTCACTAACAGGTTGGGGAGGATACTCTCAGTACAAAAAAGTTCAAGGGACTTGGTCCTTAACATTCCGCCAGCTACATATCAATGTACTGGAAGCCATGGTCCTTAACATTCCGCCAGCTACATATCAATGTACTGGAAGCCATGGTAGTATTTCTCACACTGAAACAGCTCCGGCCACCCAAGAACTCACATTTCAAACTAGTTCTGGACAGTGCAGTGGTGGTACACTGCATAAACAGAGGCGGATCCAAGTCAAGCCACTTGAACCATGTCATGATAGCCATCTTCTCTCTGGCAAGCAAGAACAAATGGCACCTGTCAGCCACTCACTTGGCAGGGGTCAAGAACGTAGTGGCAGACGCTCTATCTCGCTCCGTTCCGTTGGAATCGGAGTGGGCACTGGACAGGAACTCGTTCAATTGGATCAGTCAACAAGTCCCGGGACTTCAGGTAGACCTCTTTGCCACGGAATCAAACCACAAACTTCCTTGTTACGTGGCACCCAACCTGGATCCTCTGGCATATGCTACAGACGCAATGATCCTCGATTGGAACACTTGGAAGAAGATTTACCTCTTCCCTCCGGTGAACCTTCTTCTGAAAGTACTGAACAAACTCAGGACATTCAAGGGCCGGGTGGCTCTAATAGCCCCCAGCTGGCCCAAGAGCAATTGGTTCCCTATACTTCTAGAGTTGAGACTCCGGCCCCTACGGATTCCCAACCCCAAGCTAACTCAGTTAGTGCAAACTCAGACTGTGTCCGCTTCCTCAAGAATTCAGAAAACCCTAACTTTATGGATTTCTTGAAGTTCGCAGCCATGAGGAATGCAGACATTGACCCCCAGAATATTTCATTCTTGGAATCAGATAAAAGGGAATCTACCCTGCTTCAGTATGACTCGTCTGTTAAGAAACTAGCAAAGTTCCTTAAGGATTCAAACTCTCAAGTCATGACCACGAACCTAGCCATAACTTTCTTTAGAACATTGTTTGAGAAAGGTCTAGCAGCAAGCACTATTACTACTGCCAAATCAGCTCTTAAAAAGATCTTCCAGTTTGGTTTTAGTATAGATCTTACGGACTCTTACTTTACCTCCATCCCGAAAGCTTGTGCTAGACTGAGACCATCAGAGAGACCTAAATCAGTCTCTTGGTTTCTAAATGATGTCCTCAAACTGGCCTCGGACATTAATAACGATTCATGTAACTATCTATCTCTCCTGAGGAAAACTTTATTTTTACTAAGTCTAGCCTCAGGAGCTAGGATATCTGAACTGTCAGCCTTATCAAGGGAACCAGGTCTCATTGAGTTCCTCCCCTCTGGGGAAGTTCTCCTATCCCCAGATCGCCACTTTCTAGCCAAAAATGAAGACCCACAGGACAGATGGTCCTCGTGGAAAATCCTACCACTACCTCAAGACAATTCTCTTTGTCCAGTTAACTCATTGAGAGCTTACTTAAGTAGAACAACCCTAAAATCTTCAGGTCCGTTGTTCATTAGAGAGGAGGGTGGTACAATCTCCCTAAAAGGGATCAGACAACAAATCTTATACTTCATTAAACAGGCCAACCCGGAGTCCTTTCCCCGGGCCCACGATGTTAGGGCAGTGGCCACCTCGATTAACTACTTTCAACATATGAATTTTGACGATCTTGAGAAATATACAGGCTGGAAATCTCCGACAGTTTTTAAATGTCACTACTTAAAATCCTTAGAAGCCCTCAAATTCCCAGCAGTGGCAGCTGGAAACACAGTTTCTCCTGACTCTATATAGTTCTTCTAACTTTCTTGTAGCCTTCCCTTCTGCCTGCCCCATTGCACCCTTACTTAGTTAAGTCGTCTCTGATGTATATATGTTACCTTGATTGTTGCTGTTACATTCATTATTCTAGTTTTGGATTCAGTTCTATTGTTTATATGTCAACTTTTTATCTGGTCTTAAGCCTGCTTTGTATGTTTTTGTCTTTGGATTGTAGGCTATTTATCTTTAGTTGCTAACCCATGATTAACCCTCTTACGCCGAAGCGGTAAAAAAAAAATTGTCTCCCGTGTGCCGGAGGTGTTTCAGAGTGAGCGCAGAAGCGGAAAAAATATTTTTTTCAAAAAATCACAGCGCACTTAGTTTTCAAGATTAAGAGTTCATTTTTGGCTCCTTTTTTTGTCATTGGCTGAAGTTTAGTATGCAACCATCAGAAATGAAAAAAATTATCATTATCATATATAAATAATGCGATATATGATAGCGCAAAAACGAAATTTCCTATATAATTGTATTCAAATCGCGCTGTGCGCAAAACGGTTAAAGGTAACAAGTTACTTTTTTTTCGTTGTAATGTACACTAAATTGCGATCATTTTGGTATATAACACATTGTAAAACGATAAAAGCAACACAGAGAAAATATTATCACAAAATAATGTATGAATTCGTACGTGCGGAGGTAAACAACTATTTTTTTCAAAATTCACCCATAAATCTAAATATTGTCCTAGAGACTTCCAATTTCTTTCAAAATGAAGACAAATGATTGAATATTACTATACTGTAAGAGTATTAGCTTACAATTGCAGTTTTTGACCATATCTGACGAGTTAAAGTTGACCGAATGTCGAATTTTTTATATATATATTTTTTTTATATGCAATTATTTTGGAAATTAGAAAAGCTACAACCTTCAAATATTTTTCGTTTTATTCTACATGAAATTGCGCACATTTTCATATATAAAACTCTATAAAATGCCTAATATGAAACGGAGCAAATATTCCGAGAATGGGACGTACGCATTTCGGAGATTTGTGGTGGAGAATCCGCGCGCGGAGGGAAGGAAAGATTTTTTTTAAAATTCACCATAAATCCAAATATTTTGCTAGAGACTTCGAATTTGTTTCAAGATGAAGATAAATGACTGAATATTGCTACACTGTAAGAGTTTTAGCTTACAATTGCGTTTTTCGACCATTTTGGTAGAGTCAAAGTTGACCGAACGTGGTTTTTTTCTATTTATCGTGATTTATATGCAAATATTTCAAAAATGAGAAAAGCTACAACCTTCAATTATTTTTTGTTGTATTCTACATGAAATTGCGCACATTTTCATATATAAAACTTTATGTAACGGCTAATTTAAAATGGTGCAAACATTACCACAATCGCACGTATGATTTTTTCGGAAGAGTTACCGCGAGGATGTAAAGAAAATGTTATTTTTTTCAGAAATTCACCATAAATCGAAATATTGTGCTAGAGACTTCCAATTTGTTTCAAAATGAAGGTAAATGCTTGCATATTACTAGAATATAAGCGTTTTAGCTTACAATTGCGTTTTTCGACCATTTCAGTAGAGTCAAAGTTGACCGAAGGTTGAAATTTTGGCAATTATCGTTATTTATATGAAAATATCTCAAAACTGATAAAAGCTACAACCATGGGTTATTTTTAGTTGTATTGTGCATGAAATTGCGCACATTTCCATATATAAAACTTTATATAACGGCTAATTTTAAAATTATGCAAACATTACCACAATCGCATGTATGATTTTTTTCGGAAGAGTTACCGCGCGGACGTAAGGAAAAAGTTTTTTCATAAATTCACCATAAATCGAAATATTGTGCTAGAGACTTCCAATTAGTTGCAAAATTAAGGTAATTGATTGAATATTACTAAAATATAAGAGTTTTAGCTTACAATTGCGTTTTTCGACCATTTCGGTAGAGTCAAAGTTGACCAAAGGTTGAAATTTTGGCAATTATCTTTATTTATATGAAAATATCTCAAAACTGATAAAAGCTACAATCATGAGTATTTTATTGTTGTATTCTACATAAAAATGCGCACATTTTCATATATAATACTTCATGTAACGGCTAATTTACAATGGTACAAAAATTATGTCAAAGTGACAAAATAATTTCTGAGATGTGTCACAGATACTTTTTAGTGCGGCAAGAAAGAAATTCGCGCTTGCGCGCCTGCGTAACGATTGTAAACAAAACAACACCTTGATCCATAAACTCCCAGCATCCCCCAAGGCACGTGATTCAAACGTTTTAGGCTGGTAGGCCTATAAGTATTTTTCCGCGAATTTAAAAAAAAAACTTTTGTAAGTCGACGTAAAATACGTCCAGTCGGCACACGGGAGACAAAAAATGTCGACGTAAAATACGTCCAGTTGGCGTAAGAGGGTTAAGGGTTCCTTAACCGATATTTGTAAGACTGTATTTTTAAGTTGATCATTATACTATTAGGTGTTTGTTTTTACCTTCTTGTATATCTGTGCTGTCCCTCAAGCTTGGTGTTTTTAGCATTTCTCTGGTACTATTTCACAGGGCGACACAGGCTAAGCCCAGAAAAGGGATTTTGACGAAGGAAAAATCTATTTCTGGGCAACGACCTGTGTCGCCCTGTGAAATGGTTCCTTTGATACTATTTCTTAGGTATAAATATTGCTATTCATCCTAGAGAAAAAAGAAACAATATAATGCCAAGATAAATGGCTCGCTCACCCTTAATAGAGATGTCGGTATAGTTAAAGGAGCGAGTGGAATCACTACCAGAGGTCCCTTGCCATTTAGTTCCTTCCTTCGACAAAACCCCCAACTATGGAGGAGCCGTGCTACAGCTCCCGGTACCCTCTACTACTACCGTGAGCGTCTCCGACGCCTGTGACGTCATTCCTGAAGATAGCCTCCAAGCTTGGGGTAAGCTGGGTGAGGACAATCTAACTACAGGGTGGGATTTCACAGGGCAACACAGGTCGTTGCCCAGAAATAGATTTTTCCTTCGTCAAAATCCCTTTTTATGTTCTAACAGACCAGTGATTATAAACACTTGAGTTATGCAATGAAACAAAAAATTTATTTGTTTCTGTAAATGAAAATCTTTCACTAGTAGAAATGCATTTTTTAGTGTGAACTTCGAATGCTTTATAAAAAAAACTTACACTATTAAATATTTTTGGAATTTTGCTCAGGGGAGACTTGGCATATTAACCAAAAAAATATTAAGGATAATAATTGACAGCTTCTGAAGTTAAGGGGGCAGCATTCTTATATAAAAATAATACTCTGATTTTTATGAAATATACATATGTTATACACATATATAAGGTGATGTTCCAGAAAAAAATTAAGTGATTGGATGATTATTTCAGATTTTATTAAGAAAATAGAAAAAATTTTAAAGATTAAAAATTTAACTCCATTTTTAGAGCTATTGCCATGTGGCTTCATACACAGAAAGTATATTATAATGGGAAAAAAATGTTAGGAACAGTTTTTCCATTTTTTCTTTTGGATGGGGCTAGGGGGGATTTTCCCCAAATATTTTGTTAATTTGGTTATCACGGGTTCCTCGTCAGCCTAAGAAAAAATCTAGCCCCAACAAAATATTCATCTTTCTTTCCTCTTTCCAATGGTATATTTAACTTTAAAATTGGCCTACAAGTTAAAAAGTAGTTAGTGTTTAAAGTGCAAAAAAGGGAAAACTGAGAAAAACGGCTGCAAAGGTCAACAAGCTTTTTTTTTTTTTTTTTTTTTTTTTTTTTTTTTTTTTTTTTTAATCCTAGAGCAAATTATGTTACAAATAAAGGTTTCATATTTGCTAGCGCTTAGTTCAGACTGCCTTTCCTTCTTTCTGATAGTTCTTGGTGTTTTTTTGCTTGGTTTCTGGCTCCAAGTCCCCCCCCCCCCCCTAAAAAGGGGTATTATTCACTCAAGGCGAGGGCTCCTAATGAGAGTATTGTAATTTTTTCCTTTATTCACCTAGTTTATTAATTATTTTGATTTTTATATCACCTACTCTCATGTGTCTGGGGCAAAATGGCTTATTACTTGGTGAGTTCATGGTCTGAGAACTTTCAAAGGGAAGGAGTGATGCTTTTTACTCTGAGCAGTTTTTTTTGCTGTTTTTTTTTTTTTTTTACATCCAGTAACTCTAAATATGTACTAGTGTGTGTACTAGAGTGAAAGTTAGACAAAATGCCGAAACGGAGACGTGCAACTGATGCCCATTTAGCAAATTTTGCTGAAAAAAGACAGAGGGTTGAAGGTTCGAGTAGCAACAGTGAAGTTGGTCACGTGTCAGCAACGCAATTGTCACCACCATTGTTGGCAGATGTCTCCAGCGCTGTCCCACCACCACCACCAGCACCGCCATCACCATCACTACCAACAACAATAACACAAGGCTCTGTTTTGATAGCTGAGAGCCTTGCTCCCAGTGCCTCAACATCGTCTGCTGCACAGTCAGCTGAGGTACTTTCACCTTCTCAAATACGTTCACATTTGATTAAAGCAATAAAGGATGATGAAAAGGGAGTATATGATGACAGGTTCATTATATCTAGAGCTTAGTTAGAGAAACTAGCGACATCAACCTGAATTTTACCCCTACAATTGCCTACCTTGCATCTAATACTCAATGCTATTTTCTCTAACTGAGGTCTAGATATAATGAACTTGTCATCATGTACTCCCTTTTCATTGTCCTTTATTGCTTTCATCAACCCGTGAGCGTATTTGTGAAGGTGAAAGTACCTCAGCTGATTGTGCAGCAGACAACGTCGAGGCAATGGGGTGGGGCTCTAAACTGTCAAAACACACCATTGTGTTATTTGTTGGTAAGGGTGGTGATGGCGCTGATGGTGGTGGGACATCGCTGGAGACATCTGCCAACAATGGTGGGGACAGTTGCGTCACTGACACATCACCATCATCACTGTTGCGACTCGAATCTTCGACCCTCTCTCTCTTTTTAACAAAATTTGCCAAACGGGCCTCAGTTGCAGGTCTCCGTTTCAGCATTTTGTCTCACTTTCACTCTAGTACACACACTAAAGTATATAGATTGTATTTAGAGTTACTGGATGTAAAAAACTGGAAAAAACACTACACATAGCGAAAAAAAGGCTCAGAGTAAAAAGCGGCACTCCTTCCCCTTTGAAAGTTTGGAACACACTGACTCTTCTCTCCTACCATGCACTCACCAAGAAACAAGCCATTGTTGCTGCCAGACGTACGAGAGTAGGTGATATAAAATCAAACTAATTAATAAATCAGGCGAATAAAGAAACAAATTACAATAGTCTTTAGGAGCTAAACGTCAGCTCTACCTCACTGTGTTGGGGGGGGGGACTCCAATATCCTATCAATTTTAATTTTGTTCATGAAACTTACCTGTCAGATATATATATAGCTGTATTTCTGACGTCCGACAGAATTTCAAAACTCGCGGCACACGTAGTGGGCGGCCAGGTGGTAGTACCCATTCCCGCCGCTGGGAGGCGGATATCAGGAACCATTCCCATTTTCTGTTCATATTTTTTCTGTCGCCGGTGCTGGAAACAACTGTTTACAGTACCTCCGTCTAGGATTTTTGATTTATCTCGCTTTAAATTATCTGGATTGACTTTTGGTATCGACTTCTGGATTGTTGGATTGGCACGCGTAATAGTGGATTGGTTTTTGATTTTGGATTGGCTTTTCTGTGTACATGATGTCGGGATCAAGTACTGGAAGTTTCAGAGTGTGTGTGAGGAGTGAATGTAAGGTGAGGCTTCTTAAACCTTCAGTTGATCCTCACACAGTTTGTATGGAATGCAGGGGTCATGTTTGCTTGGTTGATGATCGGTGCAATGAATGCAAGGATTTGTCTGATGATAAATGGAAGATGTATGAGACCTATCGACGTAAATTGGAGCGCGATAGAGTCAGGAGGTCTTCCTCCAAGAGCAGTTCTACGAAAGGTAAGGAATGTAACATTTCTCCTCCTCTAACACCGGTAGATTTTGCTCAACCTAATCCTGTTTTGTTGCCTTCGGGCCCCAGTGCTGTGTCTGGAGAAGGTAACACCCTTTCTCTGATTCTTGAGTCTATTTCGCGCTCTTTGAATCGAAAGTGTTGGCCTTAGAAACTGGCCCTGTGAAAGTTTGTGATAGTGCCCCGAGTGTTGTGGAGGGGGCGTCAGATCGGCCCATAATGCCTCTAGGCCTAGACCTCTATCGGACTCCCAGGACTCAGGGAGTGGGTATGTCGAAAGCCGCAAGAGGGGGGTACGGGGCTCCCCACCGATCTGGCGTCCCTTCGGCAGGCCTTTGTTGCTAAGTCCCCAGGCTGCCAAGGAGCGCCCACGAGCGCGTGTCCTGAAGGATTGTTTTCTTTTCGTCCTCCGAAGCATCCTCCCCGCGCAAGGGGTGGAGCGCTCGGAGAGACTCGCGTCCGTTGAAAAGGACTTTTCGCTTTGAGGACGCTTCACGTCCTATGTCACCACTTTCGTCAGAGGACGCGTATGACGCCTCCCCTCAGAAGAGAGGTAGAGTTTTCTACCGACAAGGACGTTTGGTTTCCGCACACAGGCGTGTTCACCTGAGAGGCAGGTAGCTGTACCTGCTAGAAGGAAGGAGGCGTCCCCTCGCCTTCTCGCAGGGTCAGTCCTGCCCTTCTTCTGCTCCTTCGTCACCTACGAAGGATATCCTTGTGTCCCTTCAGGACCCAAGATTTACGTCTCTTATGGCTCAGAGGGACCTCGTCCCAGCAAGAACAGTCGAGCCTAAGCGAGAAAGGAAACGTTAGGCTGCCCGTCAAGAGGACGAAGCAGTCTCATTCTCTCTCGTCTCGTTCGTCTCTCTCTCCACCTCCGGATCGTCACCGTTCTCGTTCTCCGAGTAGATCTTTCGCTCTCGCTGTAGAGGACGCTCGCCAGGACGCTCAGCGTTCAAAGCAGGACGCTTTGCGCTCTCGGCAGGGGCGCTTTTTGAGGACGCTCGGCGTTCGAAGCAGACGCTTTTTGAGGACGCTCGGAGGACGCTCGCGTTCGAAAGCAGGACGCTTTTCGAACAAGGCAGGACGCTTTTGAGGACGCTCAGCAGGACGCTGGCTTGGATAAGCAGGACGCTTTTGGCGCCTCTCGTCAGGAAGCTCGCGCTTCCTCTCATAGGGACGTGTCTGCTAAGACATTCCCGTTGCTTCAAAGGACGCGCTACGTTCGCAGGATGTCTGTCCTTCTAAGGATCGTCGTAAGGGCGATTCCGTACCTGAAGCAGGTACTTCCAATCAACGGAAGTCTTTGTTCAGGCCTGAGACTGCTGGACGTACGCCCTCTCCAGATGGACGTTCTCCAGTTCCTCTTAGGGAGGAAGGGGAACTTAGTAGTCCAGGGAGTTCAGTCGAAGAAGAACCTCCTGTAGCTTCAGCTGTCTCGGACTATAAGGTTCTTGTCAGGCTGTTACGTTCATCCTTCGGGGATAAGTTCCAGCCGGCAGCCCCTAGGTCTCCTCCCTCTCAACTTTCGTCTTCCAAGTCCGTTAAGACCCCTGAGTTCGTCGAAATGAAGACTTCGCTTTCGACCAAGAGGGCTTTTTCAAGAAGCTTCAAGATTTCATGTCTCGAAGGAAGGACCAGGGCAAGACCACTTTGCGCCCTTCCTCCCTCTAGACTCTCCGGAAAGGAGGAATTTGGTATGAAACCAAGGAGGACGTGGGAGTAAAGGTTCCTTCGTCCGCTCTTGGGGACTTCTCCAGTTTATTTAGTGGACGCTCAGAGGAGGTCCCTCTTATCGTCTGCTAAGGTGTCCTGGACTCCTGTGGAGACGGACCACCACTTGAAGGGACTGCTTTGCACTTTGAATGTCTTAAATTTCTTAGACTGGTGCTTGGGAGTTTTAGATCTTCAGTCTAGAAGTCCTGATTCTCTCAGTCTGGGGGAGCTGTCCAGCGTGTTGTCATGTATGGACAAGGCCGTCAGGGATGGTTCGGAGGAGCTAGTTTCTCATTTTGGAACGGCTTTCCTAAAGAAAAGAGCTCTCTTATGCAATTTTACCGCGAAGTCGGTTTCTCCCGCTCAGAAAGCGGAATTGCTCTTTGCGCCTCTTTCGGACCATCTCTTCCCCCAGGCTATGGTAAAGGATCTGGCAACGAGTTTGCAGGAGAAGGCGACCCAGGACCTCTTGGTACAGTCTTCAAAGACGGCCCAGGCAGTTCCTTCCACATCTTCATTCAGTAAACCCCCAAAGAAAGTCAAACCCTTTCGCGGGGCACCCCCCTCGAGAGCAGCTCCTCGAGGGAGAGGTTTTTTTCGAGAGGAAGAGCTTCATTTAAAACCAAATCCACCAAATGAAGATCTTGTCCTTCAGACGCCAGTCGGGGCCAGGCTGAAGTTCTTTGCGGAGGCATGGAGGCAGAGAGGGGCGGATCCTTGGACTCTCAAGATCGTAGAAGCAGGGGTACAAGATCCCCTTTTTACATCCTCCTCCTTTAACATCAACTCCCAGAGACCTCTCTCCATCTTATCAGGGAGAGAAGAAAGTATTCTTTTCGATCTGTTAGACCAGATGGTCGAAAAAAAAAAGAGCGGTGGAACAAGTCTTGGACCTGGGGTCACCGGGCTTCTACAACAGGATTTTCCTGGTGCCGAAGCAGTCGTCGGTTGGCGCCCAGTCCTGGATGTGAGCAGGCTCAATCTTTTTGTGGAAAAGATCAAGTTCAAAATGGAGACGCCTCAGTCGGTGCTAGGAGCCCTTGAGACCTGGCGACTGGATGGTGTCTCTGGACCTGCAGGACGCATACTTTCACGTCCCCGTCCACCCTCTTTCAAGGAAGTACCTGAGATTCGTCTTAGACAACAGGGTTTGGCAATTCAGAGCCCTTTGTTTCGGTCTCAGCACGGCCCCGATGGTTTTCACAATGATAATGAGGAATGTAGCGAAGTGGCTCCATTCGTCAGGGATCAGGATATCCCTCTACCTCGACAATTGGCTGATCAGAGCATCGTCGAGGCAGAAATGTCTGAAGGACCTTCAGTTAACGTTAGCCCTAGCAAAGTCTCTGGGTCTTTTGGTCAACTCCGAAAAGTCGCATCTGACCCCGACACAATCCATCGTTGTGTCCCCCCCCTGGGGATTCAGATGGATTCAGTGGCTTTTCGGGCGTTTCCATCCCAGGAACGTCAGCGGCTGGGTTTAGAGAAAGTCGCAGCCTTCCTAGAGAGAGAAGCTTGTTCGGCGAGGGAGTGGATGAGTCTGCTGGGCACCATTTCCTCGCTAGAAAAGTTTGTCTCGCTGGGAAGACTGCACCTCAGGCCTCTTCAATTTTTTCCTTGCGGAAGAATGGAAGTCGAAGGAGGACCTGAATGCGATCCTAAGGATCTCAAACAAAGTAAAAGGCCGGCAATTAAGATGGTGGCTCGACCCTCAGAAGTTGCGAGAGGGCTTCTCCCTAAATCTTCTGAGCCCCGACCTAGTGTTGTTCTCAGACGCTTCCATTTCCGGTTGGGGAGCAACATTAGGGGGGAGGAAGGTTTGTCAGGCTCCTGGAGATGGGGAACAGGTAGCCTGGCACATCAATGTAAAGGAACTGGCAGCGATATTCCTGTCGCTGCAGTTCTTCGAAGACAAACTGTCAAGCAAGGTCGTTCAAGTCAACTCAGACGTACCACAGCCCTTGCATATCTAAAGAATCAGGGAGGAACTCACTCCAGATCCCTTTTTCTCCTTGCGAGGGAAGTTCTGCTATGGGTCAGACGCAAGGCACATCAAGATCCTGACGAGATTCGTGGCAGGGGGGTTCAGAAGGTCAGGGCGGACCTTCTCAGTCGACGAAATCAGATTCTGCCAACAGAATGGACCTTGCACCAGGAAGTCTGTCAACAATTATGGACATTGTGGGGACGTCCTCTAGTCGACCTGTTCGCTACATCGAGGACGAAGAGGCTTCCTCTGTATTGCTCCCCGGTTCTGGATCCAGGGGCAATTGCAGTGGATGCGTTGCTCTGGAACTGGACAGACTCCTGGATCTTTACGCCTTTCCCCATTCAAGATCATGGGGGAGGTCATGAGGAAGTTCGCAGCTTCAGAAGGGACAAGGTTGACTCTGATTGCCCCAGAATGTGGCCAGCAAGAAGAGTGGTTCACAGAGGTCATGACATTCCTTGTGGACTTCCCAAGAACGTTGCCCTGGAGGAGAGATCTACTCAGACAGCCTCACTTCAAAAGGTTTCACCAAAACCTCTCCGCTCTGGCTCTGACTGCGTTCAGACTATCGAAAAGTTGGCCAGAGCGAGAGGCTTTTCAAAGGCAGCTGCGAGAGCATCGCCTAAATTGCTTCGAATGAGGCCTGCTTCAGAGCTGTCTACCAGTCTAAGTGGGCCTCCTTCAGGGCATGGTGCAAAAAGGAAGGAATTTCCTCTTCCACGACCTCTGTGAACCAGATAGCAGATTTCTTACTCTATCTAAGAAATGTGCAGAAAATTGCAGTTCCTACAATTAAAGGTTATAGGAGTATGTTGTCTGCCGTTTTTCGCCACAGAGGACTGGACCTCTCCGACAATAAGGATCTACACGATCTCTTAAGGTCGTTCGAAACCTCCAAGATTCCACAAGCAAGACCACCCTCATGGAATCTCGATGTGGTTTTGAAACATCTTATGCTAAGTCCCTTTGAGCCTCTCCATGAAGCTTCTCTAAGGGACTTGACGAGGAAGCGCTTTTCCTAGCTTCTCTGGCGACGGCGAAGAGAGTTAGTGAAATCCAAGCGTTCAGTAGCCTAGTGGGCTTCAAGGGGGACAACGCTGTCCTGCTCGTTGAGCCCGTCTTTCTTGGCTAAGAACGAGAACCCGTCTAATCCTTGGCCGAAGAGCTTTGAAATCAAAGGAATGTCGAGTCTCGTGGGTCAAGAACCGAGAGAGAGCCCTGTGCCCTGTCAGGGCTCTCAAGTTCTATGTTAATAGAACTAAAGAGATAAGAGGTCCCTCAGGTAATCTCTGGTGTTCGGTGAAGAGACCCCAGATTTGCCGTTGTCGAAGAATGCTGTGCGTTTCTTCTTGAGGGACGTCATTAAAGAGGCTCATTCATCTTGCCAGAAGACTGATTTGAGACCTCTTTAAAGTGAAAGCTCACGAAGTTCAGAGCCGTAGCTACTTCTCTTGGCCTTCCAAAGGAATAATGTCTATCAAAGATATACTTGATAGCACCTTTTGGAGGAGCAATTCCGTATTCGCCTCACATTACCTCCGGGATGTGAGAACGATTTACGAGAACTGTAGTTCTTTGGGGCCTTACATTTCGGCAGACACAGTTTTGGGGGCTGAAGGTTAGCTCTCTCCCTATCCCTTAGCTTAGTTTTTTAGGTTAGTTTTTTATTGTGTTTTTGGTTGATGGTGATCTTCTGTGGAAATCTCCCATTCCTTAGTTTTAATGTCAGGGGTTTTTGGTTATTGTTGGTCAGGTGGGTGTCGGTTTGCTGTGTTTACTGCCATATGTTTGGCTAGATGGGTCTTGTCACACTTGCGGTCACGTCCCCGTTGACAGAGCATCCAGAGTGCACCAGCTACAGGTCCAAACCTGGCTGGCAACTCTGATGAAAGCAGAAGCAGGCTTAAGTGACAGTAATCACAAAGTCTACTTTGCTATCAGGTAAGGAACCAAGAAGTAAATCTTTTACTTAATTTAAGTTTCCTAAAAATCCTATTCTGTCTCTACCCACCATCCGAAGGTGGGATTCAGCTATATATATATCTGACAGGTAAGTTTCATGAACAAAATGTTATTGTTATAATACAATTAAGTTTGTTCATACTTACCTGGCAGATATATATAATTAGAGTGCCCACCCTCCTCCCCTCAGGAGACAAGGGTCATGAATAAATATGAACAGAAAATGGGAATGGTTCCTGATATCCGCCTCCCAGCGGCGGGAATGGGTACTACCACCTGGCCGCCCACTACGTGTGCCGCGAGTTTTGAAATTCTGTCGGACGTCAGAAATACAGCTATATATATATCTGCCAGGTAAGTATGAACAAACTTAATTGTATTATAACAATAACATATTTCGAAAAAATGCTTTGTTCACGTGATAACGAAGGTGTTGCTCATGTCTTATGGCCATTTAACCAGTTTGTTTAAATTTCAAAAAATATTAACCCTTAAACGCCTAAACAGTATTTCAGAAATCGTCTCCCATATGCTGGCAGGATTCGGGAGTGAGCGCCGAAGCAGAAAAAAAGTTTTTTTCAAAAAATCACAGCACTCTTTAGTTTTCAAGACTAAGAGTTCATTTTTGGCTCCTTTTTTTGTCATTGTGATTATCATATATAAATATTGGAATATATGACAGCGCAAAAAAAAATTTCATATATAATTGTATACAAATCGTGCTGTTAGCAAAACGGTTAAAGCTAATGAGTTCATTTTTTTTCGTTGTATTGTACACTAAATTGCTATCAATTTGGTATATAACAAATTGTAAAACGATCAGAGCAACACAGAGAAAATATTATTGTAAAATGATGCATGAATTCGTAATGCGCGGACATAAAAAAAGTTTTTTTTTACGTAAAGCCCTTAGGAACATCCCAGAAAAAACAGAGAAATTAACATTTCTGGGCTCAGCTCGTGTCGGCCTATGAAAGTAATCCTTAATATCATCTTTCTAGGTAATATTATCCTAAAGTTACCAGAGAAAAAACAAAATTAAGAAAATGTCAGTAAGACTGACTCGCTCACTCTTAAAAACGAAAAGTTGTCGGTATGATATAGGGGCGAGTGTGGAACACTACCACGAGACAAACATCAATTAGAACTTCCCTATCAGAATCCCCCTAAGAAGAGAGCCGATACCAACTGGGCGATGCAGCCTCTACTACTAACTACTAGAGGACGCCACGGACAGCAGCGCCCCTAGCGGTCATCCTTAATTTTTAGCACCAGCGTCTAGAACGCAGATTTTACTTGTGCTATATTTCTCAGGATTTTTTATCTCGTATTCTACGATGGAACGCTCCAGCAATTGCCACGGCTAAGTTAAGTAACTCATAAAGTAAGTATTTTATCACAGTTTTTTTTTCTTCCGGGTACCAGTATTTTCCATTTTTATAGGTCATATACGGTTCCCCGGTTGTCTCGTGGCGGCCATGCTGCCTCGTAAGAATTCCCGTCCTTCCATACGGGTACTTCTTATACTTATGGGCTTACCTTATCACGTTCATTGTTTTACATCATAAGTTTTAGCTAGTTTAGCCCTCTTACCATTCTCTTAGCTTGGTATTTAGGGCTATTATTATTTTTATTCTGGCCCAGCATCCCGGCTCTTGCTCTAACAAATCGGATATCGCTGGTCTCCGAGTAGGCTCCTGTTTCTTGGAATAGTTTGCCTCCTCCTGGGCTTCTTTCTCTTTTACTAAAAGTTTCTCTTCCACCTTTCGATGTATTTTATTATTATTATTTAGGGTGTTAGGCTAGCCTAGGTGCTTGTTCCATGTATTGGTACAGCTTGGTTCACGTGGCCCCCTACCACGGTTGTGTTGATCGCGGCTTAGGCCACGGTGGTCACGTGTTCCATAGCACCTTACCCTGCCCCTTCCCTCCCTCTCTGATGTAGGGAGGAGCTGGGGGACCCCTTGGTTGTCATAACAACCTCATAGCCTTCCTCTCACATTCCGGAGGTGCGGGGGTTCCGCCAGCAGGGGGTATAGGGCGACCACTATGAGGTACCGGGTCTCCATACGGGTGTAGTTGGTGAGGTGGGGGAGGAGTAGGCCATCCCTTCCCCCTTTTTCCTCGCTCCCGCCGCGTTTCACGGGACCTCCTTCCCCCCCCTACCCATTATCAGCCACCTCTCTTACCGATATGAAAGGAGCCTTCCGTCGCAGCCGGGGCCCCTTTGGGTTATAGGATATGGCTCCGCTAGCGGGCAGGGTGGGTGCTAGGATGGGTCGATTGCTTGCCTACTATATCCTTATATCTCTCCCCCGCTACCGGAAGGGAGCTTACCCTTACCTACGCACTTCTAGTAGACGGGTGGAGAGAAGTTGGTTTTTTATGTTGTTACTATACTATGTTAAGGATATATACCCAATTTAAGATATTTTACAATGAATTGTGTATATAATATATTTATGTTAATCAACCATCCCCCGCCATTATCCGTTGTGGTTTCCATTACCAACCACTCCTAGTTGGTTGATTCTTGTGCCTCCGCCACTGGCGGAGCATAGCCTTTCTTCCAACATGGTTACCACACGTTATTTTTAGGCAGGGCTCTGGGTTTTATTAACTTTATCGCTCCGGCACCAGCGGAGCATATTGTTAGGCTGTAAGTGTTTACTTTGTACTCATGTAACGTTTTCACTTACAGGCTACCCAACTGCCAGGTCCTCGCTTGTAATTGCGACGCTGCACGACCCCTGCGGACATGACGAGTGCAGGTCTCACGCCCCCATGTGCCACCTTGTTCACGAGTCTATCGTCTGGCATCCCGAGGCCTGCTATATGCTACGACCTGGTCGATCAGCTGGTTGGTGGGGTAAGACCATTATGAGGTTATTTATCAATTTACTAACACTTTTAGTTCGTAAATTTGTTAACTTCTGCCGCAATTGGTAGCTAATTCAGCCTTTCTTTCAGGCTAGCGGTGTGAGGGAAGTCGCCCTGCGGCCATCCCCCAAAGCTGAAAGCTTGGGTGGGCGGCTTTGGGAAGAACGCCGCCAAGGGGCCAGCCCTACATATTGGATAGAAAGCTGGCCATCCAGATCTTCCCTGCGGGCAAGTCGACGGGCTACGTCGACCCCTTGTCCGCCGCCCCCGTGATAGCCGCCATCCAGCAAGAACTCCAGCAGTCGTTGGGGGTCGTAGCCGCCCAGGACGTCAAGTTCCGACGTCGCCGGCCTGGACCCTGAATCTTGAGCCGATGGCGGTAGTGAGTGAGGGTTTGTTGGTTGAGGTAGGTTTGTGGGCGGGCGCCCAAGGTCTTTCCTTGGGCGCTCCTGGATCTCTCCTCCCCTTCTTCTTCCGCCTCTTTCCAAGGCTTTCCGGGATCCCGAGATCCCTAGCCGCACTCCGCTCTCTCTGTACCTCCTAAGGGAAGGGAAAGAGAGAACCGAAAGACCTTGTCTAAGACGATTCTAGGCAAGTCGTCTTCGTCTTCTTCGCTAGGAAGTCATCGACTTCTTACCCGACGCGGTGAAGGCTAAGCCAAGCTCTTCCCAGTCGAAGAGCTCCAGAGGCAAGGCTTCGAAAGGAGAAAAGCTCGCGCCTACCTCCGAGTCGTTGCCTTCTCCCGCCTCCGCTGCCCCCTCTCCGGCTATGCCGGCAGGGGTGGCAAGCACCAGCTCCTGCGTTCCTTTCTCCTGTCTCACCAGGAGTGATGGAGCAGGTAGGAGTGATGGTTGGTTCCCAAATCTCAGCTTGGGGAACACGTTTTTGAGCATATGTTCGCACAATTGTCGAGCACTCTGTCTCAACTGGACAGACGGTCCAGGAACTCTCGAATAGAGTAAGAGAGAATGAGGATCGGATGGCTGGCTATCCCAGGCTCCTCCCCCAGTATCCCCTGCTTCTAGCACGGGATTCTCAACTCCCCGTCTTAACGACTCCTTGCCAGCTTTCTCATGGAGACAATCCATGGAGAGTAGCGGCCTAACGCTCCCTTTAAAGGACGGGTGATTTCGATCCCGGAGTTTGGCCACTCGAAAGGATTGAGGATTCGAGTTCTATCCTCCGGGTCTGTCAAGCCTTTCATCGGGTATTGCTAGGCTGACGCCACGGCTCTTACAAGGAGGACAAGATCTCGAAGGAGGAGTCAGTACCTCTACAGTAGAGATCACGCCCAACGGGAATGGGTTCACTGCCTTGAGGACTGGAGTGTACTAATACTAACTCCAGGCCTATAAGAGCCCCTTCACTATTTTCGCCACGGAAGAGGAGGTCTCTCTTCCGTTCGCCACGAAATTGGTGGAGAGGCTCTCAGGCAGTCCTCAAGGATGAGCCCGTTCCACAGATTTTGAGAGAGTCGGAGTCCACTTCTCCACTCTTTTCCCGCCTTCGGAGAGTTATGGGAAAACCTTCCAGCTACTTTCACGCAGGGTAAACTCAAGCCGGACCTGCGCTATGGACCAGTTCGGTCAGAAGTTACCTAGGCTGCCCGGACTCCCTAATCCAGGCAGAGTTCGATGCGCGAACTAGGTTTGGCAGGTCCCTTAACTCCCTCATCGTCACGGAAATGGCTGCGCTGTCTTACCCCGCGAAACGAAACGAACCGCTATTCAAAAATCCTGGCAAAATCGCAATTTCAGACGGTTCTGTTAGACGCTTTTTGACTTCTTCCAGCCAGGAAGAACTGTCGGAAGCATGTTCTTCAGAGTGGCACCATCAGGCACGAGCCTAATGAACTCTTGACTGCCAGCATGTGGGGAGCGGATCTCTTCCCTGAGTCAGCAGTGAACGAAGTCCCACCACGAAGCTGCTAGACTCAACCGAGCCTTAGAGCTAGGTGGGGTATTCCTCTAAGGGAGGAAACAGGAATCCGTTCCCACTGCTGGCAAGAAAAACCAAAGAAGGGCTGGTAGGAGGTTCCAGCCATATAAAAAACTCCAGCATCAGCAGCAGTTTGTGGCAGCAGTCCCAGTCACCCAACAAGGGGACAACCTGCTACATCTAAGCAAACTCAGCCTTCCTCCTGGGTGCCCCAGCAATCGCAACCTTCGACTTCCCTATGGCTATCTCGCCTGCCTTTAACCCTGCTTATGAAGCTCAAGGCTACTCTCAACCGAGGGGTAGGGCGAGAGGTTACTTCGTCACCGTGGCGCAGGAAGGGGCACAAGGAGTAAGCAGTTCAGAGGAGGGCGTGGTGGCCAACCCCGCCCCATCAGCAATGAGGCTCCCCCAGGTAGGAGGGAGGCTGTTCCTCTTCCCGCCACATGGTGGGGGTTCAGCAGTTTGGGCACAGAGCATAGTGTCCAAGGGATTAGGCTGGAGCTGGATCCAAGATCCTCCTCCAATCAAATCATTCCATCAGGTACCGTCAAAGGAATTGATAGATTACGCGGAAGAACTCCTTCAGAAAGGAGCTATTGCGAGAGTCAAACATCTAAAATTTCAAGGTCGTCTTATTCAGCGTGCCAAAGAAAGGCTCAACAAAAAGAAGGGTAATCTTAGACTTGTCAAAGCTAAACTCTTTCATTTCGCTGCGACAAGTTCAAGATGCTTACCCTCTCGCAAGTAAGGACCTACTTCCGCGTGGAGCCGTCACATGCTCCATCGATCTTACAGACGCATACTATCATATCCCTCATAGCCAGGCACTTCCGCCCATTCCTAGGATTCAGGCTAGGAAGTCAGACATTCTCATTCAAAGTGATGCCCTTCGGTCTGAAATGTAGCCCCCAGGGTATTCACCAAAGATAGCAGAAGTGTTTGTACAACAATTGAGAGCTCAGGGAATCATGGTAGCGGCATACCTCGACGATTGGTTAATCTGGGCACCAACAGTCGAGGAATGTCTCAAGCTACCAAAAGGTAGTTCACTTTCTGGAACATCTGGGGTTTCCAGATAAACAAAACGAAATCCAGACTTGTTCCGGAACTCTCGTTTTCAGTGGCTAGGAATCCAATGGGATTTGTCCTCCCACAATCTATCAATTCCAGTAGGCCAAACGGAAGGAAAATAGCAAAATCTGTCAGGCAATTTCTCAAGTGCAAACAAAACGTCAAGAAGAAACCAGGAGAGAATCCTAGGGGTCTCTTCAGTTTTGCTTCGGTAACAGATATCCTTCTGAAAGCAAAGCTGAAAGATATAAATCGAATTTTGGCGGTCAAAAGCAAACTCCAAATATCGAGACAAGTTGTCAGTAATCCCACAGATCCTCCGCAACCAACTACGGCCTTGGTCAAAGTAAAGAACTTAGCCAAGAAAGTACCCCTTCAATATCCCCTCCCAATAGTTAACCATTCACACGACGCATCCCTGTCCGGGTGGGGGGGGATACTCTCAGTTCAAACAGGTTCAGGGGACTTGGTCAGTTCAATTTCGCCAGCTCCACATAAACGTGTTGGAAGCAATGGCAGTATTTCTTACTCTGAAGAGACTGCTTCCCCCGAAGAAGTCTCATCTAAGGCTAGTTTTGGACAGTGCAGTGGTAGTTCATTGCATCAACAGAGGAGGGTCCAAATCCAAGCATGTGAATCATGTCATGATAGCCATCTTTGCATTAGCAAACAAACACAAATGGCATCTGTCTGCCACTCACGCTGGCAGGAGTAAGAAATGTGATAGCAGACGCCCTGTCCCGGTCAGTTCCTCTGGAATCAGAGTGGTCTCTGGACGTCGGGTCATTCCAGTGGGTAAGCCTGAGAGTCCCCAGGTCTCCAAGTGGATCTCTTCGCCTCACAAGCGAACCACAAGCTCCCTTGCTATGTTGGCCCCCAACCTGGACCCTCTGGCTTATGCCACGGACGCTCTGTCGTTTGGATTGGAATCAGTGGAGGAGAATTTAATGTTTTCCTCCAGTGAATCTTCTCTTGAAAGTCCTAAGCAAACTAAGGTCTTTTCAAAGGGATAGTAGCTCTGATTGCACCGGACTGGCCCAAGAGCACTGGTATCCTCTTCTTCTGGAATTGGGTCTCCGACCTCAACGGATCCCAATCCCAAGCTATCACAATCAGTACAAATGAGGACTTGTGTTCGCTTCCTCAGGAACTCTCCAGACCCTAACTTTATGGACTTCATGAAGTTTGCGGCTAATAAAGATGCTGACATTGATCCACAGAATATTCTCGCCTAGAATCAGATAAGAGAGAGTCAACCATTAGACAATATGACTCAGCTGTTAAAAATTAGCATCTTTCTTGAGAGAATCGAACACTACAACCATGACAGTTAATTTGGCTATATCCTTTTTTCAGATCCTTGTTTGAAAAAGGTTTAGCAGCTAGCACGATTACCACTCATAAATCGGCTTTGAAGAAAATCTTTCAAGTAGGTTTTCAGATAGATCTGACTGAATCTTATTTCACATCTATCCCTAAAGCCTGTGCTAGACTTAGACCTTCTCAGAGGCCTACTACAGTTTCATGGTTCTTAAATGATGTCCTCAAACTAGCTTCAGATACTGACAACTCATCTTGTACATTCATAATGCTCCTGAGGAAGACATTATTCTTATTAAGCCTAGCTCAGGAGCTAGAATTTCAGAACTGTCGGCTCTATCCAGGGATGCGGGTCATGTGGAATTCCTCCATCGGAGGAAGGTTCTACTTGCTCCGGATCGTAGCTTTTTAGCCAAAAATGAGGATCCTCTTGCAGGTGGGCTCCTTGGAAGGTTATCCCACTTCACAGGATCCTTCTCTCTCTGCCCAGTATCAACTCTTAGAGCCTTTCTATCTCGTACTTCTTCAAGATCCTCAGGTGCTCTCTTCATGAGAGAAAAAGGTGGTACTTTGTCAGTGAAAGGCATTAGACAGCAAATCCTTTACTTCATTAAACAAGCCAACCCTGAGTCATTCCCAAAAGCACATGATATCAGGGAGTAGCCACCTCAATTAATTATTTTCAACATATGAACTTTGAGGATCTTAGAAAGTATACTGGATGGAAATCCCCCGACAGTCTTAAACGGCATTATTTAAAGTCCTTGGAATCTTTAAAGTTTTCAGCAGTAGCAGCGGGAAACATAGTTTCCCCTGATACTGCTTAGTAGTTGTAGTATTAATCCAGGTCTCCTCTACCTACTTCAACCACATGCCTCAACCTATCACCAGGCTACTCATCATCATAGCCTTATGCCGTTGTGTGTTGTAGTGGTTTGTCCCTTATTTTTTTGCTAGGGGACAACCACCCTTGTACTGATATGTACCCCTCAGTGGTCCTACCCTTATTTTTATGCTAGGATAGGCCACAATATGTTTGTATTAATTCTCCAATTGGATTTGTGATCACTTCAGTCACAATGTGTTTGTATATATTTAAATTAATGGTATTAATTGTATTAATGATGGAATTGAGTGTACCTACCCTTATTTTTATGCTAGGGTAGGACACATGTATGTATATAATTGTACTTATATGTTCTAATTAAGTAAATTCAAACATTTCCTTATTTTACATGCATTAGTTTTGTTTTATGGATTTTGTTACTACCATTTAAGTACTTTAGTTTGTTTACTAACATTCTGTTATTGATTACTGTAATAAGTTATTTTAAGTACTTAATTTTGTATGCTGTATTTGATTTACTTATATTTATATCCATCATTTTAATATGTTTTTCATTTTTCCCTTTTCCATCTTGTCTGTTTCTCTGGTATTCTTTCATAGGCCGACACGAGCTGAGCCCAGAAAAGGGATTTTGACGAAGGAAAAATCTATTTCTGGGTGATTGGCTCGTGTCGCCCTATGAAACCCATCCCTTTTTATGGTTTGTTTTCCCCCCCTTGCAGGACAAGATGTATTTATAATTTTAAGGAAGGTGACCGCTAGGGGCGCTGCTGTCCGTGGCGTCCTCTAGTAGTAGTAGTAGAGGCTGCATCGCCCGTTGGTATCGGCTCTCTCTTAGGGGGATTCTGATAGGGAAGTTCTAATTGGTGTTTGTCTCGTGGTAGTGTTCCACACTCGCCCCTATATCATACCGACACTTCTTTTTAAGAGTGAGCGAGTCAGTCTTACTGACATTTTCTTAATTTTGTTTTTTCTCTGGTAACTTTAGGATAATATTACCTAGAAAGATGATATTAAGGATTACTTTCATAGGGCGACACGAGCCAATCACCCAGAAATAGATTTTTCCTTCGTCAAAATCCCTTTTTGATGGTGATTGGAGTAGTAATGAACAAAAAGAGGCAATGTTAGTTGATTTTCGAAAGACTGAAAAGGTGAAATTTCTATAATTTCTATGGACAGTTACATCAAGAAAATTCAAATTACAATTTCTTTCTTCCTCTACAGTAGATTTTATAGAAGGGACTAAATTATTGAGATTATTAAGGAATTCCTGGAGATTTTCATGAACTGGCATCAAGTTTAAATAAACCAAGACTTAAATTTAGAACATTTCTATTATTTGACTTGATGAAACAAGATTCAATGATATTCCTTTTAACTGTGTCATTACATGGGATTAAGGCTCTTGCTTGACTCCAGTTAATAGGATGATGTAAATCTCTCATATGTACGAATAATGCATTCGATATTTGCCCAGTTCTCACAGAATATTGGTGCTGTTGAGACGTTGAGAAAGAGATTTACCGGTCTGTCCTTAATAGACTTTATCACACTTTTTTCAAGGAATTTCATATATGCAGCCTGGAAGATCTTTAGGAGAATTTTTTATTAGTAAACTCTTGACATTAATATTACTGAAAACAACATTTATGTTAAAAAGCTTTAAAATTCTAGGAATATCTAAAAACCTTTCATCATAGGGTAATTTTAGAATGTTATATTAAGTTTTTACATGTTTTGGGACTGTAAAGATACTTTGTAATTTCGGTTAGGGTTAAATCTGTTTAGGTTTGTGACCGTGTGATATCCGATAATCCTGGATTATCTCTCTTAATTTTTACCCTTTTGACAATTAACCATCTGGTATTCTTGATCTTGTTGTGTACCTGAGACTTTTTTACCCTTTTGACAATTAACCATCTGGTATTCTTGATCTTGTTGTGTACCTGAGATTTTCTTTTAATTTTTTTTTTCTCTCAATGTATTTTCATTAGCTTCCTTGACAGTGTCTTTTAGTAAAGATGAAAGCGCTTGGATTTCCCTGACTATCATTTTTTTTTTCCTGTGGTATTTCGCTTTTTTTTTTATATATAAATAAATAAATATTATATATACATATATATATATATATATATATATATATATATATATATATATATATATATTATATATATATGTATGTATATATATATATATATATATATATATTATATATATATATATATATATAATATATATATAATATATATATCCTTAAATCCACAGTAGAAAGGTGAGTGAAACTGGGAAGTTTGGTGAAACAAGTTTGCATTACTAAAGCTGACAAATCCAATTATTTTGTAGTACTGTAACCCGAAAATCGTCGTAAGCCGGAACATCGTCAAAAATCCTAAGAAAACCTAACTTTTAATGCTTTGGGTAAAAAAAAGATTAGGAATTCCTGATGTTTAATTGTCAAAAGGGTAAAAATCAGAGACAATCCTGGATTATCAGATTTAACCCTAACAGAAACTGCAACGTATCTATACAGTGGTCCCCCCGTATTCGCGGGGGATGCATACCAGACCCCCCCGCGAATAGTTAGAATCCGCGAATGTTTGGAACCCCTATAAAAACGCTAAAAACAGCCTATTTTGTTAGTTAAAACTTAAGAAAAACCACTTAAAATTTTCATACTTGGTTTTTTTAATAGTTTTATCACAAAAAGTGCATGTTATGATGAAATTGATAACAAAAACCAGGAATTTGTGGATATTTCTCAAAGAAAAATACCGCGAATGCGCGAATTTTCCGTGAATAATGCAGGGAAACGTTCCCGAGAGAAATCCGCGAATGTGTGAGTCCGCGAATCCGGAGAACGCGAATACGGGGGGTCCACTGTATATTGTAGTCCAAAACATGTAAAAACTGAATACTATATTAATTTTGTTGCTTATGTTTATCACAACTTTTTCATTATGAAGGCATTGAGTTTAAATAAACCTAGACTTAAATTTAGAACATTTCCATTAATTGATTTGATGGAACAAGTTTCAATGATATTCATTTTAACTGTGTCATTACATGGGGATTAAGGCTCTTGGCTGACTCCAGTTAATAGGATGATCTAAATCTCTCATATGTATGAATAATGCATTCAATATTTGTCCAGTTCTCACAGAATATTCATGCTGTTTGAGTCGTTGTGAAAGAGATTTACCGGTTTGTCCATAATATATTTTATCACCCTTTTTGCAAGGAATTTCATATATGCAGCCGGGAAGGTCTTTAAGATTATTTTTTATTAGTAAACTCTTGACATTAATATTACTGAAAGCAACATTCATTTTAAAAAGCTTTAAAATTCTATGAATTTCTAAAAACCTTTCATCATAGGGTAATTTTAGAATGTTATGCTTACTAAATTCAAGTTTGTCATTAGTTAAATAAAATGTTTTTCTAGCTCTTTTCCATGCCACATCTACAAAAGTCCTTAGGTATTTAAGTTTCAAGGCAATATCATAAATAGTTTTAAACTCGGCGTCAATAAACTGTTGGCTACAGACACGTAAAGCCCTTAGGAATATCCCAGAAAAAACAGAATTTATTATTTTGATGGTGATTGGAGTAGTAATGAGCAAAAGAGGCAGTGTTAGTTGATTTTCGAAAGACTGATAGGTGAAATTTCTATCATTTCTATGGACAGTTATGTCAAGAAAATTCAAATTACAATTTCTTTCTTCCCCTACAGTAAATCTTAAAGAAGGGAGTAAATTGAGAGTATTGAGGAATTCCTGGAGATTTTCATGAAGTGGCCAAATTAAGAAAATATCATCCACATACCTAAACCATATAACTTTTTGGGGCAAAATTCTTGTAAGGTTTTGAAAAAAAATTTTTTTTTAAAAAATTCTATGTAAATATTGCTAAGGACAGGAGATAAAGGATTACCCATAGCCATGCCAAACTTTTGTACAAAAAATACCCCATTAAAAGAAAATTTACTGTCTTTGATACATAACCTTGTGAGACTAACGAGGTTTGCTACAGTTAAAGGAATATCATAAGGTTCTAATTCATCCTCTAATAATTCAAGTAAATCATCTACTGGCACTTTTGTATATAAAGAGACAACATCAAAACTAACCATATTAAAAACTAAATTCAAATTTAAACTATTCAATTTGTTTATAAAATCAATGTTTCCTACCAAAGGTGTAAGAATTTTCACAAGCCATTTAGATAAATTATATGTAACTGAGCCCACTGAACTAATGATTGGTCTGATAGGGTTATTGATTTTGTGTCTTGACTAAACCATACATATAAGGTAGGGAGATGCATTGCAGTGTAAACTGTTTAATTAAATGGTTCAAGCCCTTTAGAATGGATTTATTTAGTTTATTAAAATGGGAGTTCACTGTCTGTTTAGGATCAGACCTCAGTTTCGTGTAAGTATCATTATCATTTAACAGTGCCATTATTTTATTTACATAGTCACTTTTATTCATTATTACCATTGCATTAGACTTAGCTGCCTTTGTTACTTGCAATGTTTCATCTTTTTTAATTTTCTTATAAGCCTGGAGAAATCTTACGGGTACCTTAGGAGGAGAACTTGCTCATAGCACCATACACAATACCTTTACAAATATTGATATCCTCAGGGCATAGAGTATGTTTAAATTTTTCCAAATAACAAAATTATTTTGAAATAACGACATAGTCCAGGTTACCATTAGAAACACCAAAGCTTACTCCATATCCCAAAGCGACTGTTGTAGCACTATCCACTGGTTTGTCTGATAAATTAATCATGAAGTCCACGTTGGCATCTTATTCCAGTCGCTTTCAGCAATATTTGGTATGACTATGGGTAACCCTCTTTTGCCACTCCTGTCTATAATTTACATGGATTTTTTGAAGCTAGACTTATTCCAAGAAATTTATTTTCTAAGGTGTTTTTGGTTAGATATGTAGACGATTGTTTTTGTATTGTACAAGAAAATATAAATATTCCTGATTTCCTCCATACAATTAATAATCTTGCACCATTCATAAAATTCACAATAGAATATGAAGAAAATAATTATAAACCATGTTTGGATGTCTTAGTTATTAGAAATAACAAATTTTACTTTTAAAATACAGTGGTTCCCCGTATTCACGGGGGATGGCACCAGACCCCCCGGTGAATAGTTAGAACCCATGAATAGTTGGAACCCCTATAAAAACGATGAAAACAGCCTATTTTGTTAGGTAAAACTCAAGAAAAGCCCACTAAAAATTTTTGTACAGTCATACCCCTACATACGAAAGTCCCTACGTACGAAAAATCCAGGTTACAAAGGCAAAGATGAAGATTCTTTTGCTTCTGTGTACGAAAATAATTTAGGTCGTGAAAGGGTGTACGTACTGTGAAGTCCAAGATTTGCCCAGGCCACCGAGAACAATTTTAAAACTTGCACGCTGCCAACTAAGTAGACTCGCCACCATCTTCCCACTCTCCCATTGTTTCCTGATGCTAGTTACCGCCGTAAGATCATGCTCTCCTATTGGTCAGCATCTATCCCATCATGCATCTACGTAAGGGAGTTCCTCAACCATTTCGTTTCGGCAGCATTATCGAACACACGTGGAATTCGTTCATTCACGTAGATTTAATTTGTTAACGTAAATTCATGTTAGTGATTTCTTAAAGTTTAGTGTTAATGTTTAATGCCATTTTTTAATGTGTTTCATAAAGGTAAGTGTTAGGTTAGGTATTGAATGGTCCAAATTGTTGTATTTCTTTGTTTATTGGTCAATTCAACTTTATTATAAAATTTACTGTGGTGTTTTAGTAGGGCTTGGAACGAATTAGGCAATTTACATGTAAAACGTAGTTCTGGATACGAAAAAATCAGGTTACGAAGGCAGCTTCGGAATGAATTAATTTCATAACCTGAGGCACTACTGTACTTGGTTTTTTTAATAGTTTTATTGCAAAAAGGGCATTTTATGATGAAATTGATTTAAAAAAACGAAATTGTGGATATTTCTCATAGAAAAATATTGCAAATAATGCGGGGAAACATTCCCGAGAGAAATCTGCGAATGTGTGAGTCTGCTAATCCGGAGAACGCGAATACGGGGGGTCCACTGTATATAGAAAGCCCACAAATAATTTGTCATATACAGGCAGTCCCCGGGTTACGACGGTGTCGGCTTACGACGTTCCAAGGTTACGACGCTTGTCAACAGATGTTATTTCCAGGGTTACGACGCCTACAACGCTCATCTGGGAGATGAAATATGACACCAAAAATGCAAAATAATCAATATTTGAAGGTTTTTTTGATGAAAAATGCCATAAGAATGCAGTTTACATAGTTTTCAATGCACCCAAAGCATTAAAAGTAAGGCTTTCTTAGGATTTTTGATGATGTTCCGGCTTACGATGCGTCTCAAGAACGGAACCCCCGTCGTAACCCGGGGACCGCCTGTACTATTCATTTTAACTCTAACCATGCTAAACAAATTAAGATGTCAACATTTTCTAGTGCTCTTAGAATTTGTAGTCCTGAATTGTTAGAAGATGAGTTTAAAGTTAATGATAAAATAGGAGATTCATTGTGTTACCCTCCATATTTTTTGGAAACTAAAATTAAAGCAAAAAAGACATACATACAGTAGTACCTCGAGATACGAAATTAATCCGTTCCGAGGCGCCCTTCATATCATGAGGTTTTCGTATCTTGGACCACATTTTACATGTAAAATGGCTAATCCGTTCCAAGCCCTCCAAAGATGCCCCAGTAAATTATATTTCCAGGCCTACAACACATGTTCTAGGGTTACGACGCCGATCCGATGGAAGAAATATGACTCCAAAAAGGCAAAATACTGTACATACTTGAGTAATATTCAACTGCATGTAATGTTCAACCAACTGCATTTTTACTGCATATATTAGGATTTTAGCATATGTCCCTTAGCAATAAGCCTAGCCTATGTTAGCGGTTGCTACTGTAGCCTAGTCTATGATTCTGACATCTAAACCTAAGAAGCTAAAAGCTTAGAATATGCCAAATAAAGGGATTTTGACGAAGGAAAAATCTATTTCTGGGTGATTGCTCGTGTCGCCCTATGAAAGTATCCTTAATATCATTCTTTCTAGGTAAAATTAAGCCTAAAATTACCAGAGAAAAACAAAATTAAGAAATGTCAGTAAAACTGACTCGCTCACTCTTAAAAAGAAGTGTCGGTATGATAAAGGGGCGAGTGTGGAACACTACCACGAGCCAAACACCAATTAGAACTTCCTATCAGAATCCCCCCAAGAGAGAGCTGATACCAACGGGCGATGCAGCCTCTACTACTACTACTAGAGGACGCCACGGACAGCAGCGCCCCTAGCGGACATCCTTAATTAAAACAGCTAAATACATCTTGTCCTGCAAGGGGGGGAAAACAAACCATAAAAGGGGGGGGTTTCATAGGGCGACACGAGCCAATCACCCAGAAATAGATTTTTCCTTCGTCAAAATCCCTTTTCTGGGCTCAGCTCGTGTCGGCCTATGAAAGAGTACCAGAGAAACAGACAAGATGGAAAAGGAAAACATGAAAAAAACAGTTTTAAATGATGGATATAATATAAGTAATCAATTACAGCATACAAATTGAAGCACTTAAAACTAACTTATTTTAAACAGTAAAATAATAGAATGTTAGTAATCTTAAGTACTTAAATGGTAATTAAAGTAAATTACACAGAGATGCATGTAAAATAAGGAAAATTTGGGATTACTTAACTAGAATACAAAATTAAAAAATATAAAATATATACATATGTGTCCTACCCTAGCATAAAAATAAGGGTAGGTACACTGAAATCCATCATTAATACAAATATTCCAAAATATATACAAACACATTGTGACTGAAGTTCATCATAAACACAAAATGGTGAATATACACAAACATATTGTGTCCTACCCTAGCATAAAAATAAGGGTAGGTACACTGAAGTACACCTATCAGTACAAAAGTGGATGACCCTAGCAAAAAAAAAAAAAAAATAAGGGACAATCCACTATATGATACAACGGCTAAGGCTATGATGTTGAGTAGCCTGACGATAGGGTGAGGCATGTTGGTTGAAGTAGGTAGAAAGGGACCTGGATCAATACTACAACTACTAAACAGTATCAGGGGAAACTATGTTTCCCGCTGCTACTGCTGAAAACTTAAAGATTCCAGGACTTTAAATAATGCCGTTTAAAGACTGTCGGGGATTTCCATCCAGTATACTTTCTAAGATCCTCAAAGTTCATATGTTGGAAATAATTAATTGAGGTGGCTACTCCCCTGATATCATGTGCTTTTGGGAATGACTCAGGGTTGGCTGTTTAATGAAGTAAAGGATTTGCTGTCTAATGCCTTTAACTGATAAAGTACACCTTTTTCTCTCATGAAGAGAGCACCTGAGGATCTAGAAGAAGTACGAGATAGAAAGGCTCTAAGAGTTGATACTGGGCAGAGAGAAGGATCCTGTGGAAGTGGGATAACCTTCCAAGGGGCCCACCTTGCAAGAGGATCTTCATTTTTGGCTAAAAAGCTACGATCCGGAGCAAGTAGAGAACTTCTCCTGATGGGAGGAATTCCACATGACCCGCATCCCTGGATAGAGCCGACAGTTCTGAAATTCTAGCTCCTGAGGCTAGGCTTAATAAGAATAATGTCTTCCTCAGGAGCATTATGAATGTACAAGATGAGTTGTCAGTATCTGAAGCTAGTTTTGAGGACGTCATTTAAGAACCATGAAACTGTAGTAGGCCTCTGGGAAGGTCTAAGTCTAGCACAGGCTTTAGGGATAGATGTAAAATAAGATTCAGTCAAATCTATCTGAAAACCTACTTGAAAGATTTTCTTCAAAGCCGATTTTATGAGTGGTAATCGTGCTAGCTGCTAAACCTTTTTCAAATAAAGATCTGAAAAAGGATATAGCCAAATTAACTGTCATGGTTGTAGTGTTCGATTCTCTCAAAAAAGATGCTAATTTTTTTTAACAGCTGAAGTCATATTGTCTAATGGTTGACTCTCTCTTATCTGATTCTAGGAAGAGAATATTCTGTGGATCAATGTCAGCATCTTTATTAGCCGCAAACTTCAATGAAGTCCATAAAGTTAGGGTCTGGAGAGTTCCTGAGGAAGCGAACACAGTCCTCATTTGTACTGATTGTGATAGTTTGGGATTGGGGATCCGTTGAGGTCGGAGACCCAATTCCAAGAGAAGAGGATACCAGTTGCTCTTGGGCCAGTCCGGGGTGCAATCAGAGCTACTATTCCTTTGAAAGACCTTAGTTTGTCTAGGACTTTCAAGAGAAGATTCACTGGAGGAAAAACATAAATTCTCCTCCACTGATTCCAATCTAACGACAGGGCGTCCGTGGCATAAGCCAGAGGGTCCAGGTTGGGGGCCACATAGCAAGGGAGCTTGTGGTTCGCTTGTGAGGCGAAGAGATCCACTTGGAGACCTGGGACTCTCCGGCTTACCCACTGGAATGACCTGACGTCCAGAGACCATTCTGATTCCAGAGGAACTGACCGGGACAGAGCGTCTGCTATCACATTTCTTACTCCTGCCAGGTGAGTGGCAGACAGATGCCATTGTGTTTGTTTGCTAATGCAAAGATGGCTATCATGACATGGTTCACATGTTTGGATTTGGACCCTCCTCTGTTGATGCAATGAACTACCACTGCACTGTCCAAAACTAGCCTTAGATGAGACTTCTTCGGGGAAGCAGTCTCTTCAGAGTAAGAAATACTGCCATTGCTTCCAACCAACGTTTATGTGGAGCTGGCGAAATTGAACTGACCAAGTCCTGAACCTGTTTGAACTGAGAGTATCCCCCCCACCCCCCGGACAGGGATGCATCCGTGTGAATGGTAGCACTGGGAGGGGATATTGAAGGGGTACTTTCTTGGCTAAGTTCTTTACTTTTGACCAAGGCCGTAGTTGGTTGCGGAGGATCTGTGGAATTACTGACAACTTGTCTCGATATTTGGAGTTTGCTTTTTGACCGCCAATTCGATTTATATCTTCAGCCTTGCTTTCAGAAGGATATCTGTTACCGAAGCAAACTGAAGAGACCCTAGGATTCTCTCCTGGTTTCTTTTCTTGACGTTTGTTGCATTTGAGGAATTGCCTGACAGATTTTGCTATTTCCTTCCGTTTGGCCACTGGAATTGATAGATTGTGGGAAAAGCAAATCCCATTGGATTCCTAGCCCACTGAAAAATGAATCCGGAGTAAGTCTGGATTTCGCTTTGTTTATCTGGAACCCCAGATGTTTCCAGAAAGTGAACTACCTTTTTGGTAGCTTCGAGACATTCCTCGACTGTTGGTGCCCAGATCACCAATCGTCGAGGTATGCCGCTACCATGATTCCCTGAGCTCTCAATTGTTGTACAACCAATTCTGCTATCTTTGTGAATACCCTGGGGGCTACATTCAGACCGAAAGGGCATCACTTTGAATGAGAATGTCTGATTTCCTAGCCTGAATCCTAGGAATGGGCGGAAGTGCCTGGCTATAGGGATATGATAGTATGCGTCTGTAAGATCGATGGAGCATGTAGACGGCTCCACGCGGAAGTAAGGTCCTTACCTTAATTGCGAGAGGGTAAGCATCTTGAACTTGTCGCAGCGAATGAAAGAGTTTTAGCTTTGACAAGTCTAAGATTACCCTTCTTTTGTTTTTAGAGCCTTTCTTTGGCACGCTGAATAAGCGCCCTTGAAATTTTAGATGTTTGACTCTCGCAATAGCTCCTTTCTGAAGGAGTTCTTCCGCGTAATCTATCAATTCCTTTGACGGTACCTGATGGAATGATTTGATTGGAGGGGGATCTTTGATCCAACTCCAGCCTAATCCTTTGGACACTATGCTCTGTGCCCAATTGCTGACCCCCACCTGTGGCGGAAGAGGAACAGCCTCCCTCCTACCTGGGGAGCCTCATTGCTGATGGGCGGGTTGGCCACCACGCCCTCCTCTGAACTGTCTACTCCTCGTGCCCCTTCCTGCGCCACGCTGACGAAAGTAACCTCTCGCCCTACCTCTCGGTTGAGAGTAGCCTTGAGCCTCATAAGCAGGGTTGAAGGCCGCGAGATAGCGTAGGAAGTGGATGGTTGAGATTGCTGGGCACCAGGAGGAAAGGTTGGTTCTGTTAGAGGTGGAAGGTTGTCCCTGTTGGGTAACTGGGACTGCCTGCACAAATTGCTGCTGTTGTTGGAGTTTTTTATAAGGCTGGAACCTCTTACCAGCCTTCTTTGGTTTCTTGCCAGCAGTGGGAACGGATTCCTGTTTCCTCTTTGAGGAAATACCCCACCACCTAGCTCTAAGGCTCTGGTTGAGTCTAGCAGCTTCGTGGTGGACCTCGTTCACTGCGGACTCTGGGAAGAGATCCGCAATCCCCACATGCTTGCAGCCAGAGTCTATTAGGCTCATGCCTGATTGTGCACTCTTGTAGGACATGCTTCCGGCAGTTCCTCCTAGCCTGGAAGAAGTCAAAAGCGTCCGACAGAACCGTCTGAAACTGAGATTTCGCCAGAAATCTTGAACAGCGGTTCCGTAGCGTAGGAAAGAGCAGCCATTTCTGTAATGATGAGGGAATTGAGGGACCTGCAAACCTAGTTCGCAGCATCGAACTCTGCCTGGATTAGGGAAATCCGGCAGCCTAGGTAATTTCTCACCGAACTGGTCCATGGCGCAGTCCGCTTGAGTTTACCCAGCGTGAATGTAGCTGGGCAGGTTTTCCCACAATTCTCCGAAGGCGGGAAAGAGTGGAGAAGTAGACTCCGCCTCCCTCAACTGTTGGAATGGGCTCATCCTTGAGGACTGCCTGAAGAGACTTCTCCACCAATTTCGTGGCGAACGGAAGAGAGACCTCCTCTTCCGTCGCGAAAATAGTGAAGGACTCTTGTAGGCCTGGAGTTTAGTGTTAGTACACTCCCAGTCCTCAAGGCAGTGAACCCATTCCCGCTGGGCGTGATCTCTACTGTAAAGAACTGACTCCTTAGAGATTTTGTCTTCTCTCGTGAGAGCCGTTGGCGTCAGCCTAGCATACCCGATGGAAAGGCTGCGTCAGAACCCCGGAGGGTAGAACTCGAAGTCCTCAATCCTTCGAGTTCCACACTCCGAGATAGAAATCATTCCGTCCTTGAATGGAGCGTAGGGGCAGCTACTCTCCAATGGGTTCTCCATAGAGAAAGCTGCAGGAGTCATAAGGTGGAAGTTGAAGAATCCCCGTGCTAGATGCAGGGGAGACTGGGGGAGGAGCCTGAGCTAGCCCAGCCACTCGGTCCTCATTCTCTCTCATTCTATTAGAGAGATCCTGGATTGACTGTCCACTGTTTGAGACCAGACTGTTTGATAATTGCGCAAACATCTGCTCGAACCGCGTTCCCAGTGCGGAGATTTGGGAGCCTACCAGCACGCCCACCTGCTCCATCACCCCTGCCCTTGAGACAGTAGAGGGATTGCAGGTGCTGGTGCTTGCTACCCCTGCCGGCATAGCGAGTGGAAGCAGCGGAGGCGGGAGAAGGCAGTGACTCGGTGGGAGCGCGAGCCTTCTCCTTCGAGAAGCCTTGCTTCTGGAGCTCTTCGATTGGGAAGAGCCGCCCGGCTTTGCCTTCACCGCATCGGCATAGGAAGTCGACGACTTCCTAGCCGAAGAAGAACGAAGACGACTTCCTAGAAGTCGACTTAGATAAGGTCTTCGGTTCTCTCTTTCCCTTCTCCTTAGGAGGTACAGAGAGAGCGGGAGAGCGAATAGGGATCTCGATCCCGCAAAGCCCACTTGGAAAGAAGCGGAAGAAGAGGGGACAGGAGAAGATCCAGGAGCGCCCAAAGAAAGACCTTGGGCGCCCGACATACCTACCTCAACCAACAAATCCTCCCCACCTACCGCCATGGGCTCAAGGTTAAGGTCCAGGGCAGCGACGTCCGGAACCGACTCCTGGGAGGCTACGACCCCAAACGATTGCTGGAGGTCTTGCTGGATGGAGGCTATCAGTGGGGCAGCGGACAAGGGGTCGACGTAACCCGTCGACTTGCCCGCGGGGAAGATCTGGATGGCCAGCTTCCTATCCAAAATGTAGGGCTGGCCCTTGGCGGCGTTTTCCCAAAGCCGCCCACCACGCTTTCAGGGTGGCGAGGGCGACTTCCCTCACACCGCTAGCCTGAAAGAAAGGTGAGATTAGCTGCCAATTGTGGAACGGGGTTAACAAACTTACGACTAGAAGTTGTTAGTAAAATCATAAGTAAGCCTATAATGGACTTACCCCATCTCCAGCTGACCGACCAGGTCGTAGCATATGGCGCAGGCTTCAGGGTGCCAGACAATCGTCTCGTTGAACGACGTGGCACAAGGGGCGTGAGACCTGCACTCGTCATGTCCACAGGGGTCGTAAAGCGTCGCGTTACAGGCTGGGACCTGGCAGTTGGTAGCCTGTAAGTGAAAAAGTACATGAGTACCAAGTAAACTTACAGCCTAACATATGCTCCGCTGGTGCCGGAGCGATAAAGTTAGATAAAACCAGAGCCCCGCCAAAATACGTGTGGTAACTAGGTTGGAAGATAGGCTATGGCTCCGCCGATGGCGGAAGCACAAGAATCAACCAACTAGGAGTGGTGGTAATGGGAACCACGACGGAAAATGGCGGGGATGGTTGATAAAATAATAATAATGAACACACAATTCATTGTAAAATATCTTATAATTAGGGTATATCCTTAAAAATAACAAAAATAAAACAACTTCTCTCCGCCCGTATACTAAGAGTGCGTAGGTAAGGGTAGCTCTCTTCGGTAGGGGGAGGGGGAGAGATATAAGGATATAGTAGGCAAGCAACCGACCACTCGTAGTGCCCACCCTGCCCGCTAGCGGAGCCAGTAACCTATAACCAAAGGTGCCCCGGCTGCGACGGAAGGCTCCTTTCGTATCGTAAGGAGGTGGCTGAGCAACTGGGGGAGGGGGGAGGAAGGTCTCGGCGAAACACGGCGGGAGCGAGAAAAGAATGGGGGGGAGGGATGGCCTACTCCTCCCCGCCTCACCAACTACCGCATGGAGACCCGGTACCTCATAGTGGTCGACTATACCCCCCGCTGGGGAGGACCCCTGTCACCTCCGAAAGTGTGAGAGAAGGCGATGAGGTTGTCATAACAACCAAGGGGTCCCTCAGCTCCTCCCTATATCAGAGAGGGAGGGAAGGGGCAGGGTAAGGTGCTATGGAACACGTGACCGCAAGTGGCCTAGGCCGCGAGCAACACAACCGTGGTAGGGCCACGTGAACAGCTGTACCAAATACATGGAACAAGCACCTAGGCTAGCCTAACACCCTAAATAAATAAATAAAAATACATCGAAAGGTGGAAGAGACACTTTTAGTAAAAGAAAAGAAAAAGCCCAGGAGGAGGCAGACTGTTCCAAGAAACAGGAGCTACTCGGAGCCAGCGATAGCCGATGTAGAGCAAGAGCCGGGATGCTGGGCCGGAAAATATAATAGCCCTAAATACCAAGCTAAGAGAATGGTAGGAGGGCTGAACTAGCTAAAACTCGATGTAAAACAATGAATGTGATAAAGTAGCCCATAAGTATAGAAGTCCCAGTATGGAGGACCGGGAATTCTTACGAGGCGGCATGGCCGCCACGAGACAACCGGGGAACCGTATATGACCTATTAAGAGGAAAATACTGGTACCCGGAAGATAAAACTATGGTAAATGTTACTTATGAGTTACTTAATTTTTCAACGTTAGCCGTGGCAATAGCAGAGCGTCCATCGTAGATAGTACGAGTAAAATCCAATAAAGCACCGAGCACAAGAAAATGGCGACTTGTCGCTAGCGCTAAAATTTAAGGATGTCCGCTAGGGGCGCTGCTGTCCGTGGCGTCCTCTAGTAGTAGTAGTAGAGGCTGCATCGCCGTTGGTATCAGCTCTCTCTTGGGGGGGATTCTGATAGGAAAGTTTCTAATTGGTGTTTGGCTCGTGGTAGTGTTCCACACTCGCCCTTTATCATACCGACACTTCTTTTTAAGAGTGAGCGAGTCAGTTTTACTGACATTTTCTTAATTTTGTTTTTCTCTGGTAATTTTAGGGCTAATTTTTACCTAGAAAGAATGATATTAAGGATACTTTCATAGGCCCGACACGAGCTGAGGCCCAGAAAAATGTATAAATAATCAGTATGTACTCATTTCAAATAATTATTAATTAACCCTTAAACGCCGAATGGACGTATTAAACGTCGAGTCAAAATGTCTCCCGTATGCCGAATGGACGTACCATACGTCGACTCAAAAAAGTTTTTTTAAAAATTCGTGGAAAAATACTTACAGGCATACCAGCCGAAAACTTTTGAATCACGCGCCTTGGGGGATGCTGGGAGTTCACGGATCAAGGCGTTGTTTTGTTTACAATCGTTACGCAGGCGCGCAAGCGCGAATTTCTTTCTTATCGCACTAAAAAGTATCAGTGACACATCTCAAAAATTATTTTGTCACTTTGACAAAATTTTTGCACCGTTTTAAATCATCCGTTACATGAAGTATTATACAGTAGTACCTCGAGATACGAAAGGCTCAACTTACGAAAAATCCAAGTTACGAAAGCAAAGACGGAAAATTTTACTGCTCTACATACGAAAAGTTTCAAGATACAAAAGGTTTCTGTCTGAAAGTCCGAGATTCGCCCCATAACAATTTTGAAACTCGCGCCGCACACCGCCATCTTAGTTATCGTAGACTCGCCACCATCCTCCTGCTCTCCCATTGGTTCCTGATGCTAGCCAAGCCATGAGATCCTTCTCTCTAATTGGACAGCATCCCTCCCATCATGCATCTTCTATACATACGTACTACGTGTTGTCGTGCTTTAGCTCGGCCACTTCGCACCCGAAACTTTACCGTACGCATTCAGCATTC
The DNA here is from genome assembly GCF_015104395.2 of Macrobrachium nipponense. Classification (NCBI taxonomy): domain Eukaryota; kingdom Metazoa; phylum Arthropoda; class Malacostraca; order Decapoda; family Palaemonidae; genus Macrobrachium; species Macrobrachium nipponense. The sequence continues at coordinate 81,704,284 of NC_087203.1, read as the reverse complement.
GTTCGCTCCAACGATTTCGTTTAGTAACGTAAATTCGTTAGTGATTTCGTTGCAGTACATATTATCGTGTTGTGCGAAGACTCTATCATTACTTATTTGTGTAACTTTACGTAAATTAACGTAGTCATGGGTCCCAAGAAAGTTGAAATTCACGGAAAGAAGCGCATGCTGTCTCTGGAGACAAAGATGGGAGATCATAAAAGAAGTACGAAGCTGGTATGCGATTGAGTGTGATCGCAAAGGAATACGGCCGTAATCCGTCGACAATAGGCACCATCCTTAAACAGAAGGATGCCATCAAAGCAACTACACCATCGAAGGGCATCACTATTTTGTCCAGCAAGAGGAGCCATGTGCACGACGAGATGGAACGGTTGCTCCTCGTCTGGATAAAAGACAAAGAAATCGCTGGCGATACAGTAACGGAGACGGCAATCGCTCACAAGGCCAGTGCTATTTTCGGCGATTTGATTGCGCAGGCGGAAGACGACGGAGGGGAAGGGACTTCAACGCAAAACCCCGAGTTCAAGGCTTTGCATGGCTGGTTCGAGAAATTCCGTAAACGGACTGGCATCCATTCGGTGATGCGTCATGGGAGGCTGCCAGCTCGGACACGAAAGCGCCGGCCCCGAAGCATTTAAGAAGACTTTCGACGAGATGATGACCAAGGAAGGCTACAGTTCTCAGCAGGTTTTCAACTGTGATGAGACTGGCCTTTTTTGGAAAAAAATGCCTCGTCGGACGTACATCACGGAGGAAGAGAAGAAGCTACCCGGGCATAAGCCTATGAAAGACAGGCTTACGCTCGCACTTTGTTCGAACGCCAGTGGGGATTGCAAGGTGAAGCCCCTACTGGTGTATCACTCCGAGACTCCTCGAGCCTTCAAGGCCCACAAAGTGTTGAAGGAGAAGCTTCCAGTGATGTGGAGGGCTAATGCAAAAGCCTGGGTAACAAGGCTTTTGTTCACCGAGTGGGTAAATCTGTGTTTTGGCCCGACTGTGAAGAGTTTTTTGCAAGAGAAGCGCCTCCCCCTGAAATGTCTGCTGGTGTTGGACAATGCCCCTCCCCACCCTCCTGGCCTCGAGGAAGATATCCTAGCGGAGTATTCCTTCGTTAAGATTCTTTTTTCTTTTTATTCCGCCCCAACAACACCCCCTCTCCTCCAGCCCGTGGACCAGCAAGTGATAGCGAACTTTAAGAAGCTGTACACGAAACATCTTTTCAAAAGATGTTTCGACATCACCGATACCACAAATCTCACCTTGCATGAATTTTGGAAGGAGCATTTTGACATCGTCATATGAATCCGACTCATCGACCAAGCTTGACAGGAGGTTTCGAGGCGAACCTTGAATTCCTTGTGGAGGAAACTCTGGCCTGATGCCGTATCCAACTGAGACTTCGAGGGATTCGACGTGGGCGAAGCTGGTGCTGCTAGTCCGAAGCAGTTGACGATCCCGAAACTGTTTCGCAACCAGATCTTGACGAGATCGTTGCACTCGGCAAGTCCATGGGGCTGGTCATCGACGAGGACGACATCAACGACCTTCTCGAGGAGCACCAAGAGGAGCTTACGACGGAGTACCTGAAGGAGTTGGAGGCCATGGCAAACATAACATCGTTCAAGAGGAGTTCTCCAGCAGCGGCGATGAAGAGGAGGAGGCCTATGACAAAGGGGAGGAACAAGAAATTAAGGTGGTCTTAGCCGCTTGTTTTCAATAAAAGTGCAATCGTTCATAAAAAAAAGGACACCCCGAAAAGGCTCACACAGGTCGTATGCTTGCGCAGTTCGATGACGTTTGCCTGAGTCATTTCAGGAACATTGTCAAAAGCAGCAGAAGCAACCTTCCTTGGACAGTTATTTTTTAAAGAGGCCTTCAGCATTAGCAGGAGTAAGCAAAAAGGAAGAACCAGGTGATAAAAAACAGAAAGTTGAAAGCAAAAAGGAAGAACCAAGTGATGAAAAACAGAATGTTGAAAGTGGTGATGAAGTTGAAATTCTGTAAAAAAAAAAAAAAAAAAAAAAAAAAAAAAAAAAAAAAAAAAGCCTACGTAAAAGTCAAAAAAAAAAGTTGAAAATAAAAAAAAAAAAAAAAAAATTTTACGTAATTTTTAGATTTTGGTAAGTTAAGTGTTACAGTTTTGTTAATGTTTATCGTAAATTTTATTTTTATAGTTTTCCTTAAATTTTTTATGTGTTTTCGTAAAGTTAAGTGTACGTACGTACGTACGTTATCTGCCGTTTGTCCTCCTCCTCCTCCTCTGCCGCCACTTTCGGAGATAGCCTCGCTCGAAAGGTAAGCTTCGACATTTTACGTTACAGTAATAATATTTCTTGTACACTAATTATACACTTTATTTACAGGTTTGGATTTTTATTAATTTAGGTTTTGAATGGTCCAAATTGTTGTAGTATTTTTCATTGTTTTTATAGGTCAAATTTAGCTTTATTATAAAGAAATTTATGTTTTTGGAGGGCTTGGAACAGATTAGCCATTTTCACATGTAAAATGTGTTCCAAGATACGAAAAACTCATTATACGAAGGCCGCCTCGGAACGGATTAAATTTGCGTATCTTTAGGTAGTGGGGGGTTTGGGGGGGGGGGGTGGGGGGGGGGGTGAAAAACTTGTTTCTAACCTGTATTATGAAAAAAATTGTTGCGAGCAAATTTCATTTAGAATTTACAACAAAAAATACTCATGATTGTAGCTTTTATCAGTTTTGAAATATTTCCATATAAATAACGATAAGTGCCAAAATTTCAACCCTTGGTCAACTTTGACTCTACCGAAATGGTTGAAAAACGCAATTGTAAGCTAAAACGTTTATATTGTAGTAATATTCAACTATTTACCTTAATTTTGTAACAAATTGGAAGTCTCTAGCACAATATTTCGATTTATGGTGAATTTATGAAAAAAACTTTCCTTACGTCCGCGCGGTAACTATTCCGAAAAAATCATACATGCGATTGTGGTAATGTTTGCACCATTTTAAAATTAGCCGTTACATAAAGTTTTATATATGGAAATGTGCGCAATTTCATGCACAATGCATCTAAAAACAACCCATGGTTGTAGCTTTTATCAGTTTTGAAATATTTTCATATAAATAACGATAAGTGACAAATTTTCAACCTTTGGTCAATTTTGACTCTACCGAAATGGTCGAAAAACGCAATTGTAAGTTAAAACTCTTATATTTTAGTAATATTCAATCATTTACCTTCATTTTGTAACAAATTGGAAGTCTCTAGCACAATATTTCGATTAATGGTGAATTTATGAAAAAAAACAAAAAAATAACATTTTCCTACGTCCGCGCGGTAACTCTTCCGAAAAAATCATACGTGCGATTGTGGTAATGTTTGCACCATTTTAAATTAGCCGTTACATAAAGTTTTATATATGAAAATCGTGCGCAATTCCATGTAGAATACAACGAAAAATAATTGAAGGTTGTAGCTTTTCTCATTTTTGAAATATTTGCATATAAATCACGATAGATAAGAAAAAAAAACCATGTTCGGTCAACTATGACTACCGAAATGGTCGAAAATCGCAATTGTAAGCTAAAACTCTTATATTTTAGTAATATTCAATCATTTACCTTCATTTTGCAACAAATTGGAAGTCTCTAGCACAATATTTCGATTGTTCCGATACGTAATACAAACCATCGGTCCTTTAACAATAGGAAGTAGCTGGCGGCAGCTGGAACGGTCGTAGCTTCGAACAAGGGGAGAACGGTAGTTAACTGCTTGTCCCGACAGTTCCGCAGGAATGGCCCGGCGGTAAAACAAAAATCTCTTTTGCTTTCGGGCCGCCGCGGGTGTGAAGGACGTGTTCGTCATCGCTCTCTGCCCGCTCATCGTCGTATGCTTTGTTTATATTGTGTTTTCTACTAATGGTTTGTTTGACTTGAAAATGAAACTGTAAGTACACTGTTTTCATTTTCATTACTTAATTATGAACCAACATGGAGCTATCGCCGTAGATGCGGCGATTTCCTCTTTTCATGAATTGAACCCTTGAATTATGTCTCGTGCCGAGGGCGGGCGCGCTCGCGCCGAGTCATGTATTTTGGGCGAAGTGTGTAATTGAAAAATGTAAGTACACTTTTTATTATATTTTTTGCCCTGTGCGTTCGTTACCGAGAGTGTGATTGCGCTCGGCACGAGCCTTTTATTTTGTATAATAGATTGCAATGAAGTGGATTCGCAATTGCAATATTCTTTTCATTTTCATTTATTTATTTGCATGAAATTTAATTTGGATCAATTTTCGTTCTTACCACCCGGGAATTGATCCTTACGATTATTTATGTGAAAGTGAAATCGCAAGTGCAGTATTCTGTTTCATTTTCATATATATTTTATGATAGCATCATATTATTTTGGATCAAGTTTCCGTTCTTACCCGAAAATTGATCTTTTCCCCTCTTAAGTTCTATGAGTGAATCGCAAGGGCAGTATTCTGTTTCATTTTCATATTACTTTTCACTGCTGTGCGGGGGTAGGGGAAGCGAAGGTCTGCCAGGAAGTCGTCGGAAAGCTCTCCCGCGACTCCCTTGGTATCCGATTCTTCGTCTTCCTTCCTTCCTGGCCCCCGCTCAGCTTCTTCGTTGTATTTTGTATTTGGGGTCTTCCTTGCGTTCGGGGTGGGGCATGTCTTACCCCCGTGCGTGAGGGAAGCCCCTCTTACTAATCTACCTATGTTACCGCAGGTGCTACATCCGTGGGAGACGACCTTGGACAGGTATGGACCACCGCGGCGGCAGGGCGTGCCTAGCATCCAACGGGCTGCTGCGCGTCTAGCGAGTCTGGGGCAGTCTCCACTACTACCACGGCCGCTTATGCTGCTCCCCCCCCTCCTGGTCTACACTCCCCATGCTGTGTCGGTGACGCGTCTGCCGCTACTAGGGCCGCCGCCGTACCGAGGGGGGGTTTGCCGCCGCCGTACCGAGGGGGGTTGCCTGACCGCCGCCTGTTTCTTCGTGTTGCCTGCCCCAGAACTTCCGCTGTTCCAGCAGCTCGCCCCTGGACCGGCCGCCAGTACCCAGGTTCCGCTGGCTGACCGATGATTCTACGAGGCGATCGCTGGGGCCTGCCGTACCTGCCGCTGATGTGATTCCCGCTGTTGGCTGGCTGTCCCCTTTCTGGGTCTACCGCTGCCGCTGTTCCTGCCGCTCCTGAGCTGGTTGCTGTTCCTGTCGCTCCGGTTCCTGAGCTGTCCATGCTGGTCCTGCCCACGGGTGGTGTCTCTTCCCCAGTCCCAGGTCCTTCCGGACAGGTGCAGTCGGGCCGTGTTGCTTCGGCAATAGCCCCCGGCTCCGGCCTGGATGGAGGACCTGACGCTGTCCCTGCGTGAGCTGACGAGGAAGAGGAGAAGAGGAAGCTGTCATCTTCGTCTTCATCGTCTGCTGCTGCCTCTTCCCCTTCGACTTCTAAGGCCCATAAGCCGAAGAAGAAGAAGGCTGCCTTCCCCCCTAAGAAGTCTCCTTCGGGAACTTCTAAGGGCCCGTCCCACCCCAGTGGGAACGGGGGGTCCTTCCTTCTGCTGGTCCTCCTGCTCCTTCGGGAGCGGGGCCCGTCTCCCCTTCCGTTAAGGAAGAGATAGACGGGACCAGAGGAGTATCGGTTAGCTCTGGTACTTCCTCGCCTGGTGCTAGCGGCGATGCCGCTACGCCAGGTTCCGGCTCGGTCTCTCGTTCGCGAGAGATCCCGAGTGTACGTTCTCCCTCGGGAGACCGTGCAGCCAAGTTTCGGCGCCAGAGTTCGCTCGGCGCCAAGACGCGGCACGGAGCAGAAGGCTGGTGAGAGCCGCTTCAGGTGGACTCTCGACCAGGCCAGCGGCCGCTCTTGCAGCGACCAGCTGGGTAACCCGGGCTTTTTCCCCCCTAAGAAGGCTCCTTCGGGACCTTCTAAGGGACCCGTCTCGCTCCGGCGATTCGGGGAGCTCTTCTGCTGGTCCTCCTGCTCCCTCGGGGAACAGGGCCCGTACTCTTCTTCTACCAAGGAGAAGAAGACGGGGACCAGAGGAGTACCAGCTTCGGCTGGCACTTCCTCGCCTGGTTCTAGCGGTTCTGCCGCTAAAACCAGGATCCGCCTCGGCTTCTCGTTAGCGAGAAGTACCGAGTGGACGGTCTCCCGCGGGAGACCGTCCAGCCAAAGTCTGGACAAACCCGAGCTCGCTCGCCGTCAAGACCGAAGCGCGGAGCAGAAGACTGGCGAGAGTCGTGCAGACGACTCTCGCCAGGCCAGTGGAGCTCTCGCAGCGACCAGCTGGCTGCTCGGGTTGACGTGACGGTCGCTGACCAGCCACGAGTTGAGGCGAGGAAGGGGTCCCCGCGGCGTCGGTACCAGCCACGGCTGGTACCAGCGGCTCGACGCGCCGAGAGGACGCTCGCCGGTCTCACCGCGACAGCGAACCTAGCAGGTCACCTGACGCCGCTCCCATCGGGAACCGGGCGGAGATGGTAACCAGCAACAGCTCGCCTGACGCTAGAGATCAGCGTCGACGTTCTCAGCCGAGCCTCTCGCCCCTAGGCGAGCGGCAAGGCTAGGCCTGCTGCTCGATCGCCACCGCGGGTTGACGATCAGCAGCAGCCCTCCAACGCACTGCCAGCGAGCTAGGAGGGAGCGTCAGGTCTGCCTCTCCTGTTACCTTCAACCTCCTCGGGCTACACCGGGAGGAGCGAGGTACCTAGGAGTGATCGCGAGAGGTGCGCCGCTCGCGATCCCGCTATGACGCCGTATGGACCAGGCACGGTTCTAGGACCGACCAGGACATACGCGCAAGTAGCTGGAGGCGACCGTCAGGGGTCTGCCGCTGTTCCTCCTTCGGTTACTCCCGAGATACAGAGGAATTTGCAGAAGTCATTAAGCTGATTCGTCAGCATAATGACCTTGCGGAAGGATTGCCGCTCCCACCAGCAGAGCCCACGTCTCTGCTCGAGTCGTTTTGGGGCCCGAGAGGGAACCCAAACCGACGGGGCTGGGTCTGCCGCGATCGGAGCTTGCCGATTCTGTCTCGAACCAGAATCTCGTCTCCGGACAAGAAGGCTCTCTCAGTTCTGGCCGGTCGATCAAGCTACTTCACCTCCTCTACTGCGACAGCGGCGTTTCTACGTGTCTTCGGACACCGTATTTAAATACTCCTTTTTCAATTCGGTCCTCCTGAGAGGTTTCGACCTCGACGAGGACTGGAATGAGTCGGAGGACGGTATCGGCTCTCTCCTGTCAGGTGTCGATCAGCCCCACCCAGACGACGTTCACAGTGCGGCAGACCCTTACCTACAGTGAGAGTTCGTAACCCTCCGCGGGAAAACGTTTTTCTCCTGACGATACGTTTTCCCAGACTCTGAGAGACCATCGCCGCAAGGCGATGGCTGCTCCTATTCTTCTCCAACTGCTAGTTCCACTGGGAAGGCGAGCGAGTATCCAATTCCTCCCCCATTCCCTCTCTCCTTACGGCTACGAGGGAAAGGGGAGGGATCCTACAGAGATTTCTCTGTAGGATCCCACGTTCGGGACTGCGCTACACCGGGGGGACCTTCGGGTCCTACCTGACGTAAGCCCCGGTCGTTGAGGAGGGATCCTGCCCCATTCTCGATTTCTACGGGAATCGAGAAGACCACCAGCCGATATCGTTTCACGAATTCGTTGGGTTGTTTCGCAGACTGCTTAGAATTCTACGGAATTTTCTATCGCATTCAGAGTGTTCGAGTTTTTACGATCTCCAAAACACTTAGGCGAGGACCACGGTCTAAAGTGAGCGAGACGAGAATCCCCGATGTTACACGATAATCGGGAACCTCGCCCTATGCTCGAATTACCTGGAATTTCTAGCATTGGGAAGAAGACTGCTGCTGAAAGAAACTATCTTACAGTAGGCGACCAACCTGGAAATAGAGAAGATCGGACGGGAATATCCAGTTTGGCTTGAACTATCGTCTTAGTATTCTGTTCACCATTGAAGCTTTCCTTCGAGGAAGACTTCTCCTTCACTCTTTGATAGAGATCGAAGGTGGTCGATCTCCAATCCTTATTTTGTTTTCTTGAAGGAAAGAATTTAGGATGGAGATCGTTGTTCAGAATCCTACAAATATACTACGTATATTAACCTCGCGACATGATTCTACTAAGCAGTTGAATTGTCCGAGGGGTAGGCGCATATCCTAGTTTATCTACGGATTGCGACTTAGAAGAGAAGTATTCTAATTGAACTGCAACTCGGGGTTGCCTGCAACCTCCCAGGAGTTTTCAGTTTCAATTTTATATACTTATGGTTTTGTCACGACAACACCATTTCAACTTTTATATTTACCGAAATTCGTTTCGCCTAAATATAATTGCTCGAGCATATCTTTTATGCTCGGTAGTTCTAGCCGAACGCATTCCTTCGTGGAATAATGGATTACATGGCAACTCAGGATGACGAGTCGGCGAGAGCTCAGGCTCAACTACTGCGTATTGAACTGCCTGACAGCAGCTCAGTATCAGCTGGGCCTCCGAGATGCACGGTCAGTTATGTCTCTCTCCCCCCTGGTTTGATTGACTACCGAACCGTATCTCTGCCCAACAATCATGGACTTAGGTCTCTGATTAATGGGGATTCTCGCACTAATGAAGGACCATCTACTGCTGTGACGCTAGATTCCATCGCCTTCGACATTGCGAGAATTTCAACAGAGATATTCTCTTGGACTCTTTCATCTTTCTGTTTACCACACGGTAACAGAAGTCTGTACAAGTCTCCCGCTGCATCGCACTGCGATAATGCGAATGATTTTGCAGACATCTGAGTTTGTCTTCAAAATATCTCGTATTCGTAGGTGTAAAATTGTTCATTGTTCAACCCGAAGAATTACAAGATGTGTCAGAAGACATCGCCTACTCTCCGACCTGACAGCTCTACTTCCAAATGTTCAGCCCATGAGAAGCAGTTCTTCAGGCGGCTTTCCCCTGTGTTTTCATTACTGAAGAACGCCCCGCTTTCATTGCAACTACGACTTCTCACCGGACAGCAATGAAATAGCGGTTAGCGTTTTCAGTCATTTGTAAGCACAGGTTATGAATCTTGAGAATCCTTCTCTCGATTCGTCTGTGAAGACGTAGGTTGCATTCAAATCTACCTTCGTCTTCAACGGTACATAGTGTTGTTTCTCCTTAGCTGAGATTCAACAACCATGAGATGTTTTACCTTCAGGGACTTCGGTCTCTAGAAGGAAATTGACTTTCGCCTGTTGGCACATGCCTTAAGAGCATCATCACCTCGCTGTCCGGCATTGGTGACAAACAAATACATTATTTGTTTGGTCTCTCGGCATAACCCTTTAAAGGCGAAGGTCACGTGACTTACTCGGATGCTTGGACAACTTGCCTCCTACCGAACGCAGTCAGTCGGCAGCTGTCACTGTCAGAGCACCCGAGTCAGTTACGAACTACGCTGTTGACTTAGTTCGGTTGTTACAGAGCAATCATTACTTCGTTTTAATAGCTTGTCACAGTACCCATACCATCGACCCCACCATGGAGTGTCGGTGTCCTATCCACTACCGAGAACTTCGCTGCATGGGGATAGGAGGATGCGAGAGACTTCGTAGCAAACGGACAGACCAGTATGGGTACTGGACATCACCGAAGTAGAGAAGAGGGATAGGTCATGCCGACTATTTCCTTCTTTTCCTCTGAGGAACTGCATGACTTCTCCTGCGAAGTCAAGCATCCAGGGGATGGGGATCCGTGACGCTCGATTTCGTACCGAACTTCGTAGCGAAGACTCAGAACCCTTCGGTCCCTGACGATTGGTTCGAGTCGTTCACAATCCCCTCCCTAATGGACTTCACCGCCTTCGATGCGAAGGAGATACTGCCTTGTCCGCAAGAACTTCTCCGTGGCGCAGGTACTGAAGGCAGGGGTCTGGTCCAACCAGACCACATGCCCTTTTCCTTCTACTTCGGGATATTGCCCACAGGTCCTTGGATCTTTTTCCTTGGGACCCTGGTGGCTGCTCAACACGTGTGTAGCGAACCCAGAAACCCTCGCAGGCTGAACAGCATCGAATCCTGGTGTGACCGTAAGAATGGATGAGTGAATGAGAGTGTGACTGGCTCCTCTTTCCCATCTTTTTCTTCCCCTCTACCTGTGGTTAGAGGGACACGGTTCGTCAAACCCTGCTGGATAGGACAAGCAAATGCAGTGAGCTACTCCAACAGAGAACCCATCATATCCCTTTCACTAGGGATAGGAAGCGTATCCCACCACTTCTCCAACCAAGGGGAGGAAGTGGATGCCAGCTTGAGACAACCCATACTTTATGTTGCCTCTTGCAAACAGGAACAAGTTCTTGCTTGCTGGTACGAAGAGATACGCTTGCCTCTCTCTTAGTACTCGGCCCAGAGGTCTGACCATTGATCCTGCGGTGCACACCCCGATCAATCGGACAGAGGCTTGGATCCCTCCCTCGCTCTTACGACCAGGGAGGCATTCCAGGGATGGACGAACACCAGTCTGTTCATCAAAAGACTCAGATTCCTCCCACCAAGAAGTGAGTCTTCCTATTGTTAAAGGACCGATGGTTTGTATTACGTATCGGAACAAATGACAATTTGTCGAAAATTGCATTTCTGGGCTCAGCTCGTGTCGCTGCGCGAAATATCCTTTAATCTATTATTTCTAGGGTAAATGTACTAACACATACCAGAGAATAAATAAATAAAGAAAAAGGTCAGTACAACTGATCGCTCACCCTCAAAGAGGGTGTCGGTATGAACACTATGGCGAGTGAGACCACTACCACGAGCCGCTTGCCAATAGAAATCTCCCACTACAAAATCCCCACAAGAGGGGAGCCGACCCACAGAGTGGGCAGCAACTACTACTACTCCATCCCATGCTGCCGACTGCTGCGCCTCTGGTGGACATCCTTTTCAGTTAGCGCACACTGTATACACATGCCCTTTTTTGCTCGTGTTTTGTGCCCTTATTTTTGGATTTACTTATCATGGAGCGTGCAGCCATCGCAGCAGCTAAGTTAAGTACTCAATGTTTATTGCTATTTGGTTTTTTCCGTCCTTGAGCCAGTATTTGCCGTTTTTTAGGTATAAATACGAACTCTAGGTCGGAAGCATGGCAGCATGGTTCTGCCTCGTGGCGGGTTCGTTCTTGGTCTTCCATACCCAGAAACCTTCCCTTACTTTAGTACGCTCTATTTTTAATCATCCTATTTGTTTTAGGGTACAGTCTACACGGTTTATGTCATGCATGCATGTCTTTTTACCTTACGTAGGCTCCTTCTATCCAGACCCTAGCCACGGCTCTTAGTATCGGCCCCGGCTAGCTTTGAGTGGTAGACTTTCTTTCGGGTTAGTCGTACACTCCTGGATTGTTTCTCCTACTATTTTGTTTTCTTTCTTTCATGTTTTATTTAATTTATGATGTTTTTGTTAGTGTAGGCGTCTGGCTTTATCTAGCCTAGGTCATGGCCCGTAGGGCCCATGCGCTACCGCTCTTCAGTTCGGTTGCTTCCTTATAGCTTCTCTCTGTCAGTCTTGTTGTATTCTAGGCCTTATCGTTCATTGTTTTGTGCTTACCGCCCCGTGGTCACTACGTAATCACGGAGCAGCCAGACGCCTGTCCAGTCATCTTCCTCCTCCCGCTCTTCCATAGGGCCGGGGGGAGGGTTGGTCTGCCCACGCTCGCTCCGCATTACCCGAGCCTGCCTCCCTCTCCCCCAGGCGGAGGAGTAGAGGGACGGACAGACCCAGACTGGACTCGACCTCTCCAGCTTCTCGGTCCGGCCGGATGGCTAAGGGGGGGGACTGGCCTTTCCCCCTCCGTCGCTTCTCCGTCGCTCCGTTGCTTGCGCGAGTCTGTGTGCCCTCTCGCCCTTTCCCACCTTACTGGGGCTCCTTTTCTACCGGAGCTCCGGCATCCAAGTGGAAAGGTGCTAGTCCACCCCGCAGGGTGGGACGAGGCATACAGTTGGTCTCTACTAACCCCTCCGTCGCGCTGAAGTCGCGACACGCTCCGCCACGCACTGGACTTAGTCCGGTACGTTCGAATTTTATAGGTTTAAGAATCAGTTAGGTTAAACTAGTAAGTTTATCTTAAGCTACCTTAAACCATCCCCCTCCTTGTCTGCCTCACCGGATCTCTCTCCGGGGTTATAGCCTATTCAGGCGTTAAGGGAGGGGTTATGCCCAAAATTTTTCCGAGCTCCGGCATGCAGCGGAGTTCTTCTGTCCTTTAGCCTGTAAGTGATAGCCTTTAAGATGCTCATGTGTCTTTTCACTTACAGACCACCAACTGTGAGCATCCGGGATGCGCCGCCACGCTTCAAGACCCCTGTGGACATGAAGTTTGCCGGTCCCATGCTCCATGTGCGACTCCGCACGGGGACCTCCAAAAGGTCTGGTATCACGAGACATGCACCATCTGTTATGATCTGGTGAGCCAGCTATTAGACGGGGTAAGTATTTCCAACTCCGTTAGCCAGTCCCTACTTCGTTATAGTTCTTAAGTTTTAAAAAATTCAAATCTTTCTTAAACTTAAGATAAAAATACAGGGGATTTCGCATCCCCTATAATTTTAAGTTAAGCTTTTAATTTAGTTTTAGTTTTAAGTTTAATCTTAAAATCTAATAAATACCCTCTCTTCCAGGCTCCGGCTGTGAAGGACACCGCACTGGCAACCCTGCGGGCCTGGGTCGGCGGTTTTGGGAAGAACGCCGCCAAGGGTATGCCCTACATTCTTGAGAAGAGGTTGGCGGTCCTGATCTTCCCCGGAGGCGAGTCAACGGGCTACGTCGACCCAGCAGAGCGGACCCCGACTATTGCGTTCATTCAACAACAGCTCGCTGCCTCGTTGATGGATCCAGGCCAGGACATCTCCTCGAAGTCGCGACATTGGATCTTAATATCGAACCCATGGTAGGTGTAGACGACCTGTTGGTCGAGGTAGGTACGTTGGACGCCCAAGGGATGCCCTTGGTGCCACTGGATCTTCTACCCCTGCAACCTCTCCATCCTTCCAAGGCTTTACAGGTACAGAACTGTATACTTCTCCTGATGCTTCCGTTAGACCTAAGGTCAAAGGACAAGCAGTAAAAACCTTGACTAAGACGTCGTCGTCGTCTAAAAAGACGGCGTCGGCGTCATCATCATCTCGTAAGTCTCCGGCTAGAAACCCCGGAGCAGAGAGGTCTAAAGCTTCTGGGTCCGGCTCCAAATCCTCTAGGAGTAGATCCTCCAGGGAGAGATCACACACTCCAGCGGAGTCAACCGTTCCACTACCTTTGGTTCCGGTTCAGAGCCACCCGTCCACCTCCGCAGCAGCTCCGGCTTTGGATTCCAACGCTGGCCTATTGCAACAAGTGGGCGATCTGGTGGGGTCTCTGAAAACCAGTATGGAACAGATGTTCTCCCGGTTGTCTGATAGGATCAACTCCCAGGACAACATTATAGCCGGACTGAGCCAAGCTCCGCTAGCTTCTCACCCCCACTTTCAGCACAGGGGGAGCGCAATTGCCTCCGTATGACTCTCTACCTCCGTTCACTATGAACAATCCTTGGAGAGTAGCGTCATACGCCCCCTTCCAGGACGGGCTTATTTCTATCCCGGAATGTGGAACTCGGAGGATTGAAGACTTCGAGTTCTACCCGGAAGACCTTCAGCCTCCGTTCATCGGCTACGCCAGGCTCACCGCCTCTGCCATGACTCGAGACGATAAGGTACCGAAAGAGACAGTCCTCTATTCACGAGACCAGGCTCAAAGAGAATGGCTCAGGTGTCTAGAGGACATGGACTGTTCGAACACAAAGATACAGCCATTTAAGAGTCCTTTCACAATCTTTACAATGGAAGAGAGTACCCCGCTCCCTTTCTTGACAAAGATTGCTACGACTACCATTCCAGCAGCCCAGAAGGGGGATTCGTTGCCTCAGCTGAAAGAAGCGGACCCTACGTCTCCTTTACTTCCCTCAGCCGGTGAGTTGTGGGAAGATCTGCCCAACACTTTTTCTGCGGGCAAACTCAAACCAGACTGTGCTATGGAGCAGTTTGGTGAGAAGCTACCTAGACTTCCAGATAGCCTCATTCAGGCGGAATTTGATGCCAAATCTAGGTTGGCCAGGTCTATCAATACCATGGCCATGACCGAGGTGGCTACCATTTCCTATGGTTCTGAGCCACTTTTTAAGCTTCTCACCAAGTCTCTGACTCAAACGGTGCAGTCTGATATGTTCGAGTTCGCCACGGCTAGAACAAACTGTAGGAAACATGTCCTCCAAGAAGCAACGATTCGGCATGAACCGAATAAGTTGCTTGCATCGAACATCTGGGGAGCAGACCTCTTCCCAGATGCGATGGTGAAGGAGGTCCAGGCAGAGGCTACAAGACTAAACCAAAGCCTTAAAGATCGTTGGGGTCTTACGGCCAAGAGACGCCAAGATCAAGTGGTCAGAGGTAAGGCTCAGAAGAAACCCAGACGTTTCCAGCCTTACCAGAAGAAACAGCCACGCTTTACTCAGCCGGTTCCAGCTGTCCCGTTGGTGCAAGCAGCCCAACCTTCTACTCCAAGGCTCAATCGCAGCCAATTTATGTCATTTCCCCCCAGCCTCAACCCTCCACCTCTTACGCTCTCTCTCCAGCCTTCAATCAAGTCTTCGAGGGTCAGGCTTCCCAGAAGTATGACCGCTCGGGTAGGGGAGGCAGAGGTAAGCGATCCTTTCGTGGGAGAGGATCGGGAGGGTCCTTTAATAGAGGAAAGCATTTCAGGGGAGGCCGAGGAGGCTACCAACACCAATGAGGACTTTCAGGTAGGAGGGAGGCTGTTTCACTTCCGCCACCGGTGGAATTTCAGCAAGTGGGCGCAAAGCATTGTGTCAAAAGGCCTGGGTTGGAGTTGGGTAGCGAACCCGCCCCCCCCATCCAGACCTTTCCGCCAACTTCCATCCAAAGAATTGACGGAGTATGCGGAGGACCTCCTTCAGAAAGGAGCTATAGCGAGAGTCAACAGGTTAAAGTTTCAAGGACGCTTGTTCAGCGTTCCAAAGAAAGGCTCACAAAAAAGAAGGGTAATCTTAGACTTGTCCCGCTTAAACTTAGCCATTCGCTGCGACAAGTTCAAGATGCTCACGATCTCGCAGGTACGGACCTTACTTCCCCGTGGGGCCGTCACCACCTCTATCGATCTTACAGACGCTTACTATCATATCCCTATTGCAAGACACTTCCGTCCGTATCTGGGCTTCAAGATAGGAGATCAGACATTCTCCTTCAAGGTAGTTCCTTTCGGGCTCAACGTAGCACCCAGGGTGTTCACGAAGTTGGCGGAAGTGGTAGTTCAACAACTAAGATCGCAAGGGGTTATGGTAGTAGCGGTATCTCGACGATTGGTTAATCTGGGCTCCCAACAGTCGAGGAATGCCACAAAGCAACACTGAAAGTGATTCAGTCCTGGAATATCTAGGCTTCAAGATAAACAGGACCAAGTCAAGACTCACTCCAGAGTCAAACTTTCAGTGGCTGGGCATTCAATGGAATCTATCCTCCCATATCTCTGTCGATCCCATCAGCCAAGAGGAAAGAAATAGCGAAGTCAGTAAGCAATTTCTGAGTCACAAACTTGCGTCAAGAAGAACCCAGGAAAGGATCCTGGCTTCACTCCAGTTGCATCAGTGACAAACATCTTGATGAAAGCCAAACTGAAAGACCTAACCAGAATCTGGCGCTCACGAGCAAATGTCAGGAGGTCCAGGGACAAATTATCCTCAGTCCCTCAGATTCTACGGAATCGACTACGACCCGTGGGCAAAAGTCAAGAACTTATCGATATCAGTGCCCCTTCAGTTTCCTCCTCCGGGGATTACGCCCATCCACACAGACGCTTCGTTAAGCGGTTGGGGAGGATATTCTCAGTCCAGAAAGTTCAGGGAACTTGGTCACCTCAGTTCCGTCAGTTCCATATAAACGTACTGGAAGCAATGGCAGTGTTCTTGACTCTAAAAAGGTTACGTCCGCCAAAGTACTCCCACATAAAGCTAGTCTTAGACAGCGCAGTGGTAGTCCATTGTATAAACAGGGGAGGCTCCAAATCACGTCATCTAAATCATGTCATGGTAGCCATCTTCTCCCTGGCGGACAAGTTCAGTTGGCACCTCTCCTCCACCCATATAGCTGGAGTGAGAAACGTCATAGCAGATGCTCTATCCCGATCAGTACCTCTAGAGTCGGAATGGTCACTGGACAGCAGTTCGTTCCAATGGATTCTTCAGAGAGTTCCAGGCCTACAAGTGGATCTCTTTGCATCCCAAGCGAACCACAAACTCCCATGTTATGTGGCTCCCAACCTGGACCCTCTGGCCTATGCCACGGACGCCCTGGCTCTTGACTGGAACAACTGGGAGAAGATTTATGTCTTTCCTCCAGTGAATCTTCTCATGAAGGTACTGAACAAACTCAGGACATTCAAGGGTCAAGTGGCTCTAGTAGCCCCAGACTGGCCGAAGAGCAATTGGTACCCTCTAATTCTGGAACTGGGTCTTCGCCCTCTTCGAATTCCGTCCCAGGCTCTCCCAGTCAGTGCAAACGAAGACTGTGTTCGCTTCCTCAGGAATTCTCAAAACCCTAACTTTATGGATTTCATGAAGTTTGCAGCGAAAAGAGATGCGAATATTGACCCTCAAAATATTCTCTTCTTGGAATCTGATAAAAGGGATTCAACTTTGAGACAGTATGATGCTGCTGTCAAAAAGTTAGCAACCTTCCTGAGAGAATCAGATATTAGTATCATGACAATCAATTCAGCTATATCCTTTTTCAGATCTTTATTTGAAAAAGGCTTAGCCAGCTAGCACCATTACGACAAACAAGTCAGCCTTGAAAAAGATTTTCAATTTGGTTTCAACATAGACTTGACAACTCCTACTTCTCGTCTATTCCCAAGGCTTGTGCTAGACTTAGACCTTCTGTAAGGCCTACGTCAGTATCATGGTTCTTAAATGATGTTCTAAAGCTGGCTTCAGAAACTGATAATGACACATGTTCATTTATAATGCTCTTAAGAAAAACTCTATTTTTATTAAGCTTGGCCTCAGGAGCTAGAATTTCAGAACTGTCGGCATTATCCAGAGATCCGGATCATATTCAATTTCTTCCCACAGGGGAAGTGCTACTTTCTCCGGAACGTAGTTTTATAGCAAAGAATGAAGATCCTTTGATGAGGTGGGAACCATGGAAGGTTGTACCCCTTCCACAAGATATATCTCTTTGCCCAGTATTGACCTTACGAGCCTTTCTGTCCAGGACCTCCTCATCCTCATCGGGTCCTCTCTTTAAGAGAGAAAAAGGTGGTACTTTATCTATTAAAGGCATCAGGCAGCAGATCCTGTACTTTATTAAGCAAGCCAATCCTGACTCTTTCCCAAAAGCACATGATGTCAGGGCAGTAGCCACCTCAATTAACTATTTCCAACATATGAATTTCGATGAGTTGAAAAAATATACTGGATGGAAATCGCCGACAGTATTTAAGCGTCATTACTTAAAAGTCCTTGGAAGCTCTGAAATTTTCAGCAGTTGCGGCGGGTAACATAGTTTCCCCCGACTCTGCTTAATCTTTAGTAGAAGATCCAGTCCTCCTTTCTACCTGTCTCACCCAACAGTTCGTCTATGCCTGGCATGTTCATCTACGTTTACCTTGGGTCTTAGCTGCTCTTATGGTGATATGGTGGGTGTCCCTTATTTTTTTTTTTTGCTAGGGGCACTCACAATCGATTGTATATATTGATCTCTGATGTGATCCCCTTATTTTTATGCTAGGGGATACATCTTATTTACAATGGTTACGGGTTTTGTATATTAAGTCATATACATTCCCTTCATATATTATTATTATTGAAGTTTGTTCTGTTCAAGTTATTGTTATAATTGCTTTTGAGTTCTTTGTACATATCTATACACAGATACTGCTTTTAACATATATTCCATGTAAGCCCTGTATATATGTAAAAATTAAGTTAATTTTAAGAAATATTATTAGCTTTAAGTTTAATTTAAGTAATATTTCTAATTTTGTATCATTGTGTATATGTATATTTATTAGCAATTATATTCCTTCTTTTTATGTTATCTTTTATTTGAGACCTTTTTTGTTTAATTGAATTTTCTTTACAATCTTGTGCTATTTCTCTGGTACGATTTCGCGCAGCGACACGAGCTGAGCCCAGAAAGGGATTTTGACGTATTGAAAAATCTATTTCTGGGCGATTGGCTCGTGTCGCCAGCGAAATCCCGCCCTACCCATCCCATCGCTCAAGATTGTCTGCTAACTTCAGGATGGCCACCAGAGGCGCAGCAGTCGGCAGCATGGGATGGAGTAGTAGTAGTTGCTGCCCACTCTGTGGGTCGGCTCCCCTCTTGTGGGGATTTTGTAGTGGGAGATTTCTATTGGCAAGCGGCTCGTGGTAGTGGTCTCACTCGCCATAGTGTTCATACCGACACCCTCTTGGAGGGTGAGCGAGTCAGTTGTACTGACCTTTTTCTTTATTTATTTATTCTCTGGTATGTGTTAGTACATTTACCCTAGAAATAATAGATTAAAGGATATTTCGCTGGCGACACGAGCCAATCGCCCAGAAATAGATTTTTCCTTACGTCAAAATCCCTTTTTTCCTAACTATACAAACCTGAGGTCCTTTACATATAGTCCCTCCTCATGCCACCCCTCACTCTGCGTATTTTGCATGGGCCAAAAGCAAAAGTGATTTGTTTACCTACCAGTCGCGCGGCGCGCGACTGTCGGACAAGCAGTTAACTACCGTTCTCCCCTTGTTCGAAGCTTACGACCGTTCCAGCTGCCGCTAGCTACTTCCTATTGTTAAAGGACCTCAGGTTTGTATAGTTAGGAAAAATGCAATTTTCGACAAATTGTCATTTTATGGTGAATTTATGAAAAAAACTTTCCTTCCCTCCGCGCGCGGATTCTCCGCCATAAATCTCCGAATTGCGTACATTGCATTCTCGGAAAATTTGCTCAGTTTCATATTAGGCATTTCATAGAGTTTTATATATGAAAATGTGCGCAATTTCATGTAGAATAAAAGGAAAAATATTTGAAGGTTGTAGCTTTTCTAATTTCCGAAATAATTACATATAAAAAAAAATTATAAAAAATTTTGACATTTGGTCAACTTTAACTCGTCCGAAATGGTCGAAAACTGCAATTGTAAGCTAAAACTCTTACAGTATCGTAATATTCCATCATTTAACTTCATCTTGAAACAAATTCGAAGTCTCTATAACAATATTTAGATTTATGGTGAATTTAAAAAAAAAAAATTATTTTACTTCCGCACTTTACGAATTCATGCATTATTTTGTGATAATATTTTCTCTGTGTTGCTTTTATCGTTTTACAATGTGTTATATACCAAAAAGATCACAATTTAGTTTACATTACAACGAAAAAAAAGTAAATTGTTACCTTTAACCGTTTTGCGCACAGCGCGATTTGAATACAATTATATATGAAATTTCGTTTTTGCACTATCATATATCGCATTATTTATATATGATAATGATAATTTTTATCATTTCTGATGGTTGCATACTAAACTTCAGGCAATGACAAAAAAAGGGGCCAAAAATGAACTCTTAATCTTGAAAACTAAGCGCGCTGTGATTTTTTGAAAAAATTATTTTTTCCGCTTCCGCGCTCACTCCAAACCGGCCCCGGCATTCAGGAGAGGTTTTGATTTTTACCGCTTCAGCGTTTAAGGGTTAATCATTAACTATAATACACAAACAAAAACAATAAAAAAAAACCTTCCAATCGATTGTTCACATTCAGCTCTTACGAGTACCGAACAAACGCCAAGCAATCACCTTTCCTAGGACACAGTAAGCCATAAATTTTCATTAGTATCTCTCTTCAACTAATGAAACTACCAAACAGTATAATAACCATTCATTTCTAATCTTTATTCTATCTTTACCTAATGGAGATACCGAGTTACTGACAGCTATAATGAAACATATATGTAACATAATATTAAAACAGAAGAAGAATTCTAAAAAATACGTATTTGTTGGCTTCGATGAAAGCAGTCTGATTTATTTTATATTTTATGATATCTAATTCACAATTTTTTTATTAAATGTATTGCAGGTACTCATTTCAAATAAATAAGTAACCATTAACTATAATAAACAAAAACAAAAAAAAAAAAGCTTCCAAACTTCTGTTTACATCCAGCACTTACGAGTATCGAACGATCGCCAAGCAATCACTTTTCCTAGTACACAGTAAGCCATAAATTTTCATTATCTCTCTTCAACTACTGAAAACTACCAAAACAGTATCCATAACCATTCATTTCTATCTTTATTCTATCTTTACCTAATTTTTTTTTTTTATTAAATGTATTGCATGAATAAGTTTTTCAATTTACAGCATCCTTTTACCAATAGAATACTTAAAGCACAAGGGGTAGATGCTGACCAATAGGAGAGCAGAATCTTATGGGGTGACTAGCATCAGGAACCAATGGGAGAGCGGGAGGATGGTGGCGAGTTTACTCAGTTGGCGGCGTGGGAGTTTTAAAATTGTTCTCAGTGGTCCGGGCGAATCTCGGGACTTTACAGCAACAACATTTCTTAACTTGAGCAATTTTCGTATGTAGAGCTGTAAAATTTTTCGTATATGCTTTCGTATCTCAAGTTTTCATGTATGACACTTACCTGGCAGGTATATATATATAGCTATATCCTCTGTTGCACTGGCAGAATTTTCAAAACTCGCAGCAACCGCTAGATCACTGATAGTTCAGGTGATCGCCACCCCGTTCCCGTGGGGCTGGCGCTCGGAACCATTCCCATTTTCATTAGATTTTCTCTGCCAGCTGAACCGTCAACATCGTTGAGGGTTCCCTGCTAGAATTTCGAGCTCGTTTGCTGACTTTTCGCTGTATATGGACGGATGGTATCGTATTGGAAAGTTAGATTGGCAATCGCTTTTGGATTTTTCTTGGAATGTCTGATTCAGGTATTATGTTTTGTGTATGTGAGAAGGATGTATAGTGAGGCTACCGAAAGCTTCGGTAGACTCTCACACTGGGTGTAAGAAGTGTAGAGAGTTTGAATAGGTGCAATGACTGTGAGTATTTGATTGAGAAAGAGCGGAAAACTCTCACTATAAGTTTGAAAGATTCGAGAAAGATCGTGTAGAAGATCAGTGTCTCGGAGTGATAGATCGGGTTCATCTAGCAAAGCCTTGAATGAATCAATCTCTGTTTCTTCTCCAGCTCCTTCCCAAGTAAAACCTGTAGTACCTTCTCCCCAGGTTTCTCCTGCGCCCGCTGCTGTATCTGAAGAGACGGCGATCAGATACAGGAGGATTCACAATATGTGAAAGGGTTTGCTGCCCTTGCTACGATAGACGGTCAGATGCAGCATTTATCGCATAAATTGGGTTTATTTAATGTTAGTGACAGTGTTGTGGAGGGGGCGGCTGACCGTCTCTCTCGTGCTCCTAGACCTAGACCGCTTCCAAGCTCCCAGACCCAAGGGAGAAGGTATGTCGACAGTCGAAGGGAGGCGAGAGGGGTTTTCACACGATCAGTCGTCCCTTCAGGCAGTCCTGTTGTTGCGTCCCAGGCTGCAGCAGTACGCCATAGAAAAGGCATTACTAGGAAGTGTTTGTCCTCCTCCGATAGCTGTACGTCATGCAGGAAATGGCGCTATTTGGAGAAATCGCGTCCCCTAGAGAGGACATACAGACCATCCTCGTCTCAGGATGAACTTTGCTACGCTCAAGAAGGATGGAATAGTCCCAAGCATCGAGTGCTGATGAGGACCCAATCCCCGTCAAGAAGAAGTGAATGTATCTTTCGAGAGAGGACTCAGGACGTTCTGTTGGCGGCTTTTCTCCAGTTAGAGACTCTCCTTCTTCGTCGTGGGTGCGCTCCCCTGTCTCCTCTCCGTCTCGTAGACCTCAGGACCGCTCTCCTCCTCGTCTCAGCTCTGCTCGTCTTCGTTCTCCTCCGCCTCGTGCGATCCGTCAGGAAGCAGACATTAAGAACTTTTTGAGAGAGATGCAGGCTAAGTTAGCCGATCTTGTCAAGTCTTGGGAAATGACCGATCAGCCTTTCTCCAGACGTAAAGACAAGTTTCTCCCCGTCATGACCTCCTAGAGGACACAGGACAAGATTTTGCCTCCTCCTTCTCGTCCTTCGTACTCTCGGGAAACAGGATGCAGTTTGCCATCGAAGACAGACGATCGCTCAACAGCGCAAGAGGAAGCTAGAAAAACGTCTGGTAGATGCAACTCACGCAGTGGACGCAAGACGCAGATGGCAGGACATTGTCCCATCCTCCCCAAGACTGGGACTATTCTCGTCAGGATGCGATCCCACAGTCTCATTCCAAACAAGTCTTGGAGCCGGATTCGGCTGCTAGTTTACAGCAGGACTTCGGCATCCAGGATTTTTATTCAGCGGAAGAGGACGTAGAAGGCTTTATTTCTGAAGCGCCATCGTCGGTTTTGAAGAGACTAACGAATTGCCTCCTGTCTCGGTTCGAAGGGGAGTTTCAACCTTCGGCACCGTTGTCCCCCCGTTCGCAGTATACGAGAACCAAAACCCCCTAGAAGTCCTCTTTCTTGAAGATGACTCTCTCCATCACGTCCAAGAAAGCGCTTCACCAGATTAATGCTTGGTTGAAGGAAAAGAGGGAAGCAGGGAAGAATTCTTTCTCCTTCCCTCCAGCCAAGTTGGCTTCGGAATCGGGAGTGTGGTATGCTACGGGGAAAAGTCTTGGCCTGGGAGTTTCTGCCTCCTCCCAGGGGTACTTCTCCAATTTCGTCGACAGTTCTCATAGACATGCCTTACACTCGGCCAAGATTTGGTGGACGTCTTCGGAGTTTGACCATCGGTTGAAGGGCATTTTTTGGACTTTCGAAGATTTCAACTTCCTCGACTGGTCTTTGGGGGCGTTGGCTCGTACCTTGGATGGTAAAGGCTCTATTGACTTAGGAGTTCTGAGGAGTATTTTGTCCTGTGTGGACAAAGCCCTGAGAGATGGGGCGAACGAGCTGGCATTCCTCTTTGCGGATTTTCTAGCACTCTCAGAGTGTTCGGTTTTTTACGATCTCCAAACACTAGGGCGAGACCACGGTCTAAAGTGAGCGAGACGAGAATCCCCGATAATTGTTATCATGATAATTGGGAATCTCGCCGAATGTTCGAATTCCTGGAATTTCTAGCATTTGGAAGAAGACAGCTGCTGAAGGAAGAATTTCTCACAGTATGCGACCAACCTGGAATAGAGAAGAACGGACGGGAACGTCCAGTTTGGCTTGAAATGTCTTCTTCGGTATTCTGTTCACCATTGAAGCTTTCGTTCGGGGAAGACTTCCCCTTCACTCTCTTGACTAGAGAACGAAGGCGGTCGATCTCCAATCCTTATTCTCATCCCTCGAGGGGAAAAGAATGTAGGATGGAGGTCGTTGTACAGAAACCTACAAATATACTACGTATATTACCCTCGCGACATGATTCTGTTAGCAGTTGAATTGTCCGGGGTGTAGGCGCATGCCGTGGTTAACTCTACGGATTGTGACCGAGACTACAAGTATCTTACTTGAACTGCAACTCAAGGCGGCTTGCAAACTCCCAGGAGTTACCAGTTTCGATTTTAGATAATTGGTATTGTCATGACAACACCAAATCAGCTTTTGTATTTACCGAAATCCGTTTCGTTTAAATATAATTGTTTGAGCGTATTTTTTATGCTCGATGGTTCTAGCCGAACGCATTCCGTCGTGGAATGGGTTACCTGGCAACTCAGGATGACGAGTCAGCGAGAGCTACTGTGTATTGAACTGCCTGATAGCAGCTCAGTAGCAGCTAGCTCTCTGGGATGCACGGTCGTTTATGTCTCTCTCCCCTGCATTGATTGACTACCAAACCGTATCTCTGCCCAACAATCATGGACTTAGGTCTCTGATTAACGGGGATTCTCGCATACTTGAATGACCATCTACTGCTGTGACGCTCGATGTCATCGCCTTCGACATTGCGAGATTTTTCAACAGAGATATCTCTTAGACTCTGTCATCTTTCTGTTTACCGCACGGTAACAGACGTCTGTACTAGTCTCCAGCTGCATCGCAATGCGCTAATGCGAATGCTTTTTGGCAGACATCTGAGTTTGTCTTCAAAATGTCTCGTATTCGTGGGTGTGCAATTGTTCATTGTTCACCCCGAATTAACAGATGTATTGGAAGACATCGCCTACTCCTCGACCTGCCAGCTCTACTTCCAAAGGTTCAGCCCATGAGATGCAGTTCTTCAAGCAGTACTTCCCTGTGTTTTAATTACTGAAAAGCGCCCCGCTTTCATTGCAACTACGAATCCTCACTGGACAGCAATGAAATAGCAGTTAGCGTTTTCAGCCATTTGTAAGCACAGGTTCAGAATCCTGAGAATTCTTCTTTCGATTAGGCTGTGAAGACGTAGGTTGCATTCTCTGTATACTTTCGTCTTCAACGTCACTTAGTGTTGTTTCTCATTATTAGCTGAGATTCAACTATGCTATGAGATGTCTTGCCATCGGGGACCTCGGTCTCTAAAAGGCAATTGACTTTCGCCTGTTGGGCTCATGCCTTTAGAGAAGCATCTCCTCGCCATCTGGCATTGGTGACAAACAAATACGATTTGTTTAATCTCTCGGCATAACCCTTTTAGGGCGAAGGTCAAGTGACTTGCTCGGATGCTTGGGCAACTTGCCTCGCTACCAAACGCAGTCAGTCGGCAGCTGTCATAGCGCCCGAGTCAGTTACGAACTTCGCTGTGGGCTTAGTTCGGTTGTTCCAGATCAATCATTAATTCGTTCTAACGGCTTGTCCCAGTGCCCATACCATCGACACCCACCATGGAGTGTCGGTGTCCTATCCACTACCGTGAAGTAGAACTTCACTGCATGGGGATAGGAGAATGCGATTGGACGGGTGTGGATGCTTACGCCTTTCCCCCGTTCAAGGTTTTAGGAAAGGTCATGAAAAAGTTCAGGGAGAGTTACGGGACAAGACTTACTCTCATATCTCCCTACTGGCCAGCCCAAAATTAGTTTACAGAGGTAATGGAATGGACAGTGGACACACCAAGAACACTGCCCGCAAGAGTAGATACATTTAAACAACATCACTTCGACAGGTTTCACAAGAACACCCTCTCTCTGGGTCTGACTGCGTTCAGACTATCAAAAGACTTGTCAAAGCGAGGGGGTTTTCTAGAGAAGCGGCCAAAGCAGTGGCTAGAGCGCGAAGAGCCTCAAATATGATGTACCAGTCGAAGTGGGAGACCTTCTGTAGTGGGGCAAGAAGCAGAAGGTTTCTTCATACAGTACCTCTGTGACCCAAATTGCAGACTTCCTCCTGTATTTGAAGAAGGAAGCAGGTTTTTCAAATCAAACGGTCAGAGGATACAGAAGTATGCTGGCCACGGTGTTTAAACACACAGGCTTAGATATTTCCACTGACTTGGATCTTAGAGACCTCCTCAGGTATTTTGAAACAAGGAAGGAGCGTCAATGCAGAGCCCCTTCTTGGAATCTGGATATCGTACTGAAGTTCTTAGGCACTAATAAGTTTCAGCCTATAAGTAAGGCGTCTTTGAGAGATATCTTGAAGAAGACCATCTTTTTAGTTGCTTTGGCCACGGCTAAAAGAATTAGCGAACTTCAGGCGATTAATAAAGATATAGGCTGGAAACACTACAAGGAAGTGTGCATGTTCCAGGAGGACTTCTTGGACAAGAACGAGAACCCATCTAATCCTTGGCCAAGGTCCTTGTGGGTCAGGAACTGGAAAGAGTTCTTTGTCCAGAAAGGGCTTTGCGCCATTATGTGGAAAGAACCAAAAGTATTAGAGGCACCTCAGGATCTCTTTGGTGTTCAGTGAAGAGCCTAGTAGAAACATGACGAAATGCTATCAGCTTCTTCCTAAGTGCTCTATTTAAAGAAGCACATATGCTTTGCCAAAAGGGAAGCTTCGGACTACTTAAAGTCAAGGCGCACGAAGTTACAGCGGTAGCTACGTCCTTAGCATTAAAAAATATGGCCCTCAAGAATTTTATAGAGATGACGTTTTGGAGGACCAATTCAGTTTTTGGCCTCCCATTATCTAAGAGACGTCAAGACAACTTTTGACAACTGTCAAACGTTGGGCCTTTATGTGTCCTCAGGGGCAGTATTGGGCAAAGGAGTTTCCACCCCATAACCTACTTACATGCTAGGGGGTTTTTAATTGGGTTGTAGTGTTTTTATGGTTGTCTGAGAGGGTATATTCCCTCTTCAGTTTTTGAAGTCGATTTGTTAGTGGTGGTGTGTGTGTGTGGTTCAGGTGGTCTAACAATTCCTAGCATGAATGCCCGTGGTAAGAGAGGGCTAGGGTTTTCTGTCAATGCATTGGTCACGTCCAGTTGTCAGAAACCCTTTGATAGCTTCTGTCAACATTCAGGTCACGTCCTAGTTGAGAACTACTAAGGTTAAGCAGGCTAAGAGGCAGGACCTATGAAGTCAGCTACCTTAGCAGGTAAGGAACCAAGGAGTACTTTAAAATTTATTTTAAGTTTTAAACTCTAACAATGTTGCTGTCTTTGACCCACCTCCAAATGTGTCAACCAGCTATATATATACCTCTCAGGTAAGTGTTATACATGAAAATGACGTTTCTGGGCTCTGCTCGTGTCGCTGCGCGAAATATCCTTTAATCTATTATTTCTAAGGTAAATGTACTAACACATACCAGAGAATAAATAAAATAAAGAAAAGGTCAGTACAACTGACTCGCTCACCCTCCAAGAGGGTGTCGGTATGAACACTATGGCGAGTGAGACCACTACCACGAACCGCTTGCCAATAGAAATCTCCCACTACAAAATCCCCACAAGAGGGGAGCCGACCCACAGACTGGGCAGCAACTACTACTACTCCATCCCATGCTGCCGACCGCTGCGCCTCTGGTGGCCATCCTTTTCAGTTAGCGCACAGCGTATACACGTGCCCTTTTTTGCTCTGTGTTTTTGTGCCCTTTTTTACTGGATTTACTCATCATGGAGCGTACAGCCATTGCAGCAGCTAAGTTAAGTACTCAGTGTTTATTGCTATTTGGTTTTTTCCGTCCTTGAGTCAGTATTTGCCGTTTTTTAGGTATAAATACGAGCTCTAGGTCGGAAGCATGGCAGCATGGTTCTGCCTCGTGGCGGGTTCGTTCTTGGTCTCCCATACCCAGAACCTTCCCTTACTTTATTACGCTCTATTTTTAGTTATCCTATTGTTTTAAGGGTACAGTCTACGCGGTTTATGTCATGCATGCATGTCTTTTCACCTTACGTAGGCTTCTTCTATCCAGACCCTAGCCACAGCTCTTAGTATCGGCCCCGGCTAGCTTTGAGTGGTAGACTTTCTTTCGGGTTAGTCGTACACTCCTGGATTTTTTCTCCTACTATTTTGTTTTCTTTCTTTACAAGTGAATTGTTTATTTTTGTATTATGTTTATGTTAGTGTAAGGCGTCTGGCTTCACCTAGCCTAGGTTATGGCCCATGGGTCCCATGTGCTACCGCTCTTCAGTTCGGTTGCTTCCCTATAGCATCTCTCTGATCAGTCGGTTGTGTATTCTAGGCTTTATTGTTTCATTGTATCGTTGTTACCGCTCCGTGGTCACTACGTGATCACGGAGCAGCCAGACGCCTGTCCAGTCACCTTTCCCTCCTCCCGCTCTTCCATAGGGCCGGGGGGGAGGGTTGGTCTGTCCACGCTCGCTCCGCATACCCGAGCCTGCCTCCCTCTTCCCCCAGGCGGAGGGAGTAGGGGGACGGGACAGACCCAGACTGGACTCGACCTCTCCAGCTTCTCGGTACGGCCGGATGGCTAAGGGGGGGGACTGGCCTTTCCCCCCTCCGTCGCTACTCCGTCGCTCCGTTGCTAGCGCGAGTCTGTTTGCCCTCTCGCCCTTTCCCACCTTACTGGGGCTCCTTTTCTACCGGAGCTCCGGCATCCAAGTGGAAAGGTGCTAGTTCACCCCGCGGGGTGGACTGCGGCATACAGTTGGTCTCTACTAACCACTCCGTCGCGCTGAGATCGCGACATGCTCCGCCACGCACAGGACTTAGTCCGGTACGTTCGATGTTTATAGGTTTAAGAATTAGTTTTATTATACTAAGTAAGTTTATCTTAAGCTACCTTAAACCATCCCCCTCCCTTGCCTGCCACACCGGATCTCTCCGGGGTTATAGCCTATTCAGGCGGTAAGGGAGGGGTTATGCCCAAATTTTTTTCGAGCTCCGGCATGCAGCGGAGTTCTTTTAACCTTTAGCCTGTAAGTGATACCTTTTAAGATGCTCATGTGTCTTTTCACTTACAAACCACCAACTGTGAGCATCCGGGATGCACTGCCATGCTTCAGGACCCCTGTGGGCATGAAGTTTGCCGGTCCCATGCTCCATGCGCGACTCCGCACGGGGACCTCCAAGTCTGGTATCACGAGACCTGCACCATCTGCTATGATCTGGTGAGCCAGCTCTTAGACGGGGTAAGTATTTCCAACTCCGTTAGCCAGTCCCTACTTGGTTATAGTTCTTAAGTTTTTAAAAAATTCTAATCTTTCTTAAACTTAAGATAATTTTACAGGGGATTTCGCATCCCCTATAATTTTAAGTTAACCTTTTAATTTAGTTTTAGTTTTAAGTTTAATCTTAAAAACTAACAAATACCCTCTCTTCCAGGCTCCGGCTGTGAGGGACACCGCACTGGCAACCCTGCGGGCCTGGGTCGGCGGTTTTGGGAAGAACGCCGCCAAGGGTATGCCCTACATTCTCGAGAAGAGGTTGGCGGTCCTGATCTTCCCCGGCGGCAAGTCAACGGGCTACGTCGACCCAGCCCAGGAGGCGGTCCCCGACTATTGCGTTCATCCAGTCAGCAGCTCGCTGCCTCGTTGACTGATCCAGGCCAGGGACATCTCGTCGGAAGTCGCGACGTTAGATTTAAACATTGAACCGATGGCAGGTGTTGACGACCTGTTGGTCGAGGTGAGTACGTTGGACGCCCAAGGGCTGCCCTTGGGTGCCACTGGATCTTCTACTCCTGCAAACTCTCCAGCTTCCTTCCAAGGCTTTACAGGAGCCGAACTTTATACTTCTCCTGATGCTTCTGTTAGACCTAAGGTCAAAGGACAAGCAGTGGTTAAAACCTTGACTAAGACGTCGTCGTCGTCTAAAAAGACGTCGTCGGCGTCATCATCATCTCGTAAGTCTCCGGCTAAAAACCCCGGAGCAGAGAGGTCTAAAGCTTCCGGGTCCGGCCCCAAATCCTCTAGGAGTAGATCCTCCAGGGAGAGATCACACACTCCAGCGGAGTCAACCGTTCCACTTCCTTTGGTTCCTGTTCAGAGCCACCCGTCCACCTCCGCAGCAGCTCCGGCTTTGGATTCCAACGCTGGCCTGTTGCAACAAATGGGCGATCTGGTTGGGTCTCTAAAAAACAGTATGGAACAGATGTTCTCCCGGTTGTCTGATAGGATCAACTCCCAGGACAACATTATCGCCGGACTAAGCCAAGCTCCACTAGCTACTCCCCCACCCTTCGGCACAGGGATAGCTCAATTGCCACCATATGACTCTCTACCTCCGTTCAGCATGAACAATCCCTGGAGAGTGGCGTCATACGCCCCCTTCCAGGACGGGCTTATTTCTATCCCGGAATGTGGAACTCGAAGGATTGAAGACTTCGAGTTCTACCCGGAAGATCTTCAACCTCCGTTCATCGGCTACGCCAGGCTCACCGCCTCTGCCATGACACGAGACGATAAGGTCCCTAAAGAGACAGTCCTCTATTCACGAGACCAGGCTCAAAGAGAATGGCTCAGGTGCTTAGAGGACATGGACTGTTCAAACACGAAAATACAGCCGTTTAAGAGTCCTTTCACAATCTTTACAATGGAAGAGGGTACTCCGCTTCCTTTCTTGACAAAGATTGCTACGGTTACTATCCCAGCAGCCCAGAAGGGGGATTCGTTACCTCAGCTGAAAGAAGCGGACCCTACATCTCCTTTACTTCCCTCAGCCGGAGAGTTGTGGGAAGACCTGCCCAACACTTTTTCTGCGGGCAAACTCAAACCAGACTGTGCTATGGAGCAGTTTGGTGAGAAGCTGCCTAGACTTCCAGATAGCCTCATTCAGGCAGAATTTGATGCCAAGTCTAGGTTGGCCAGGTCTATCAATACCATGGCCATGACTGAGGTGGCTACCATTTCTTATGGTTCTGAGCCACTGTTCAAGCTGATCACCAAGTCACTGACTCAAACGGTGCAGTCTGACATGTTCGAGTTCGCCACGGCCAGAACAAACTGTCGGAAGCATGTCCTCCAAGAAGCAACTATTCGGCATGAACCGAATAAGTTGCTTTCATCGAACATCTGGGGAGCAGACCTCTTCCCAGATGCAATGGTAAAGGAGGTCCAGGCAGAGGCTACGAGGCTTAACCAAAGCCTTAAAGATCGTTGGGTCTTACGGCAAAGAGACGCAAAGATCAAGCTGTCAGAGGTAAGGCTCAGAAGAAACCCAGACGTTTCCAGCCTTACCAAAAGAAACAGCAACGCTTTGCCCAGCCTGTTCCGGCTGTCCCGTTGGTGCAGGCAGCCCAACCTTCTACCTCCAAGGCTCAATCGCAGCCTATTTATGTAATTTCCCCCCAGCCTCAACCCTCCACCTCTTACGCTCTCTCCCCAGCCTTTAATCAAGTCTTCGAGGGCCAGGCTTCTCAGAAGTATGACCGCTCGGGTAAGGGAGGCAGAGGTAAGCGATCCTTTCGTCAGAGAGGATCGGGAGGGTCCTTTAATAGAGGAAAACACTTCAGGGGAGGCCGCGGAGGCTACCAACACCAATGAGGACTTCCAGGTAGGAGGGAGGCTGTTTCACTTCCGCCAGCGGTGGAGTTTCAGCAAATGGGCACAAAGCATTGTGTCGAAAGGCCTGGGTTGGAGTTGGGTGGCGAATCCGCCCCCATCCAGACCTTTCCGCCAACTTCCATCCAAAGAATTGACGGAGTATGCGGAGGACCTCCTTCAGAAAGGAGCAATAGCGAGAGTCAACAGATTAAAGTTTCAAGGGCGCTTGTTCAGCGTTCCAAAGAAAGGCTCACAAAAAAGAAGGGTAATCTTAGACTTGTCCCGCTTAAACTTGGCCATTCGCTGCGACAAGTTCAAGATGCTCACGATCTCGCAGGTGCGGACCTTACTTCCCCGTGGGGCCGTCACCACCTCTATCGATCTTACAGACGCTTACTATCATATCCCTATTGCAAGACACTTCCGCCCGTATCTGGGCTTCAAGATAGGAGATCAGGCATTCTCCTTCAAGGTAGTTCCCTTCGGGCTCAACGTAGCACCCAGGGTGTTCACGAAGTTGGCGGAAGTGGTAGTTCAACAACTAAGATCGCAAGGGATTATGGTAGTAGCGTATCTCGACGATTGGCTAATCTGGGCTCCAACAGTCGAGGAATGCCACAAAGCAACACTGAAAGTAATCCAGTTCCTGGAATATCTAGGCTTCAAGATAAACAGGACCAAATCAAGACTCACTCCAGAGTCAAACTTTCAGTGGCTGGGCATTCAATGGAATCTATCCTCCCATACTCTGTCGATTCCATCAGCCAAGAGGAAAGAAATAGCGAAGTCAGTAAAGCAATTTCTAAGTCACAAACTTGCGTCAAGAAGAACCCAGGAAAGGATTCTGGGTTCACTCCAGTTTGCATCAGTGACAAACATCTTGATGAAAGCCAAACTGAAAGACCTAACCAGAATCTGGCGCTCACGAGCAAATGTCAGGTCCAGGACAAATTATCCTCAGTCCCTCAGATTATACGGAAATCGTCTACGCCATTGGGGCAAAAGTCAAGAACTTATCAATATCAGTACCCCTTCAGTTTCCTCCTCCGGGGATTACCATCCACACAGACGCTTCGTTAAGCGGTTGGGGAGGATATTCTCAGTTCAAGAAGGTTCAGGGAACTTGGTCACCTCAGTTCCGTCAGTTCCACATAAACGTACTGGAAGCAATGGCCGTGCTCTTGACTCTAAAAAGGTTACGTCCGCCAAAGAACTCCCACATAAAGCTAGTCTTAGACAGCGCAGTGGTAGTCCATTGTATAAACAGGGGAGGCTCCAAATCACGTCATCTAAATCATGTCATGGTAGCCATCTTCTCCCTGGCGGACAAGTTCAGTTGGCACCTCTCCTCCACCCATATAGCCGGAGTGAGAAACGTCATAGCAGATGCTCTATCCCGATCAGTGCTCTGGAGTCGGAATGGTCACTGGACAGCAGTTTCGTTCCAGTGGATTCTTCAGAGAGTTCCAGGTCTACAAGTGGATCTCTTCGCATCCCAAGCGAACCACAAACTCCCATGTTATGTGGCCCCCAACCTGGACCCTCTGCCTATGCCACGGACGCCCTGGCCCTAGACTGGAACAACTGGGAGAAGATTTATGTTTTCCCTCCAGTGAATCTTCTCCTGAAGGTACTGAACAAACTCAGGACATTCAAGGGTCAAGTGGCTCTAGTAGCCCCAGACTGGCCGAAGAGCAATTGGTACCCTCTAATTCTGGAACTGGGTCTTCGCCCTCTTCGAATTCCCAGTCCCAGGCTCTCCCAGTCAGTGCAAACGAAGACTGTGTTCGCTTCCTCAGGAATTCTCAAAACCCTAACTTTATGGATTTCATGAAGTTTGCAGCTAAAAGAGATGCGAATATTGATCCTCAAAATATTCTCTTCTTGGAATCGGATAAAAGAGATTCAACTTTGAGACAGTATGATGCGGCAGTCAAAAAGTTAGCAACCTTCCTGAGAGAATCAGATATTAGAATCATGACAATCAATTCAGCTATATCCTTTTTCAGATCTTTATTTGAAAAAGGCTTAGCAGCTAGCACCATTACGACAAACAAGTCAGCCTTGAAAAAGATTTTTCAATTTGGTTTCAACGTAGACTTGACGGACTCCTACTTCTCGTCTATTCCCAAGGCTTGTGCTAGACTTAGACCTTCTGTAAGGCCTACGTCAGTATCATGGTTCTTAAATGATGTTCTAAAGCTGGCTTCAGAAACTGATAATGACACATGTTCATTATAATGCTCTTAAGAAAAACTCTATTTTTATTAAGCTGGCCTCAGGAGCTAG
Source organism: Macrobrachium nipponense (assembly GCF_015104395.2). Lineage (NCBI taxonomy): Eukaryota > Metazoa > Arthropoda > Malacostraca > Decapoda > Palaemonidae > Macrobrachium > Macrobrachium nipponense. The sequence continues at coordinate 81,671,046 of NC_087203.1, read as the reverse complement.
AATTTCAGAACTGTCGGCATTATCCAGGGATCCGGATCATATTCAATTTCTTCCCACAGGGGAAGTACTACTTTCTCCGGAACGTAGTTTTATAGCAAAGAATGAAGATCCTTTGATGAGGTGGGAACCATGGAAGGTTGTACCCCTTCCACAAGATATATCTCTTTGCCCAGTATCGACCTTACGAGCCTTTCTGTCCAGGACCTCCTCATCCTCATCGGGTCCTCTCTTTAAGAGAGAAAAAGGTGGTACTTTATCTATTAAAGGCATCAGGCAGCAGATCCTGTACTTTATTAAGCAAGCCAATCCTGACTCTTTCCCTAAAGCACATGATGTCAGGGCAGTAGCCACCTCAATTAACTATTTCCAACATATGAATTTCGATGAGTTGAAAAAATATACTGGATGGAAATCGCCGACAGTATTTAAGCGTCATTACTTAAAGTCCTTGGAAGCTCTGAAATTTTCAGCAGTTGCGGCGGGTAACATAGTTTCCCCCGACTCTGCTTAATCTTTAGTAGAAGATCCAGTCCTCCTTTTCTACCTATCTCACCCAACAGTTCGTCTATACCTGTCATGTTCATCTACGTTTACCTTGAGTCTTAGCTGCTCTTATGATGATATAGTGGGTGTCCTTATTTTTTGCTAGGGTCACTCACAATTGATTGTATATAATGATCTCTTTGATGTGATCCCCTTATTTTTATGCTAGGGGACACATCTTATTTACAATGGTTACGGGTTTTGTATATTAAGTCATATACATTCCCTTCTTATATTATTATTGAAGTTTGTTCTGTTCAAGTTATTGTTATAATTGCTTTGAGTTCTTTGTACATATCTATACACAGATACTGATTTCAACATATATTCCATGTAAGCCCTGTATATATGTTAAATTTTAAGTTTATTTTAAGAAATATTATGCATTAAAAGTTTAATTTTAAGTATTTCTATTTTGTATCATTGTGGTATATGTATTTGATTAGCAATTATATTCCTTCATTTTATGTTATCTTTTATTTGAGACCCTTTTTGTTTATTGATTTTCTTTACAATCTTGTGCTATTTCTCTGGTACGATTTCGCGCAGCGACACGAGCTGAGCCCAGAAAAGGGATTTTGACGTAAGGAAAAATCTATTTCTGGGCGATTGGCTGTGTCGCCAGCGAAATCCCGCCCTCCCCATCCCATCGCTCAAGATTGTCTGCTAACTTCAGGATGGCCACCAGAGGCGCAGCGGTCGGCAGCATGGGATGGAGTAGTAGTAGTTGCTGCCCACTCTGTGGGTCGGCTCCCCTCTTGTGGGGATTTTTGTAGTGGGAGATTTCTATTGGCAAGCGGTTCGTGGTAGTGGTCTCACTCGCCATAGTGTTCATACCGACACCCTCTTGGAGGGTGAGCGAGTCAGTTGTACTGACCTTTTCTTTATTTTATTTATTCTCTGGTATGTGTTAGTACATTTACCTTAGAAATAATAGATTAAAGGATATTTCGCTGGCGACACGAGCCAATCGCCCAGAATAGATTTTTCCTTACGTCAAAATCCCTTTATTATGATATAACAAAGTTTCATGTATACTTACCTGTCAGGTATATATAATAATATTCCCACCCTCCTCCCCTCAGGAGACAGGGTTCAGAGAAAATCTGATGAAAATGGGAATGGTTCCGAGCGCCAACACCACGGGAACGGGGTGGCGATCACCTGAACTACCAGTGATCTAGCGGTTGCCGCGAGTTTTAAAAATTCTGCCAGTGCAACAGAGGATATAGCTATATATATACCTGCCAGGTAAGTATACATGAAACTTTGTTATATCATAATAACGTCGTTTTTCGTAAGTTGAGCCTTTCGTATGTCGAGGTACCACTGTATTACAATCCAACCAGTAGTACCAAAGAATTTAAGAATATTCTCTCTGAAACATTTCATCAAAATTTCATTCCAGCTGTTCCCATTGGAAAAACTATGGATATTAACTTAGAATTCAAATATAATAATATTTTAGGAAATAAATTAATTAAGAATAGTCCACCAAATTCAGAAATATTTTATACAGTATTCCTTGGAATGAATGTATAAAGGGATTTTGATGAAGGAAAAATCTATTTCTGGGCAAGGACCTGTGTCGCCCAGTGAAATGCTTCCTTTTGTGTTCATTTCTAAGGTAAAGTATTGCTATAATTACCAGAGAAAAACTAAAATAGTGATGCCAGAGTAAACTGGCTCGCTCACCTTTAATAAAGGTGTCGGTTGGTATCTGGGGCGAGTGGAAACCACTACCAGAGGTCCCTTGCCATTTAGTCTCTCTCTTCCTCAATATCCCTCGTCTACCTGCTACTACTACAACTAGCGCCTTTGTTTTCATTCCTGTAGATAGTACCCAAGCTGGGCCAAATAGGGTGTGGAAGAAACAGTGGGGTGGGATTTCACTGGGCAACACAGGTCCTTGCCCAGAAAATCCCTTTTCTGGGCTCAGCCTGTGTCGCTCCGTGAAATAGTGCCAGAGAAATGGTCCCACCAGCTTGGAAGAAAAGTGTAGATAACCAATAAATACAGGTAAATTAAAACTCGATTAGAGTTAAATTCTTTAATGTAGGTAATTAATTATTACAATAAGCAATAAAACATCAAGCAATTGAAAGTTTCAATGATCCTTAAAACTAACTTATCTACACAAACGGGTTAGATAACCCACAATAGTTCAAATAACACACACCAGTCAACAAAATTACCACAGAGAAAATAGACCCAGATACAAATATATACAGTACAAATCATCAATATATACAGAAAGTGCCATCCAAGGTAAAGTATGAACCCGGTAACGACCGAGCTACGGCAAGAATGCTAGCAAGGCAGGTAGGAGAGAGAGAGATGTAAGAGAGACATAGGCTACATAACTACTTATTACTGTTTATGCAGTGTCGGGGGAAACTGTGTTTCCGGCTGCCACTGCTGGGAATTTAAGGGCCTCTAAAGACTTCAAGTAGTGGCGTTTAAATACTGTCGGAGATTTCCAGCCTGTGTACTTCTTAAGATCGTCAAAATTCATATGTTGAAAATAATTAATTGAGGTGGCTACTGCTCTAACATCATGTGCCCTTGGAAAAGATTTCGGGTTAGCTTGTTTTATAAAGTACAAAATTTGTTGTCTAATCCCTTTTAGGGAAATAGTGCCACCTTTTTCCCTAATGAACAAGGGACCCGAAGATATCAGGGCAGTCCTGCTTAAATATGCTCCTAGGGAATTAACTGGACATAGGGATGGGTCCTGGGGAAGTAGGACAATCTTCCATGGAGCCCATCTATCTTGTGGGTCCTCATTTTTAGCTAGAAATTGACGATCTGGTGAGAGTAGTAATTCTCCTGTAGGGAGAAATTTGATATGATCTGATTCCCTAGATAGGGCTGACAGTTCAGAAATTCTGGCACCTGAGGCTAAACTTATTAGGAATAACGTTATCCTTAAGCGGGTTATATAATTACATGAGTCATTATTAGTGCAGAAGCCAATTTAAGGACATCGTTTAAAAACCATCAGACCGTCCTGGGTCTCTCAGTTGGTCTAAGTCTTGCACAAGCTCTTGGAATGGATGAAAAGTACGAATCTGTTGGATCTATATTGAACCCAAATTGGAAGATCTTCTTAAGGGGGCCAGCCGGAACCGCTATATATGGTGGTATAGGGTGAAAAATGCAAAGTCATGAAAAAATTCATGGAGCTTCATATGGCAATTGAGAATACGTATACGAAATATTTCGTCAAAATTCCTCTTACTTTCGTAGTTACAGGGAAATTAGTTAACATAACTCAATAAGCCTAAAACACTGATCCGTACAAGAAAATGCAATATTTCTTCTATCATCGTAAATTTTTATAATTATTGTCAAAGAAATTGGGAGAAATGGCATCTGTAGACATTCCCCGAGTCGAGAAGGAGACTTCAGGCTCAGGTATACCAAGTCCAGTCATGAATTAGTGCGATCACAGACATCAAGTAGTCTACACGTTCCATTTCACCTCTTGACATTCGCTTGCCTTTCCGTATGTTTATGTATGTTTCGGCAAGAATTTCATCATGCCAATGAGGAAAAGACAAGGAAAACATCTCGCTAACATACAGACGAAGAAAAATCGCTCTAGTATTATTACAGAATATCATAATATTCTCGTAGTTAGTGAAGAGAGAGGGTAGGGTTGCTTAGTAACGCCCCCTTCTTGCCTGACAGTACATGTCACACTCTGCCCAAGGCTACGATCTTTGAGCAAAGAGATCTTCATTTATTATAAATAACAAAGGTTTGGTTTTTTAATACCCAAAATGGAATATGAAATTCATAATAATGATTTATTAAATTGTCTTTGTAAAAAAAAAAAAAAAAAGAGTACACCTTCGAGTTTCACCTCTTGACATTCTCTTGCATTTATGTTTATTTATCTTTGTTTCGGGCAAGAATTTCATCATGCCAAAGAGGAAAATACAAGGAAAACATCTCGCTAACATACAGAAGAAGAAAATTCGCTGTAATAAGCCGAGTTAGTGAAGGGGAGAGAGAGAATTGCGTAGGAAGGAGTGCCCCATCTTGCCTCAAGCAGTGCCCCAGGCTACGATATATGAGCAAAGGGATCATCATTTATGATTAAATTATGATAAATAAAATAGTTTTGGTTTATTAATACACAAAAAAGAAATATACATTCATAATAATCATTATTTATTAACATTGTCTTCATAGAAATACGAAGGAAAACTTTGAACGCCCGTATCTCAAAACTATACTTATTGACCTTCAAAATCTATCTTCTCACTTAGTTTTAAAGCTATAACATTGGAATTTCGTATATAACTCAGAAAGACATTATAGAACAATCAAATAGAGCCCTTTTTTTCAATTTTTGTTTCTTTTTTTTTTATAAATTTTTTTTCTCCTGATTTATAGGGTTTATTTTTTTACCATATTGAAAAATTCATATCTAGCAAAAAAATGACTTTTAGAAAAAAAAACTCTCCATTCAATTGGAGGTCTACATCAGGTCTATATATGGTAGTAATCCCAGGTCTTCATATTAAATATCAAGGGAGGAGATAGAATTTGAAAAATGGTTATTTTCGGGATAAATCGCCCTGGCGTCAGCAAAACGGGAGGTCAGAGGCGAAAATCATATGCGGTTTAGAGATGTCCCAAGTCACCTTATTAAGTGGTATGAATATCAAAGTCCTGTCCTTAAAAAACGGCATTAGCCGGCCGGCCCCCTTAAGTGCTGATTTGGTAGTAGTAATTGTACTAGCTGCTAAACCTTTTTCGAACAAGGTTCTGAAAAAGGTTATGGCCAGATTCGTGGTCATGGTTTGTACATTTGAGTCCTTTAAAAATATAGCTAGTTTCTTAACTGCTGAGTCATATTGACGCAAGGTCGATTCCCGTTTGTCAGATTCTAAGAACCGGATGTCCTGAGGATCGATGTTGGCATCTTTCTGAGCTGCAAACTTCATGAAGTCCATAAACTTAGGGCTTTCTGAATTCCTGAGGAAGCGGACACAGTCCGCGTTTGCACCAACTGCGTCAGTTTGGGATTGGGAATCCGTTGAGGCCGGAGTCCTAATTCCAACAGTAGAGGGAACCAATTGCTCTTGGGCCAATTGGGGGCTACTAGTGCAATGTGACCCTTGAACGTCCTGAGCTTGTTCAGGACTTTCAGGAGTAGATTCACTGGAGGAAAGAGGTAAATTCTTTTCCATACATTCCAATCTATAGCCATAGCGTCCGTGGCGTAAGCCAGAGGGTCCAGGTTGGGAGCCACATAACAAGGAAGTCTGTGGTTCGACTCTGTGGCAAAGAGATCCACCTGAAGCCCTGGTACCTGTTGACAGATCCATCTGAATGACTCCTTGTCCAACGTCCACTCCGATTCTAGCGGGACGGATCGTGATAGGGCATCCGCCACCACGTTCCTCACTCCCGCTAGGTGAGTGGCTGACAGGTGCTATTATTTGTTCCTGTCTGCTAAGGCAAATATGGCTATCATGACATGGTTCACGTGGCTCGATTTGGAGCCACCCCTGTTTATGCAGTGGACTACTACTGCACTGTCCAATACCAACTTGATATGAGACTTCTTGGCTGGTCGTAGCCTTTTCAGGGTAAGAAACACAGCCATAGCTTCCAGTACATTGATATGTAGCTGGCGGAATGTTAAAGACCAGGTTCCCTGTACCTTTTTGTACTGTGAGTAACCGCCCAGCCGCATAGTGAGGCATCTGTGTGGACCACTAGGGGCTGCGGAGGAAATTGGAAGGGTATTGTCTTTGACAGATTCTTGATTTCCGTCCAAGGGATGAGCCTCTTGCGTAAGATCGCCGGAATGTGAGCCATTTTGTCCCAGGATCTTCGGTTTGCTTTCGAGCGCCAAACCCGGTTTATATCCTTTAGTTTGGCATTCAGTAGAACGTCCGTCACTGATGCAAATTGGAGTAAACCTAGGATTCTTTCCTGATTCCTCCGGGACGTCTGTTTGTTTTTGAGAAATTGTCTTGTGGCCTTAGCTATTTCTCTTCTCTTTAACGGCGGAATTGATAGAGTATGAGAGTTTAAGTCCCATTGGATTCCTAGCCACTGGAAACGTGACTCCGGCGTTAGCCGGGACTTAGTTCTGTTTATCTGGAACCCTAAATGTTCCAGAAACTGAATTACCTTGACCGTCGCCTTGTGACATTCTTTGATACTTGTGGCCCATACGAGCCAGTCATCCAGATAGGCTACTAACATTATTCCCTGAGTTCTCAACTCCTGGACTACTGTTTCCGCCAACTTGGTGAATATTCTGGGCGCTGTGTTGAGCCTGAATGGCATTACTCTGATGGAATAAGCCTTCCTTCCTAGTTTGAAGCCTAGGAATAGGCGGAATTGTCTTGCTATTGGGACATGATAGTAGGCATCTGTAAGATCTATAGAGGTGGTGACGGCCCCACGGGGAAGTAAGGTCCGCACCTGTCAAACGGTCGGCATTCGAAACTTGTCGCAATGAATGAATGAGTTCAGATGGGACAAGTCTAGAATTATTCTTAATTTGTTTGAGTCTTTCTTTGGCACGCTGAACAAGCGCCCTTGAAACTTTAAGTTTCTGACTCTTGATACTACCCTCTTTTGAAGAAGTTCTTGGGTATACTCTACCAATTCCGCTGTTGGTTTTTGGTAAAAGGTGTTGGATGGAGGAGGACCTTGAAGCCAACTCCACCCCAGACCTTTGGTCACAATGCTCTGTGCCCAGTTGCTGAACCCCCACCAATGTCGGTAGAGGTACAGCCTCCCTCCTACCTGGGGATTCTCACTGATTTGGTGATGGACGGCCACCCCGTGCCCCCCGGAAGCCTTTGCCCCGGTTGGTGGCTCTTGTGACGGGAAGGACCCCTAGCTCGGCTGCCTCTAGCGAACCTATTGAATGCTTGAAATGACTGTGATTCATACGTCGCATTATAGGCCGGAGAGAGTGCAAAGGAGGTCGAAGCCTGAGATTGTTGTGCTGGCTGGGTTAAAAGCACAAACTGCTGTTGCGGCTGTGCTTTGGATGTCGATGGTTTCAGTACTTGGGATACTGGAACCGCCTGCATCAAAGTCTGTTGGGGAGCCTGGAAGGGCTGGAATTTCCTAGGTCTCTTCTTCGATTTGGGATTCGATCCAGTGGACTCGGGTTTTCGTTTGGACACGAGTCCCCATAGAATTTTCAGGCTCTGGTTAACCCTAGACGCTTCAAACAGAACCTCGTTCACAGCGGAGGCAGGGAAGAGGTCCGTGCCCCATATGGATAAGGCGATCAGCTTGTTAGGTTCATGGCGGATAGTGGCTTCCGCCAGAACATGCTTCCGACTGTTACGCCGAGCTACCATGAAGTCATACAAGTCACATTGCATTGTATGCAGTAGTGACTTGGCCATGATTTTAAATAGCGTCTCTTGTCCGTAGATAAGAGATGCCATCTCAGTCATAGTCAGCGAACTGAGGGACCTGCTGAGCCTCATCCTAGCGTCGTATTCAGCTTGAATCAGGGCTTCTGATAGTCTAGGCAACCTCTCGCTGAACAGCGTGTTACCGCAGTCCGGCTTGAGCTTGCCCACTGAGAAGGTGGCAGGAGCATCCAAGTAGTACTCAGCTGATCCGGGGAGCGGGAGGGAAGTCGGATCTGTCTCCCGGAGCTGAGGCATAGGCTCGTCTTTCAGGACTGCCTGGACTGTTGCCTCTGTCACTTTGGAGATGAATGGCAACGGGGTGTCCTCATTTACAGTGAAGATTGTAAACAGGCTCTTGAATGCAGTGACTTTTGTGTTTACACATTCCCATTCATCTAGGTTTCTGCGCCAAGCTTGTTGGGCTTGGTCCCGGGGGAGGATTACTGTTTCCTTCGGGTCTTTATCCTCCCTGCTCATGGCAGCATCCGTTAGACGGACATAGCCAATGAAAGGGGGCTGGAGTCCCTCAGGATAGAACTCGAAGTCCTCTAGCCTTCGAGTTCCACAACCCTCAATAGTCAGCATACCCTTTGCGAACGGAGCGTGTGCTGCTACCCTCCATGGGTTGTTTGGTTTAAATGGAGGGAGATTGGACGAGTCCTGCATCAGCAATGCATGAGTTGCTTGGCCGGACTGTGCCTGTCCTGCTGCCATACTGTCTCGGAGACCAGACATCATGTTTTCGTGGGCTACTATCCTCTCCAACAAGGATTGGATAGTTTGGCCCGATGCTTCCAGTGTGTTGGACAGCTGGGCAAACATTTCTTGGAACTTGGACTGGACCAAGTCCCCAACCATGTTGCCCATCCGCTGCATGATGCTATCCGAGAATGCATCAGGGTCAAAGGAGGGAGGCTGAGCATTCTCTTTAGGAACCTTGGTCCTCGACACCTTTGGTGGGGGAGTGACCTTTGGCTTGACTGTCCCAGGGTTATGAGCCGGTGACATAGTGACAAGCTTGGTTCCTGACCTTTTTGGCAGGGACTTTTGTTTAGACTTGAAGTCCGTCTTGCTTTCAACTTTAGGGACAGCCGATGAAGACTTCAGTCAGACCGACTGAAGTCTATCGGCAAACCCCTGGAAGGAAGTAGAAGTGGAAGGGGAAGAAGCCAAAGATGGACTCAAGGACAACCCTTGAGCCCCTACAAAACCTGCCTCACTACCACTCTTACCATTGCCCATGTCGTCGATAGCCATGGGCTCGCGGTCTAAGTCGAGGGATGCCACGTTCCCCACGACTTCCTCTGAGATGCCTTCCTCCGTCGGGAGTGCGACTGCTTCCTGGATCTTGGCGATCAGGGGAGCGGCCACTTCAGGGTCCACCACGGATCCTTTCTTCACCCCTGGGAAGATAAGGGTGGCCATGTCCTGGGACAGGATGTAGGGTTGTCCCTTGGCGGAGTTGCGTCCAAACCCGCCAACCCATGCCTTCAGGGTGGATAGGCAGCTTCCTGGACCGCCTGCGCTCCCTGTAAGAAGGGTTATTATTAATACTTAACACTAGAGGATAGACTTAACCTAGTATCATAGTGTATATTACAGTATATTGATTCTCATTGTATCATTATGTAGAGACAGAAGTGTTACATACCTCGGAGGTGGTTTCATTAACCAAAGCATAACAGATAATGCAGTTCTCATGGTGCCAGACCACGTAATCCTCAAGGCGAACTGCGCAGCCGGCATGTGCCCGGCAGACCACGTGCCCACAGGGTTATTGGAGAACGGCGTTATCACCCATTCATCCAGGAACAACAGGATAAACCTGTAAGTCAAATGATACATGAGTATCATCAACAACCTTTCGGAGCAGGTCCATGGTTGTGTGCGATATACTATTCCTGCCGGAGTAACTCTGGCATCAGCATATAGCATGCACGATAACATGTCACCCTGTTACTACTAGCTCCGGCGCCCCGTGTATACTCATAAGAACCTCCTAGGCAGATAATGGGAACTAGGAATGACTCCACTGCAGCTCCGGCGTCAAAATCTGACCGATTAACCCTCTTACGCCGAAGCGGTAAAAAAAAAATTGTCTCCCGTGTGCCAGAGGTGTTTCAGAGTGAGCGCGGAAGCGGAAAAAATATTTTTTTCAAAAAATCACAGTGCGCTTAGTATTCAAGATTAAGAGTTCATTTTTGGCTCCCTTTTTTTTCATTGGCTGAAGTTTAGTATGCAACCATCAGAAATGAAAAAAATTATCATTATCATATATAAATAATGCGATATATGATAGCGCAAAAACGAAATTTCATATATAATTGTATTCAAATCGCGCTGTGCGCAAAACAGTTAAAGGTAACAAGTTACTTTTTTTTTCTTTGTAATTTACACTAAATTGTGATCATTTTGGTATATAACACATTGTAAAACAATAAAAGCAGAACACGAGAAAAGAAAAATTATTTCACAAAATAATGCATGAATTCGCTAATGCGCGGGCTTAAACAAATATTTTTTTCAAAAATTCACCATAAATCTAAATATTGTCCTAGAGACTTCCACTTTCTTTCAAAATGAAGACAAATGATTGAATATTACTATACTGTAAGAGTATTAGCTTACAATTGCAGTTTTCGACCATATCTGACGAGTTAAAGTTGAACGAATGTCGAATTTTTTTATATATATATTTTTTATATGCAATTATTTCGGAAATGAGAAAAGCTACAACCTTCAAATATTTTTCGTTTTATTCTACATAAAATTGCGCAAATTTTCATATATAAAACTCTATGAAATGCCTAATATGAAAAGGAGCAAATATTCCGAGAATGGGACGCACGCATTTCGGAGATTTGTGGCGGAGAATCCACACGCGGAGGGAAGGAAAGATTTTTTTTTAAATTCACCATAAATCTAAATATTTTGCTAGAGACTTCGAATTTTTTTCAAGATGAAGATAAATGACTGAATATTACTAGACTGTAAGAGTTTTAGCTTACAATTGCGTTTTTCGACCATTTCGGTAGAGTCAAAGTTGACCAAACGTGGTTTTTTTTCTATTTATCGTGATTTATATGCAAATATTTCAAAAATGAGAAAAGCTTCAACCTTCAATTATTTTTGGTTGTATTCTACATGAAATTGCGCACATTTTCATATATAAAACTTTATGTAACGGCTAATTTAAAATGATGCAAACATTACCACAATCGCACGTATGATTTTTTCGGAAGAGTTACCGCGCGGACGTAAAGAAAATGTTATTTTTTTCAGAAATTCACCATAAATCGAAATATTGTGCTAGAGACTTCCAATTTGTTGCAAAATGAAGGTAAATGATTGAATATTACTAGAATATAAGCGTTTTAGCTTTCAATTGCGTTTTTCGACCATTTCGGTAGAGTCAAAATTGACCAAAGGTTGAAATTTTGGCAATTATCGTTATTTATATGAAAATATTTCAAAACTGATAAAAGCTACAACCATGGGTTGTTTTTAGTTGTATTGTGCATGAAATTGCGCACATTTCCATATATAAAACTTTATATAACGGCTAATTTTAAAATGGTGCAAACATTACCACAATGTATGATTTTTTTCGGAAGAGTTACCACGCGGACGTAAGGAAAAAGTTTTTTCATGAATTCACCATAAATCGAAATATTGTGCTAGAGACTTCCAATTAGTTGCAAAATTAAGGTAAATGATTGAATATTACTAAAATATAAGAGTTTTAGCTTACAATTGCGTTTTTCTACCATTTCGGTAGAGTCAAAGTTGACCGAAGGTTGAAATTTTGGCAATTATCGTTATTTATATGAAAATATCTCAAAACTGATAAAAGCTACAATGATGAGTATTTTATTGTTGTATTCTACATAAAAATGTGCACATTTTCATATATAATACTTCATGTAACGGCTAATTTACAATGGTATAAAAATTATGTCAAAGTGACGAAATAATTTCCGAGATGTGTCACAGATACTTTTTAGTGCAGCAAGAAAGAAATTCGCGCATGTGCGCCTGCGTAACGATTGTAAACGAAACAACACCTTGATCCGTGAACTCCCAGCATCCCCCAAGGCGCGTGATTCAAAAGTTTTAGGCTGGTAGGCCTAGAAGTATTTTTCCGCGAATTTTTTTAAAAAAACTTTTGTAAGTCGACGTAAAATACGTTCCAGTCGGCACAACGGGAGACAAAAAATGTCGACGTAAAATACGTCCAGTCGGCGTAAGAGGGTTAAGTGGATTCAAGCTGTCCTCCACGTGCCGGAGTAAGGGATATAACCCAAAATCAGATACAGGGTGAAGAGGGAGACGTAACAGGGTGGGATAGTTAAATACCTGGCGGAGTTGAAGACTCCGCTGGTGTAAATAACTGGGTATAGTAAGATAATAACTTACAACAGAATGTGGATGTTATATTATGTGTAATAAACCATGCATGCAAAATGTAATCCCATAGACAGGCCGGAGCCTTTCACATATCCAAAGAAGCATAGCTATCCCGAGGTCGGGTCTGGCTTGCGCCGGAGCCCTGAGGCTGCCGGAGCGGGGTGGGAAGAGGTGGGCTTCATAGTATAGTGAGGGATACTCACTACTTAGTGGGTCGGGGTGTGTCCCACTCCCCCGTGCCTGGTGGCCAACCATGGCTCGGTCGAGCAGGGTTCCCCCCCTACACCACTAGCAGCGCGGCAGAGTACGGCAGGCCTGCTCACCGAGTGTATCCCCGTGAACCCCCCTTCTCCCCCATGGATGGCTCGGATGGCTATCTGAGGTAGCGTGAGCGAGTCATCACTCCATCGAAGTGGGTGAGTGAGGGGTAGGTGGGGGGGACTGAGAGGGGTCGGTAACAGGGTGGCTCGTACGTGATCGACTGGAGACACTCTCAGCCGGGTGAATAGTCACGCGGTGTGAGAGGCCAGTCGATCCAAGAAGGCCTATAGGCCAACTAGGTGCCGGCTACAAGAAAGTAACACATAACGTAAATATCCTGTCCTAACATGGGGGGAAGGAGCGAAATAAATATGGATCGAGAGAGATAGGAATGGTCCTTGAGAAACTAGGTTAAGCGAAATCCAACGATGGAAATGTTAGCCTAGAAACTCAGAGCGGCTTAGCCTAGATGCCGTAACGAATGTTCGAGGGGCAAGCGGCCAGGGTGGCTCAAGGACGGAAAGGGCTACGTAGGAACTAGGTTCCTTCCGTATAAGGTAAACGAGTCTAAAGATCCTATCTTACTGATAAACAAGGGTTGCTATGACTAACCTCCATGCAAGAAAGGAATGCATACGCCACAACCGAAAGCATGCGGTTCGGAAGTAGGCTATCCCCCATGAACGGACTAATAAAATAAACACGTCAATGGCAAATGCATCTTAAAATGAATTGATAGGGTACTGCTCAAGTGCAATCGAGATCAATTAGTATGGGAGACCAATTGGTGCAAGAAAGCAGGGAATCATCACGCGGGTGGCGAGCCAAGAGAAGGCGGCGCGGGAACGGCAACGCACGTGCTACCGCTCTCACATATAACCTAAGGTAACTTGGCTTAACATACCAAAAACTGTCTCAAAATGATCTCAAACATTAAACGCAGTACTTAACTTGGATGCAGAAGCTTGACGATCCATGATGATGAAACAGTGGAATAAATCCAGACGAAAAACACAGCACAAGGAAAGAACGCGTGCGGCGTGAACGGTGCTATCAAAAGGAACGAAAACAAAGGCGCTTGTTGTAGTAGCGGGTAGCAGGGCCTTGGATTGGCTCCTCTGTAGACGAGGGATATTGAGGAAAGGAGAGACTAAATGGCAAGGGACCTCTGGTAGTGGTTTCCACTCGCCCCAGATACCATACCGACACCTTTATTAAAGGTGAGCGAGCCAGTTTACTCTGGCATCACTATTTTAGTTTTTCTCTGGTAATTATAGCAATACTACTTTACCTTAGAAGTGAACACTAAAGGAAGCATTTCACTGGGCGAAACAGGTTCTTGCCCAGAAATAAGATTTATATTGGGCAAATATCAAAAGAACTAAAGGTGAGATACTCTCAGCACAAATATGCCATATCAAGATGCCAAACAAATAATGGCATTGTGGATCATTAGCTTAATTAATCGATAATCTGAAGGGTCAAAGATCACCGCAAAAGGAATCTTTTGGAGTCCATTTATATTGAAGCAACGTCGACAATGAATTTAAATCTATCCTGGATTATACCTTGATGCTCTTTCCTTTTTTCTTTCACTTAAAGAACATGCCACCCAGATTAAAAAACTGTAACCCTGCCCTCTGTTTCTGTTTTTGTATAGAAAGGTCTGTTACTTCTATTATATTCAGTGTCAACTTGAAAATGTAGAATAAACTATGAAAGTACTGTTCCAAAGTCCCCAGCTTCACTAACCTTTCTACCATGGATTTAAGGATATTCTCAAACATGTATGCCATGGAGGAGAATGAAAAGACGAGATATGCCGAGATCTTTTGGTCTTCATGACCCTTTTAGTCGTGAAGACTAAAAGATCTCGGCATTTCTTGTTTTCCTTTTCTTCCACGGCATTACCTTTATTTATACATAGCATCACGTTTTATATATTTTGAGGTCAAGTTATTCATATCACATACAGTAGTACCTCAGGATACGAAATTAATCCATTCCAAAGCGACCTTTGTAACCTGATTTTTTCGTATTGTGAACCACATTTTACATGTAAATTGCCTAATTTGTTCCAAGCCCTACAAAAACACCCCAGTAAATTTTATAATAAAGCTAAATTGACCAATAAACAATGAAATACAACAATTTGGACCACTCAATATCTAACTTAAACTACATATACTACTAATATGTACTACATACCTGTAAATAGGAGGAGGACAAATGGCAGAAAACATGAACACTTAACTTTACGAAACACATTAAAAAATGACACCAAATATTAACACTAAACTTTACGAAACACATTAACAAATGGCAGAAAACGTTAACACTTAACTTTACAAAAAACTTAAAATTAAATTTCTTTTTTTTTTCTTATCTTTTTTTTTTTACATTTTTTTTACTTTATTATGCTATACGTTTTTTTACAAAATTTCAATTTCTTCACCACTTTCAACTTTCTGTTTTTTCGTACCACTTGGATCTTCCTGTTTGCTTACTCCTACTAAAGGCCCCTTTAAAGAATAACTATCCAAGGAAGATTGCTTCTGCCTGCTTTTCACAATGTCATCGAACTGCACAAGCATACAACCTGTGTAAGCCTTTTCGGGGTGTCTCTTTTCTACAAATGATTGCGCCTTATGAAAAGCAGCTAGAGCATCCTTAATTTCTGCCGTTGTCATAGGGTCGTCCTTCTACTCCTCGCCGCTGCTAGAGAACTCTTCTTGAACGACGTTATGTTACCTGGCCTCCAACTCCTTCAGGTCATCCATCGTAACCTCCTCTTGGTGCTCCTCGAAAAGGTCATTGATGTTGTCCTCATCGACGACCAGCCCCATGGACTTGCCAAGTGCAACGATCTCGTCAAGATCTGGTTGTGAAACAGTTTCAGGATCGTTAACTGTTTCTGAATTTGCATCAGCTTCGCCCACGTCGAATCCCTCGAAGTCTCGGGCGGATACAGCATCAGGCCAGAGTTTCCTCCATGAAGAATTCAAGGTTCACCTCGAAACCTCCTGCCAAGCTTGGTCGATGAGTCGGATGCATATCACGATATCAAAAAGCTCCTTCCAAAATTGACGCAAGGTGAGGTTTGTGTTATCGGTGATGTCGAAACATCTCTTAAAAAGATGTTTTGTATACAGCTTCTTGAAGTTTGATATCACTTGCTGGTCCATGGGTTGGAGGAGAGGGGTGGTGTCAGGCAGAAGATATCACTGGCCTTGTGGGAGATCGCCGTCTCGGTTATCGTATCGCCAGCGATTTCTTTGTCTTTTATCCATACAAGAAGCAGCCTCTCCATCTCATTGTGCACGTGGCTCCTCTTGTGGACAAAATAGTCACGCCCTTGGAAGGTGTAGCTGCTTTGATGGCTTCCTTCTGCTTAAGGATGGTGCCTATTGTCAACGGATTTCGGCTGTATTCCTTAGCGATCACTCTCAACCGCATGCCAGCTTCATACTTCTTAATTATCTCCATCTTAGTCTCCATAGAAAGCATTCTCTTCTTTTTGTAAACTTCTGCAACACTCTTGGGACCCATGGCTAATTAAGTTAATTAAGTTCACACACAACACAATAAAGTATACAAGTAGAAAGCAAATCACTAACACAAATTTATGTTAACTAACAAAATACGTATATGTGAACAAACGAATTCCACATGCGTACGATAACGCTGATGCAACCAAGTGGCCGAACGACGCCTTTACGTAGTGGCATGATGGGATAGATGCTGACCAATAGGAGAGCAGGATCTTACAGCGGTGACTAGCATCAGGAACCAATGGGAGAGCGGGAGGATGGTGGCGAGTCTACTCAGTTGGCGGCGCGAGTTTTAAAATTGTTCTCGGTGGGTCCAGGCGAATCTCGGGACTTTACAGTAACACCCTTTCGTAACCTGAATTATTTTCATATGCAGAGGCAAAAAAATCTTCGTCTTTGCTTTCGTAACTTGGATTTTTCGTAAGCTGGGACTTTCGTATGTCGAGGTTATATATGTATGTATGTATATACAGCGGACCCCCTTATTCACGTTCTCCGGGTTCGCGGACTCACACATTCGCGGATTTCTCTCGGAAACGTTTCCCCGCATTATTCGAGGAAAATTCGCGCATTCACAGTATTTTTCTATGAGAAATATCCACAAATTCCTGGTTTTTTTTATAAATTTCATCATAAAATGCACTTTTTGTGATAAAACTATTAAAAAAACCAAGTATGAACATTTTTAGTGGTTTTTTTTAGTTTTAACTAACAAAATAGGCTGTTTTTAGCGTTTTTATAGGGTTCCAAACATTCGCGGGTTCTACTATTCACGGGGGGGTCTGGTACGGCATCCCCCGCGAATACGGGGGACCACTGTATATATATATATATATATATATATTATATATATATATATATATATATATATATAATATATATGACTGGTAAAAATGTTCTGTTACAACAGAATTCCATCTAATAAAAGGAGCCCATAAAAAAACACCAAAATATAGAGAGAAAAATTACTATATTTCAGAGATTGCTGTCTCCCTCTTCAGGTAGATGAATGAGAAAGTTTATAGTAGCAACTGCCGGTACAAGAGTCAAAGATGGAATCGCCCTTAATTAAATAGAGGTAGGTAATGAACATCTCAAAAGGAGCATGGGATTCAGATGTGATCAACAAGATTTTCATTCAGCCAACACTTAAGAAGATTAAAGGCAG